>NC_141357.1:30312278-30889778 GCF_057382095.1 Aulonocara sp. 'chitande type north' Nkhata Bay
AAGTCATTCAAATTGATGGCTGTGCATCAGACACATGCACTTTTATAGGGTAATACATCTTCCAAGCCATCTCGTCCTTCTACCTCTGTTTCTGGCTGTCTTGTTACTCCATTGCCATTATTTTCTCTCGCCACACTCTCTTTCTCTAACCTTATTTTTCACCTGTTTTGGGGCAAAACTACAAACAGCTGAAAAAGAAGAGACATTGTTCATTTTGTTGACTCCAGCAATAGCACAGAAATGCATGCAGCTATAGGCTTGTGCTCCAGCATGTCCTCCCCCAGCCCACTTGAGGAAGACCATTTGAAAGACAAGGAGCTGACAGAGGAAATGGCTGCATCGTCCTTGTATTCATCACAAAGCAGCATTTCTTCTAAGGATAATTAGAATAAGACTGATTTCTGCCACAGACTCGCTATATGTGTTTGTGTGTGCATGTGTGTATTCCAATGGTGGGGTAATGGAGAAGGGCTGGAGGACAGACACAGGGTCATACGTTTAATGAAAAGTTGACACCTAACTCTTAATCCATGCCTATCCTAGAATGGATAGCAACCTTGGCAGAAGAAATTTGATTTGGAGCATTTCTTCTTCTTGTTAGATATTTCAGTTACTTGTGATGAGGAGGAAGGAAACCATAAATACTGCCTGACACGGAGCTTCCCATAAATAAGCCAAGTGAGAGAGATTAATTCCAAAGCAACTTCATAAATCAAGCGTTTATGGTCCCACAGACAAGTGAATAGAACTTGGATTAAAAGTCTAGACATTAGCTAACACTTAGCACAAGGGGAAACACAGATTACTTTCTAGATTAACTCTGAGAGAACATGTTGTCATTTAGTATTCTGGGATGTAAAGGAATCTCCATAGCAACAGTGTCAGTGAAACCTGTTCACTGCGGTGCTCATCCCATGCTCCCTGCCGATCGGAGTAAATCTGCTGTGCTAAAATATTGATCAGCGCCGAGATAGGAAGTTATTACTACCTTCTAATTACCATCTCCTTATTGGCAGGGGGATAAGAAATGAACCCTTATCAGCTTTTATCAATTTCAGCTGAGCAGCCAAAGTCAAATGGTCCAGGTCTACCAATCTGCAGCCTATTCATCTTCCATGAATCATTTATTTTGTGATCGATTAAGTGTAATTGTTCAGTCAGAGCAATTTGGCAGGAGCCAATGAGAAACTAGAAACAGACGTGGTTTAATTTGCTATTGTCTAATTAATGCAATAAACATCTCAGGCAACACATGAACACTTTTCCCCCAAGATATTCTGTTCCACATTTTCACTCTCAGGGCAGATGGGGAAGTAGCAACATCTGGGATTTGATGACAATAGAGTGACTAATGGATCAGAGGCTTGTGCTAGGGCTCCAGATTGCATCCCAGTGTTGTGAAAATTATGGAAGTCACTGCTTCTGACTAAAAATATGACAAATATAAAGCAGCAAAAATACAGATATTTCAAATCCCATTCGCTGGAGTGAGAATCAGAACCACTTATGTGGAAAATTGAAGGAAAAACACTTCAGCAGAAAGTAGATGAGAAACGGCATGGCAAGTGGCGTGGCTAATTCATTAAGAGATTGCTGGCAGCTGACAGAACAATACAAACAAAATTGTCCACAGTAGCATCCAGTTGTATGCACAGAAAATGGGAAAATTTGGAGAAAAAAAAGAGCATAAATATTAAAAAACAAATTGTTGCAAATAGACTGCAGAGCAGACACGTTCCCAAACGCCCAGATACACTCAGGGTCAAATTTAGTTGCAGACTCTCACTGAGTGTTTGAGATCTGGAGATTCTACCTAGTCAGGTGTGATAAGCAGTAGATAGACAGAAGCCTGGGATTCTCCAGGGAGTCTCTTGAATACCTACAAAGGCTCTGTAACTGGTGTCATTGAGATGTGCCCTAGTCACCATAGCCCCTCTAACACAGAGTGAAATGGAGCAGGCTGTATGGGGGTGCATAAGGGGTACCTCCACACACCTCTCCCCTGGGTAATTATTTTTACATTATTACATGTGCTCAGATCCCAGCCGCCCACGCAAGGTGACAGGCAAATTTATCACTCCAGAGGGCTTCGGGGTTGCCTATAGCCAGCAGCGGAAGATAAATGACAAAATAAAAGCACTCTATGCTTAAATTGTTTCTGTTAATTCCGCTGAGGAGATTTATGAGTTCATCTACCGATGCATGAATGGAGATGTGGTTGAAATGTATATTTCTATGCGTGTTTGCATGGTAGGCACACAACAGGTATCGGTTATCAATCAATCTATTAGACATTTAGAAGTGCTGGGATCAAAAGCAGCTTGCTGAGGACTTCATGCATAACTATGGAGGAAAGGCTGAGTAAAGCCAATGACATAGGGAAGTAAATAATTATAAAGTAAAGGATTTTTTTTTACTCGTTTTAGATGAGACTGCGCACAAATGTGTAGAATGGGTGTGAGATTCACTTTCATGCGATACTCACCTTCCATTGCTCATCAGCCCCCCATCAACTCTCTGGAATGTCACTAAAGAGAAGAAAGAAAAAGGGAAAAAAATACCAGATATTAAGTTTTTCAGGTATAACATAAAGCAAACCAGGGTTTGTTTCCATAAGAAGAAAGAAATATTGTCTTTTTAGCATTGCCCATTTTGCTCTTGTGCTTCAATAGCAATGTATTCATTTTTTTCATGCACGACATGATAGTTGATGGATTCACAAAGGGGTGCAGATGTCCGTCTGCATCCAATGTCGTTCTCTTTTTTTAACGGCTATGAAGAGGACTGCATATTGCTTTGCTTTGCATAAGTGGAGACGTCATGTGTTCCTCAAGGACAAGATGCCTGATGAGAGGGAAAACTCATTTCATTTTTTTTTATTTTGCTGCTGTGTTATTATCAGATTTGTGATTAAATCTCAAACCAAAAAAAAGAAAGATTAGAAATGGCAGAGGCTTCATTAACCACACAGAGTTTTCTATCTACAAGCGTAGAGGCTGAGTTGCTGATGCTTTTTGGCTGGCAGGGCTCCCCAGAAGGTATGCATGTGGCCTGTTTCATTACAGCGATCTACAGATAACAAGGGCTGCTCTTAGTCGGAGGCTGGTAAAACTGCGTGGCCGAAAGTGAGAGCCGACTGTGAAGGATCCATTTCATCTCTGTTGTGATGGCAAAGCAGCAGTGAGAGTTCTAAGCATGTAAGAACTTCAATGGATCACAGGAAACACAGAAAAGCAGCAAGAGTTTTGGAAACCACCTCGTACCAATGAGGGGGGGGGGGGGGGGGGGAATGAAAAGGGGGGGAAATAAGAGAGCTGGTTTACTTAAGAGAGCAAAGGAAAGCTGTTAGTAATTTGGCTCATTTGTTCCACAGATGGAGATTAAAGAGAGAAGAAGGCTGAACATTCCCCCTTTTTTTCTGTTTCATTCAAGTCGGTTCCACAACAAGCCTAGGCATGGGCAAAAGAGGGGGCTTTTCTGTGGGTGACGTAGTAACAGAAGACAGACAGAGGAAACTCCCACAATAGATTAGAGAGACTGCTACACTTTAATGTATCACCAACATTACCTAAGCTTACTTAATCCAATTTTTACTCTCGTAACCACAATTCCAGGCTTTCAAATGAGAGCGAGACAATTTAAATTCTGTCAAGCATGCATGTTGGAGAGTTGAACGTTTATTTACTACATTAGGGTTTAAGCAAGTGAACACCAGCAGGTGGAATTAAAATACTTTGTTTTACCCAGATAGAGCCAACATTGCAAGTCTGCTAGAATAAAATAGATCTCAGAGAGCTCAAGACAGAAACCGCAGTCTTTATTCAGTGAAATCCAAAGCCGCTTCTCTTTGTTCCCCACCACCAAACTTGCATTAAAGAATACTCAGTTGTTTGAGTGAGGACTGACAGGCGGGTGTGAGGGGGAGGCTGTTCAGCGGGGAAGGCCTCTGAAGTCCCTATCTGTGCTCGGGCACATTTCTGGGCTGCTGTGGAATACTTTTATGTTAGCCAGAGTGACATGGCGGCAGGGCTGTGCTTCTCGCCTCCGTCTTCAAGATAAGCACTTTTTTCCCCCCAATATGAATACAGATTAATCCCCTTTAATAAGCACCGATCGTGGGTGGAGGTGGGGGTGGGAGTGGCATAATCAGCATATAAAAATTCCATCAAATCTAATTTTTGCTGGCCGCGTGCCTTAACATAGTTGTGATTTACCACTCCTGTGGAGACAGCTTTAGAGGGTTGAGACTGGACACGCTCAACACATCAACTAATTGTCAATGCAGACAAGAGCACTGTAAGACTCTTCAGCACCACTTTGACTCCCATTCAAAATATAGCACTCCAATTTATGCTGTGTTTGCCCTTGTTTGCTCTTGTTACTCAACACTCTTTGTGAAAAAACCTGCTCTCTCTTTAGCATCTCTAAGGAGTGTTTTCCAAGTTTTTCCAAGCAAATGTCCTGCAAGGGATGCTGTGATACTTCACAAAAGTAATTAATTAGTGAAGGAAAAAAACTGTAGTTTTACTGAAGTTTTTTTAAGGATTAATTTTTTTGAATATTTTAAATATTTAAAACTTCCAACCGCTACTCTTCTCTCCCTTTTCTTATTCAGATGAATCATTTATACACTTTGGACTCCTCTTAAGCTGAATTAGCTAAAAGGAAGATGATAACATACACTCACGAAATTGGCCCATTAAAAATGTAATGCCACTCAAGGAAGGCAAACATGTGTTGTCACAGTAGTAGAGGAATCGTCACAAATAAGGAACACAAAACTCAGAAAGGAAACGGCACCCAGCTGACTAGATGACATCAAAGGAAAGCAGATGCTCGGAAATCGAAAAAAGAGAAAACAAAGAGGGTTTGTTTAAGGAGAAAGGAAATGGACAGTCTAACCGTACCCCACAAAAATGCCACAAACAAAGCTACACAAATCAGAATGACTCGCCATTCAGAAACAGACAGCTTCAATAGAAATACACACAAATACAACACGACATGGAATAAAGTTGTGGTTTGAGCAGGAAAAAAAGAGTTTAAGTTTGCAGGGCCCAGATCATGGCCAATAACAAACTGAAATGTTTTTTCGCTTCTATTTTTGATTCTCTGATGGCACACATTGCGTTCACCAGCATGAGGTTTCAATTTGCATTAGCCATGACCGTAAGTGTGACAGTTCAAACATATGCACTAGAAGCGGGCAGGAGATGAAGCTGTACTTAGGTGGGGGGAGGAGACGGGACAAATGAACAGTACCTGCAGGGGTGAAGGTGAAGGACTGAACTGCAAAACAAGAAGACAGAGAAGTTGTGTGTTAAAAGCCTGCAGAGGTAAGCAGCGCTTTAGGGGGGTATCTGCACACAAGGAACTGGGTCAAGCTGAGAGGTGCTGAGGGTCAGAGAATGGGAGACCACAACGTCACCCAGTGTGCAGAGCGACAGCCAGAAAGCAGCCAGCTCAGAGGCCACAGAGGTGTAAAGAGGGTGGCATAAACAAAATAAAACAGACACGCACACACACACACATACAAATGTAACAAACAGAAATGAAGAGTAAATTAACCAAGTCAGCATATCGTAGCACTTCTTGACTTGATCAGAAAACATCATAAGGATTTAGACTTATTTAAAAGGAAAGAAATAACGCGAGAACACTCAGAGAATACGACACTAAATTGTCAGCTCATTACCATTTTCTGTTCTCTAATTAAATCTTGTACTCCTGGCAGATTATGTGGACTTGGTGGTTGCTAGTATTGACAGGGGGGTCTCTCAGTAAGATGTCAGGGTCAGTGTGTGGGAGGAGAACTGGACAAACCCAAGCTTCAGTGACCAGCAGAGAGTCCAGCCTGCCCACTCAGCTCCATCACCCTGGGCTAATAACCAACACAGTGGGTGGATTTGTCAAAAACTGTGACCCTCTGGAAATGTTTCATGCTGACATCTGTCTTCCTTTTGAGCTTTAACACAGTAGCCATCTCAATCTCATCGCAGCGTTCTGATATATTTCATCAAGACTGCACTCATTAAAACTGAAGAACGATAGTGTAGTCGTGGTAAAATACTCCTGCTTTGAAAGAGGAAGAAAATCACTTTAAAGTTAGAAGAGTGTGTTAAGGCACCAGAATGCGTGAAACTGTGATCAATCTAACCTGCATAGTTGCTCAGACCCTTTCTCTTCTTCCTTCTCCAGTACAGCCAGATGCTGAAGCCCATGAGGATGACCCAGCAGGCCCCCCCAATACCGGCGATAAAAGCAGGTTGTTTCACCACATCTGTGATCTGCTCTGTGATGCTGTTGTTCCGGTTTCCATGTATAATCACGTCCCGAAACTCTTTACCTGTTTGTGCAGGAACACAAAGGCGGCACTTATATAATGCTGGCTGAATAGTTACTGAGAAAAAACATAAAGATTTATGCCTTTCTGTATCATTTGATTTTTCAAGGTGAAGGTTAATGCACAAATACTGACAAGCTTAGAAATATTTCACTTTTCCCCCACACCAACAGAAACATAAAGGTTAGCTAGATTAAGCTGAAAGAAAGTGTGTCTGTTACATTTCAGCTGAGGTATTGACCAGAGAAGCAGGACATACTGTCGATCTAAAGGATGTGCAGTAAAATATATTTTACAGACTGAAAAAGACAAAGCTTAAAAGCTTATAACAAATCCCCAGGTGAGCAGGTTGTTTGCTTAGTTTAGCCCCCAATTCCCTCCACAGCTGATAAAACACACTGTGAAATGAGATGAGAGGACCCTGGTCTGTATTGATCTCCAATTGCAGCCTGACCAGTGTGCTTGACGATATCTCTTGCAGCATGGTAGGAAAAGTGCAAACCGCACGCTATTAACATTCCCATACAGTGACAGGAAAAAAAATGTACACTTGTAAGGATAACAACGCACATATGTCTGCATATGCACGTGCAAAGATGCTCAAATGCTCGTGTTCTTTACATTACCAACCACATGAACACAACTATTTGCACGTCCACAGACAGGCAAACACAACATATCATAACTGTAAGCTCACGGCTCTGCTCTCAGAGATGGATTATGTGAGTGACGCTGGGGAAATAAGAGCATGCTGCGGGCCAAGCCATCAGTTATGGGTCAAATCAGGCACAATCTGCCATAGCTCCACATAAATCATATCCAGTCAGACCACATATCAAAATATTTTAACAATATCATCCATTTGGTAATTCCTAGACTTTCATGACAAAAAGTAATGATATTTGCTCAATTCCCGAGATTAAACACTAATGCTGAAATACAATTTTATTGCAACAATATTATTCGATACCCGAATATCATTCACTAAGGA
Organism: Aulonocara sp. 'chitande type north' Nkhata Bay; assembly: GCF_057382095.1. Classification (NCBI taxonomy): domain Eukaryota; kingdom Metazoa; phylum Chordata; class Actinopteri; order Cichliformes; family Cichlidae; genus Aulonocara; species Aulonocara sp. 'chitande type north' Nkhata Bay. The sequence goes on from NC_141357.1 coordinate 30,319,613, forward strand.
TTAAAAAAAGAAAGGGAAATTTGATGTCTATAAGTCAGTCTTACCAATAATAATAGGCTGGGGTTCACTCTTCACTCCAACCCCTGCACTTGTGCTGGCAGCCACTTCCACATGGTACACTACTCCTACCTGCAGCCCACCCACCACTACAGAGCGTATGGCTGCATCCACTGTCTTATTAACATGGAAACGCGTCTCATTCCCAAGACACCAGATCTGAAACGGAAAGGACAAAAATAAGTGATGCCTTTCGCTTTGTGTGACTTAAATGAGAATCCATGCTGACGTGCTGGGACCAACCTTGTACTCTTGGATGATGCCGTTCTGGTGATCAGGTGGCGGGGGGTCCCAGGAGATGCTTATGGAAGTGCTGTTCTGGTTTCCAACGGTCAGAACTGTTACCTGCTGAGGAGGGGCACTGGGAGCTGAAAGAAGAGGTGCAAATATCGATGTCAAAAGTCAAATACACTATCCATCAGTTATGGCAAAGAGAATCAAAACAGAAACAAGGATGCACATACCAGACACAGATTTTTGTTCGCCATGATATTCTATAAGGACAACCCAGGTGACCGAAGCTTGCCATGATCTTTCATTAGAGGGGGATTTACATAAAAAGTAGAGCACATCCGATACTGCTATAACCTGTCTTTAATACATCACATTGATTTAATATATCATCCTTGTCTCCAGCTTGGTAGGTTTGCACAGAAAATACTGGTATTGATTTGTAGAATAATGGCCTGGCATAGTCAGGCAAGCACTCTCAGTCACACTAAGACTCTAGCATTGACCAGGGTGGCACACGGGTCAATGAGCTTATAGGATGAAGTGCAGACAAGAAGGAAATGTGAAAAAAATAAATTTTAGGAAAAGGAAACAAAGTCTCAGTAAACATATTGACTGATTCCATCGATCAGCGAGATGAAACTAAAGCCAGTAGGTGAGGATCAGAGGGGTGATGCCCATCTAAGTGGAATCTGCACAATCCACAGGCAGCCTGGGAGTGGATAGAAACAAGACAGGTCCAAGCTTTCATAAACCTCTGTTGTTATTCTGATGGCAACAATCTTCTGACCCCACAAGGGGTAAAAGGAAAAATAAATAACAGTTGGCCCAACTGGAAATAACGTTTTAAAAATAATGTTTTCTCATTTCCACAGTGGCTGGCAGGGGTGCAGCACCACAGCAGAATACTGACAGGTCAATTACTCCTGTGCTGCCGCTCTCTCACCTCACCTCCATCCAAAATGGCACGTGTCACCCTGTAAATCTGTGCTCATCCCTCAGTGCAATTGGCCACACCAACCCCCAGAGAGCCAGAAGGCCCTGGCATGGTAGAAGATGAATGGGTCCAATGATGAACCCAACACCTTAGCCAGATTAGAAACAATCTTCCAAGGGAGCATCTGATCAACCATCAAGCTCTGGGCTCTCCAACACCGAATTACATTCAGGTGACGAAGTGCTGGATTTGTGCATGGCAGTCATCAGAAGCAATGTCGTTCAAAGTTAATGTTATGAATGATTTAGCAGCTTATTATCATGCATATTTGTGCTAAACAATACACATTTTTCATTAGAGGCCTCAGAGGCTGCGCTAATAGAGCCATTAGCAGAGTGATGTATGGCAGGCAGGAATGTGACCCTCTGTCTCGCATGCACATGGCATGCTGTGCTGGATGATGAAGGAATACAAACATGTCATCCATACAAAAAAGGAGCCAATAGCTATTGAAAAGACTGGGAGTGGGATCTCCCTAGAGATCAATGTATTGTAGATCATTAGTCTAGAAATGAACATTTATACAAACATTACTGATTTCCCTTCTCCTTAAATAAGAATTACTCTGCATAAAACATGATCCTCTGTGGTGACTTCTTAGACAATTATGCAGTGGGAATCAGATGGCAGTCAGAGTTCATTTATCAGCCATGATATGGCTGTCCAGATGGAGAGTGAGAGGACGTGTGAAAAAGGCAAAGGGAGACCAAAAAGATGGACACAGCACTGGCGCGCTGAGCATACTATAACCCTGAATCTGCCTGGACGTACTCTGGGGATTCTTTAATTGTGCTAATAACAACCTAAGTTTTAATCACACTCTGAACCGGATTTCTCTATCTGTCTAGCCACATTTTCTCAGTAGTCCCAGGGACTCTGAAGAGCCTAGAGCCCTGTGTTTGACAGTGCATTAACTCTGACCAAGCGCAGCAGCAGAGTTATGGCAGAAAGTTGTTGAGATTGTGCAGGACCTGGATGCAGATAGGGAATATTATCAGCATTGGTAATAGCTGTGACATGTGGATTTAGGAAACCTTAGGGAGATGTACCTTGGCATGTGTGACTTTAAGGTATGTGTGTGTTTGTGCCAGAGTGTGTGTTGGCGACAGCTGTAACTTGATGGCAGTTCGACTGCTGCAGTGAATGCACTAGCTGACCACAGGAGATATGGTCCCTCTGAGAAAGGGAAAATAAATGGGCCTGTCATCCCAACAGGATGTGAACTGTCTCCTGTCCATGCAGCCTGAATATGCAGTGGAAAGACAGTCTTCGCCTCCAGTATTAAGCGTCTGCATTTGTCTTTTTGTGCTGCTGTAGGTATAAAGTTATATGGTTAAAAGGTTGAAACAAGGTTGGTGGTTGTATTTGTGTTCAGGTTTATATCAAAGCAAAACAGTGTTATTGCAGGTTTTTTTAAAAATGTGTAATTAATTGTAATGTAGTTTGTAGTAGGCACTAAAACAAAAGCAGTTTTACACTTAGCTTCACTTTGGTCGCTCAGTTTTAGTTCACTACAATAAACTTGATCGAAATACATATCTGTCTGTGCGCCTGTTTATAATATAGCACCGCATTGCTCTGTGGCCTTGTCAGAGCCTGTATGAATCAAGCTTTAGGTGACAGATCATCTTCACAGGAGGAAGTGTGAGCTGTGCCCAATCACAGCTCAGATCTGTGGCTGCTGGGTGATGGATTAGATGAAGGTTGGCACTAACACCACCAATCAAAAAAAACAAAACAGCTGGAAGGTCAAAAAGATGAGCATATCCTGGAAGCATGTTTAAACAAAATACAGTTCTTAGTTTTAAAGAGGGGCACCAATGATATTGCAGCAAAAACTGGCACGGAAGCAGCCTATGGGATCGTGTCACTCATCATTTGAGTGGCTGCGCCACAGTTTGATTTTATTGCTCCTGACATACAGTAATATACATATAATCAGCAAGTTCTTCCACTTACCTTCCTCGGTGGTCCTTGCAGTCCTGGATTCACTGTCCATGCCCTGAAACTCATTGAAATAAGGCCGGACCTTGATCTCATAAACTATGCCTTTCTTGAGACCAGAGAGGATCACACTTCTCTCTGAGGGGACGTTCACATCCTGGGTCTGCCATGGTCCTGGTGATGGCAGTCCCGATGTCTGTCTGTAAAGAACTCTGTAACCCTGGATGAACTGGGACTGACGATCCACCTAAAGAGGTAAAAGAAGGCATTATTTTCATTTAGTTATTTTTTATTTCAAAGAGAACTGTGCAGAGGAGATTAATGGATGCTACTTTGGGACATTTGATAGATAATATGCATTGATGTTTTTCTGCAATTCTTACAGGGCTGCATGTATAACACTTTAGAGGCTTTTATGACCAGCACTTCTACACTTTTCTGAATTAACACTGACATCATCTCATACCATAGATCCTACCACAAAGTGGTCCCCCCAACATTAAAAAGGCATTCCATGAAGGACATAGGAATGTCTCATGTGTATTATAAATGCTAAATAGTGGCACCATAAAGCAAGTCCTACTATATTTAGGACGTGGTATGAATATAAGAATTTCATGCAGCAACAAATACATACACCCTGGGGAAATAAGGAGGATACACAATAGAGATGGTAACAGGAGATATGTCCCATAGAAAAGATGGAGAGACAGCAATTGTAGTAGCCCCCTGAAATCCACAACGGGTCCTTCGTCTAAAACTTGGAACCATTTAGCGAGACAGAAAAAGCTGAATTTATGCAGAGGAGGAACGGGTACATAACTCACTGTAATGGCTTGTTAACAGTAGAAGAAGAAGTGAGCAGGGCTTTCAAGTGGGATGTTAAGCAGCTGTTTTTCACCAGTGTAGCTTGAGTAAATCAGCAAAATGGATTCCGTTCTTGGTGCACGAATTTTATTAATGGAATGATTTGGGAATATAAAAGCTTTCTGAAAGGGGCCACTCTGTTTACTTAAAGGGTCCCAGCCACTGATTGATTAGGCAGCCGTGTTTTGTGTTGACTGTACACTGCAATCATAAAGCAATGCTTTAGCATTAAATTAGCGAACAAGTCCACAGGGGTCAATAAAGATGTCACCAGGAAAACTGCTAATGTGGATCATTTGAAAATGCACTCCCTTTGCCACCAAGGGATTTATAGGACCACAATCAAAATAACCATGTACATATTATACAGTCTAAACACCGTAGTGTTTCTGTTCTTATTATTAAACAGATATAAATTTTTTTTTAAAGTGTTTCACATTTGGCAAAATGTTCTAAACTTGGCCAAAAGTTTATTCTTATTTTGAAGCATCAGAAAGTGCATATAGGATATAGTGGATGCAAAGGTTCCTGTTTGCAGATTACTACACTGTATTACACAAAAATTAATTTCAATCTGCTTTTATCTGAGTACGGTAGTCCTTTATGTAAGCAGGAAGCAGCTGAAGACATATGGAAGATAGATGAACAACCAGATGTCTCTGACATCTCTTTTGATGTTACTGTGGTTAATAAAACCATTTTACAGCTATCTGATGTTCAGTTACTTTTAAGTTCCCATTTACAATTTCAAAGCTGCAGTCTTAGGGAATAACCTGACAAAAATTTCCTGGCATAAAACAAATCCTAGCCTCAAGGAGCACCTTCTGACTTCAAAGAGGAATATTTAATGCCAACTATCTTGACTGTGACTCAATTTTGCACAATCAAAGAATCACAATATATGCTCTTGCAGTGAAAATACTCAGCTAAAGTCTGAGTATGCTAAGCTATACTTACTGTCCATGTGACCTGAATGGTTGTGGGACTCAGGACAACAGGATTGTGCAAGCGAACTATGACCTCGCCGAGCTCCTTCTGTACGTGCCTGTGGTCCACACCCTGAGCTGGAGGGCTTATATCTACAAGAGAACAAGAAAGTAAAAATGAGAAGGAGAAGTCCCAAAGTAAAGTCAAAGAGAGTAAAATGTTTCTTACTCTTCTTAAACTCTGTTCACTCAGCTCCACACAATAAACCTTGATTCATCACCATCAGAAGTGGAATAACAAAAGAAAGAATGAATAGACCAGCCAGATTTAACAAAGACGTGTACACTTGGTAATCACGACTTCATTTAAAAAGGAGCAACTTCATCTGCATTAAAATGACCTCATTCCATTTTGTATTAAGCACTTTTCTGATCTAAAGAAAAGAAAGCAGAGTTGGGTTTGCAAAGTTCTTTAGACGTGCGACTTGTCTGCACTTACTGGGATCTGACTGAAAAACCACATCACTGAATGAACTCTGAATATATGACCCCTTAGACATACTGGATGGAAGATGAATGGACACATGACACTATGTTCCAGCTCATTTCTCCCATGCATGTGTTTCAAGTTATAAGCAATAAAAAAAATCCAGCATATGAGATACTGAGTGTGGCTGAAATGAGCCACATTTTGAGTTATTTACTGGAGGAAAAAAAGCCAGTAGTAGTAAAAAATCACTTTATCATCAGTGCATGCTATTGTCAATCAACACTTCTATATATCATCTGAAGGTCTTCATCTCACCATGAGAGAGATAGGCTGCAAATCAAATTCACTTTTTTAGGATGGTATTAGCTTACATTTGACAGAGCACGGCCAAAGGATTGCTTGTGGGAGGGTGTTATCATATCAATGCAATCTGACTGCAGACTGTCCAGTACTGTAACCAAATCATCTTTGGGTTTGGAGACAGTCATTTTCTTCTGTTATGATGATTAACATAGCAGGCATAGCACTAACTCTGTTAGGCCTTCCAAAAGTAGACATGGCTATTTTACATAATTGCTTAAGTGCAGCCTTAATGAGCTGAACTGCAATGAAAAATTTGACCTCTTGAAAGTTGTGCAGTGTTAGTGTCAGTATAACTGTTCACTGCAGACTGCTGAGATGGGCTGATAAGTACCAGAGTTTGGAGTGGAACACAGCGACCTTAATCTATCCTTAGAAACAAAAATCAAATTCAGCTTGTGGCTTATGAAGAACCTATGCATACATGCAGTGAATGTAATGAAGTTGCTTTATATTAGTGTTATGTAAGGTACCTTGTGTTCTGACAGGATCAGACATGGGGCTTGGATCGCTCAGGCCCTGGCTGTTCACAGCTCGCACCATGAACAGGTAGATGGTGTTCGGACGGAGACCTTTGACAGTGAACTGGGTGGTTTTGACGTGGTCTGCCACTGTTTGCCAACTGTTGCTCACTGATTGACTGCAGTGCAAGAGAAATAAAGTTATATCTGCAATCCATAGCATACCAAAGCTGATAGCTAGTGACTGGCGCTTTAATGGGAGTGGTAAAACAAACCTGAACGCTTCAATGACATAGGAGGAAACAGGAGACGCTCCAGCCAGCCCAGGCTGCCAGGACAGGGACACACTGTTCTTGGTGACATCGGTAACTTGAGGTTTAGATGGTGGGCCTGGAAGCTCATTATCATCATGGTTCTTCATTACAATCACTCCACCTGATTCTGAAAGTTTCAGTGAAGAATACAACAAACAGCCATTTTCATCAATAAACAGTAAAGTTAAAACAAATATCACGTCAATATCATGTCATCTTCCCTCGACCTACCTTTGACTTCCAAGAAGGCACTCCATGAGGTTTCGCCACTGGAGCTGGTGGCCACACATGTGTAGATCCCAGAGTCTGCAAGCTAGAACACAGTGGAATAAAGACATATATATAAATGAAAACAAGCAGCAAACAATATAAGCAGTAGTAAGGATTCCATTAATAACACTATTAGCGAAAGGGACATTTTAGTTCCCCCTCCTAAAAGCAGCAGTGACTGAATACGTGTTTCCTCCTATCGCTGACACAGTGAAACTGATGGGGGGACTTCTCCGGCTAGGCCCTGCGCTGGACAAACCGTGTGTCATTTGTGAGTGCCTCAAAGTGCTGACGCTAATTTCCTAATGAATTCCATTTTCTACTCACCACCCTTCCATCACTTTTCCACTCCCCCTCCTTATTTCCCCACTGTCCTGCCGACCACAACAAAGACAGGCTAATTAATTTAGGATGGGCTGCAAGAACCCCCTGGACCGATGACAGCTGGCTTGTCTCTCCATCCCTCTTAGGAACTTTGGTTGTTTGTTGGTTTCTGTCCCTGTGCCTTCCTTCCATTTATTAAATAACATGTCAGTGGTCACCGGTTTTGTCAAGCGTAATAGGTATTCCACTGAGGCCACAGAGTGCAGAAAGGGAGATGCGATTCTTCTAAATTTAATCTACTTGATACATTTGCGTGTGCATAAATGTGTGTGTATATATTCTGAACCACAGCTGGATTCCATCCAACCCTTCACAGCTAAACTCAAATGGAGCTACCATGCCACTAAGTGATACAATCATGCAGGTTAAACAGGGGGGTTTGGTACTTCTTGTATGCCCACTGGAAAAACCTTGTATCCTGGAGTCTTGAAAACATGACCATGCGGTTGCAAATAACTGCATTAACATTTTATGTTAATGCTGGTTTTAAGCTCTGCTACAAAGAAAGCACAAAACTTTTAACACATAGTAGCAGTTAGTAGTAGTAACTGTGACTTTAACACTAAAATCTTTTACCCTGATGTTTTTGATCTGCAGACTGCCCAGCTCCTGCAGCGACATGCGGGGGTCCTTTCCTAGTAGACTGACCCCATCCTTCAGCCAGCTGATTGAGGGGATAGGATCTCCTGAAGCCTGACACTTCAGTAGCGCCATACTGTCAACCCCCAGGGTCTGATTGGATGGGCCTTGGCGAATAATAGGCGGAGGTCTATCTGTGAGCACTGTGAAACAAAGAGGAAAATGTGAGTGTTATCCATATTCTGTAGTTCAGATGAATGATGATGCTCATATAATGCGCATGACTATAAAATAAACTGAGTGATAGCACTGGTTATAAAACACACAGCGGGGGGCGGATATTGGTATCTATCATAAAGTAGACTATTTTCTCTGCAGGTCTTGTAATTGTGCCACAGAACAATGATTCCTGTATTTCCAGGAAAGAAAAGCTGAGTAGTGTTTTCTTCTTTCATTGATGTGGCAGAGGGATGCTAAGCGGTTTCCAGTTACTGCCTGGGTAGCTTTATTTTTACACACTACTCTAGACTCTGTGGTACAGTTTGGCGGTGAGACACTGGCCTATTGAGCCAGTATGGTTCAGATAAATACTTCATTATGTGCAGTGTGGGGCACAATAAAAGGTGAATTTTAGAAAGTACGGAAACTGGACTCTTTATTTCAAAAGAATCAGAGAAGGCAACCTTAATTTTTTTATTATTTGGTTCCAGTTTCAATTTAAATGCTACAACTTTGATGGATTCCATTTATATGAGCAAATTCATTTGTTTTAATGTGCCAGAAAAGCCTTTGGGTAACATCTGTAAAATAGGGGATGTGTCAGAGGCGATCTCAGAGATTTAGTACTGTAGCACAAAGGCAGTTTATATATTTAGAGTTGAATAATGTGGAGTCCCCCTGGCTTCGCAGAACCTACATTAATTAGAAAGTATGGATTAATGATGTCAGACCTGCAGGGGCTAATTACCAAGTACCTCAGTAACCTTTCAACACATTATCACACCTCGCTTGCAACCCTAGTTTCTGTCCCGCAGTTACATCTGATAAAAGGAAGTGTTTCCAGATTATTCTCTCTACTTTCGTAGATGCTTCGGGTCAAGAAGGTGGAGAGAAACCTGATATGTTATCCACCAGCCAAATATACTACATTAATTCCACCTTTTTGTTTTTAGGCCTCTATAATAAGTAAGTAGGGCAAATGTGATCAAATGAATCAAAAGTAATAATGTAAAGTTGAAATCCAGCCAAGAGACGATTCAAAGCATTTGCTTCTAGCCAGGGACTCAGTAAGATACAGTTTGTCTTCTGATAGCATAGTTTGTCAAATTAAGATGCATTAAATTATAATGTGCATCCATGTTTGTTAAAAGATGTTTAAAGCAACGTCCCTCACATTAATGCAGTCCTTACTTAGTACAGTACACTGCTGTAAGACTCGGTTTGACAGAAGCTAAAGCGCAAACAGAAGGCATGGTTTGGTCAAGGGGTTTGATGCGTTTAATTTATGTGTCCATGGCATGTGGGAGTGACAAAGGGAGGAGGCAAAGCTCGACTAAGGCCTTGGGTCTCTGGATCAGGAATTTCTCATTACAGATCTCCTTGAACTCCACAGACTGCTGGCGGGACTCCGGGCAGTAAATCACATGAAGACTGCAGCAGGTGTGGCCATGACCTCACCCTGACCCACACCACACTCTTTCCTCCTTTTCCACTGATTTGATTCATTTTGCTAACATGTCTTCAATAGCATATCTTGGCAAAAATAAAAGTGGGAATTAAAATACCTTAACTATAACAATGCTACACATTTCATTCCAAAGTGAATGTGTTTTTCACCATACTGTCTACACTGAGTTATGGAGACATCCTATTTGTTGCCACCACCTGTCCACTATACTGCCATTAAGTTGATCACCCTGTGGCCCTGGTACTGCCAATTGTGAGCTGGAAGTAGTATCACTAATATCCAAAAAGGATATCTGTATCTTTCTTTGTAAGACTTTGATAGAGTTCTTCAGTCTGTCTGAGACACTCATAAAGAATTTAAAGCCCAATCAGAGTTCTAACACTTGTGACTGTTAAACCCGCATGCCATGTGTACAAAATGTTTGTTTAAATAAAAATACAAATACAGCTGAAAAAGTGATAAGCAGGAATTTGAAGGGCACTTTCAATTATGTACCTGCACCCGACTGCAAAACAAAACCAAAAAAATGCCCATGCTGTGTTTTTAATCTTTTTGCTAGCAGGTACTTTAGCCGACATATGGATAGCCGTCTATCTTGCCATCACAATAGCTGATTAGATGCTCCCGCGCCTAGCAAGACAAAAATAATTCATTTCATAGAAAGCCACTGTCACTCTATCAGTCTCCTTCTCCTGCTCCCGCCCTCATACACAAACATGTGGCTCCCTCACTCACCAAACCGCTGACCATTAAACTTGAACAAACTCAAGGGCAATGCTCTATTTTCTTTCCAATAGGAAGACGAGGCATTTTTAATTAAATTGCATCAGGAAAGAAAGAAATAAGTGCACAGAGCAAAAACACAGTAACTGAAGGTTATGGACATACTGACATTTCTTCAACAGTAGTTGAATTTTCTTTGCACTTTGACTGTTTAAAAAATTCATTTGTACTTGTGCACCTACTGCACACACAAAGGTCTTGAAGGCCAAATTCCTACTTGCACTTAACCAGGCAATAGCCGTGTTGTAGCTAAAAGCTGACAAACTCAAGTCAGATGCCATCAGTGTCAGTATAAGTAATTTGTTTGGTGATGGTTCACCTGCCTCACCCCATCTGCAGTGGTACTAAGCAATGTGTCAGTGTGTAGTAGTGTGCTGGCATGGCAGAAGTTACACGTCAGGTTTTCCTCACCATCTGTGACCTCCAGTTGAGCCTTGGCGAGGATACTGCCTGCAACGGTCAGGGCCTGGCAAATATAGTAACCAGCATCTGCCCGCTGCACAGATGAGATGGTCAGGGCTCCACTGGGCGACACCGAAAAGCGATTGTTGGGCTGCTGGGGTTGGTTGGGAAAGAGCAAATTCTGCAGGAAATGGAACAAACAGCCAATTAGTGAGAACATGGAAGCAGTTCAACCTGGAAGAATTACAAAAATGCTCACACATCCATCACCATTGAATCCACACATATACTGTGCACACTAACATGCAAACACATCCGACTATTAGTGTAATCACAGCATGAACAATTCTCTCTTTGACTATGTGAACCGACTTCACGAGCTGCAAAACATGTTTGATGACTTGGTTTCATACTTATTCTTGGGCCAAGCCAGTGGCTCCACTCTCTTAGGAAGGGAACTTTTTGCTCTTGTTGGCTTCATGACCACTTTCCTCTCTGTTTCAATTCCACAGTGGTTTTGAGATTTTTTTTTAAATGTATTTTTTTTAAAAGGAGACCACCTCATGTAAATTAGACTTTATTAAATATAATGTAATCTTGAATTTAGAAAGGAAGACATAATCAGCGTAACACATTTCAGAGTAAATACACAGAATTAGACGACTAATGACACAGAAAAAAGTACTTCTTTCTGAGTAGTTCCCACCTTGTCCCAGCTATTCCTGTACTCTTTTATTAGGATCCCCAGAGGGAACCAGCAAAAACAGCTGGATTGAATTACAGCTAATCACTTACATGTAGCAAACTGCACAGTTTCTTTTCTATTAGACTCTATGGGTCTCCAGAACATATGAGATGTTCAACTGGAAGAAATGCATTAATGTTATTTAACTAATATACTTAATTAGCTTTAACAAATACCATCACATCACATCACAGTAAGGATAAAGAATAGAAAGCTTTAATAAACACAAGGACAAGTGCCAACAAGTGCAGAAATGTCAAGAACGAACAGTCATTTGAAAAGCCTCAACTTTAATGACAAAGTGAGACACACACAAAATTTGAGTTCACATTACTCAATAGCACTGACTCACAATGCTTTAGGTAACATATTGTTATTTGAGTATCATACCTGTGCAAAGTTGTAAGCATGTGTCTCACTTCTGTTCACTGTTTTCAGAAAACTCTGTTCTAATTGTTGGCCTGCAGGCTATGCGTGAGCGTGTTTCAACCTTAGCGAGAGCTGAATCATATCTGTGGCTCATCTACAAGCCTCAACAGGTTCCTAATTGGCACTGTTGTTGACCGTTGTGAGGACACCCAGGTATTTGAATGGGTTATCTGCTTGAGTGAGGGTTAGGATCGTTCTTATCAGTACAGGGTCACAGAAAACCAATTAGCACTTTGCCAGGCACACTTTGATTTGGCGGATCCTGAGAACAAAGGTGTATCTATGTGTCTGTGGTAAAGATACCGATCGCAGATAGTGTAGAAGTGCTGTCTGTGTGTGTGTGTGCAAAGCAGGGGAATCCAAAAAACACAATGACTGTGTGTACAGTTGGTAGAATCGAAACCTGATAACGCCAGATGTACGGTAGATAATAAATCCCGCCTAAAAAGAGAGTGATATGTTTTCACATGTAAAAAATAATAATGAAAAAGTAATTAAAAAACAACATTAAACTGGATTAGTCTGTGTTTGTACCTGACTCCCCTCCTTCTGCCAGAAGACAGCAGGTTGTGGATTTCCTTTGGTTTCACATGGGAAGGTAGCAGTACGGCCTTGTGACACGATTTGGTCCCTTGGACGGATGACAAACTGGGGAGGAGCTGAAGTCAAAGGGCCAGAACAACAGTGTTAGAGGACCTGTGGTGCATAGTGAAGCCGAACATTAAGGCTTAAGGACTTCAAGCAAAAACAAGCAATATACCACATGGTAAAATCAAAATGGGAGTGCTGTACAGAGCTTCCATGCAGCATCATATCTGTCTTTTGCTCTGAACACCAGTGACTATCATGACTCTCACTGCCATGGTAACAAGGCTGGCCATTCATCCAGGTGAGACTGAAGCTGAATGAATGACAGTCACAGTGGCATTCACACAAGGAAGCGTCTCAGTCACAAAGGCATTTAGATCTGAGACAACACATAGGCACACCCATGCCCTGGAAACATCGAAAACTATAACAGGAATAGACAGGGTTAATTGTGTCTGACTTTCCATATGGAGGGTTTACTCTGCATCAGAATGCATCTCATATAAAAGTCAAGATTGTGAGCAGCTTGATACAACTTCTGATCAAAGCTGTATCAAAAGTGAGTGAGAGAAAGAAAAGACTACTTCAGTGTTTACCACACAACAAGCTAACACTTGAAAAGCTATCAAAGTCTGAAACTGTACTGTGAAGCTTTCTCAGTTAACATTCACACGTTTATCAGCAGCTAGACGAACAGTGAGACATTTCTGACTGACAACTTGACAGATGCAGGTCAATAACAAAGACAGCGGACTGGATACAACTTCTATTGGCGTGCAGTGCTGCCGTTTTTGCTTTCTGACCGTTACGTGACACCAGGTGAAGGAGGGAGAATTTCACACCAAACTTTGTTTCACAGATATTTCAATTGCTTTTTAATGAGATATTTAACAAGCAAAAGCTGACATAATCCAAGTGCATAGATGGCACAAAAAAGGGATATAGCATGTGTCCTTATGCATGAAAAACTTTAGTATCCAGACATAATAATCTATCATTTGATAGATGATGATCGGTACAAGTGCAAGAAAGCATTTTAATTATCTGAGTAAATTACTGCCTGACCCAGGGCCTCTACTTGTTTCTTCGGTGAATGTCATTGAGGGTCATGTTGACAAGAGCCATGTTTGCCAAGATAAAAATCAAAAACTCTTACAGAGGAAACACAGCTCCTGCAGAGATAATGAAAGTCAACACATTAAGGGCCCTGAGTCACTGCCATACTATCAAATAAGCACAGAGAGTGGATTAGAGGGACCATTTTCTTTGCAGAAACACAATGAGAAACACCAAGACTTCTGCGAAATTCTGACAAGAATTGTTGCAATGCAACATCTTGCACTCTTTCTGTTTCTTTTGATTTCTTCTAAGTCCTTTCTCTGATAAGCCAGCTGGTTCCAGTAAGGCCAAACTCTTCCCATTTGGCTGGTTTCATCATGTAATCCCTTTTTGGGCGTGTGTATTTGTCAAAGATACACACAGTTGGGAATGGTGCAGATGGCAACAGATTTACTGCTTTGCCGTTTGGCCTTCTGCTGCTTGGATATCTTGTGGCTCTCACAATGCTGGGCCTGATACAGAGCTCTTAAATCCTGCTCTGGCAAGGTCTTAGTTCCCTCCCTTCTCTGCTCCATTCCATACCACACACTGCATTATTAACAACTCACTAAAATGTGGTTTCACACCTTACAGAATGCCTCCTATCACTGTACTACCCAGCATGGTCCTTTGTCACTTTCTCAATTCCCATTAATGACTCTTTGTTTGCCATTCTCATGGACTTATTTACACACTTAAGCAGAAAAAGGATGCTTACTTCCTTTTTTCCCCACTATTTATGATTTAAAGTCATGTTAAATGGGCCTGAATTCTTATGCTTTGAACTGTTTTTCAGGTATGACTCATTGTTTCCAAAGGCAGACCAAAAAACACCCTCTTTTATCTACAGCCAATGTTAACATACCAAATAAAAGGAAGCAATCTGTTTGGAAACCAGTTTTGTCATGACCCACAGATATCTTGGGGGCATTTTCTGAGATATCTTTTTATTAATGGTTAAGCTTCCTAATGTGCAAGTGTGCTAAACTGTTAGATTTACTAATAAGTGCCAAAAACATCCAATCCATCCTATCTCAGTTGTGTGATTGGTGACTCCAGTTAAAACTGCAATTTAAACAAAAAGGCTCGGCTTTGTCTTTACTGCTTTTCTATTAGTCAACTACATATTTCACAACTTTTCATCCCTCTTTCTATCTTTAAATTATATTTGAATAAAATAGTCATGGGGAATGTGATTGAGAATGACCAAAAGGTAGACAGGGTCCAATGGAGAAGAACAGATCAAAACTTTCAACAAATCAAGGGGAAGTTAGTGTGCGACAGTTTCACAGCTTGGCTCAGGGCTAGCAGACATTGGCCCTGTTTTTTATTCAGAAACCCTTAATGACATATGAGAAGCTCCTTCCTGTTCCCTCCTAAGGAAACACACGATCAGGGGCCCATATTTAATTCATGACAAGTCACATCTGCCTGGCTTGGAGAGGGCTCGGCATAAAACAGCAGTCAGGGTGAAAAGAACAAATGGACAAAGAGACAGCGATCCATTCAGCACACTCAAGCACAAATATTTCTTCCTCCTTTAAAATCCCACATTCAATCATATTTTATTCAAAAGTTGACAGCAATTACTGTCTCTTCCCACAGGCAGAGTGAATGTGTAATTTCCTCCATCTTCTTGGAAACTGACAGTTTGACAATCAGAGAACCGCCACTGCTGTTTTGCCAACCAAAGTCCTGCCATTGAGGCAGTGTCTGTTTTTTTCTACCAGTCAAGCTTGTCTTGACACACACTTCTTTTCCCTTTCTTTCTCCTCCTGCATATTTCTCATTATTGCATTCTTCCCATTTCTGCACTCAAAAGCACGTCTCTCTCTCAAGATGCCAATTTTCACTTACTCCCTCTAACAATCTCACATATGAAGTGTGCCAAATGTGGTTTTCTGTTGACCTACACCAATCTATTGGGAAATAAAACGACATTCCCAGACCGGTGTTCTTGGGCTCAGAAGGAAAGAAGCTGATCAAAACTAAACAGATCTCAGCTCTGTGATCCAAAAATCCACAGATGGCCTCAAGACTCGCAAGTTAAACACATTCTGGACCATATGAGATGACAATGTCTGAGTCAATTACACTGCTAGCCCACTCTTTCACTGTAAAGAATAGAGACTACAATCTAAAGAACCTTCAGTTTAGAGGAACAATGCTAACATAAGCCTTGATCTATAATAATAAAGCAACATACGCAATATTCATCAGCTGCGAGTAGAGCTCAAGTATATGCGATAAAAATACAAAATGTAGTAACTTTGTGACAATGCAAAGTTTAGGACAGCTGTTTATCCACGGGAAAGCATTTCTAGTAAAGTCGTAAAGCATCAAGGAATTTCTATGTACCTAACACTCCTGAAATTAAACCTGAGAACTGCCACTAGAAAACATCATTTATTCATTCATTCATTCATTCATTTTAAACTGGATATGCTAAAGAGCACAGCGTGGAGAGAACAAAAAAAAAGGATCTGTCTAAATCTATATCTGATGTATAGACAGAAAAGTTTTAGTATAGTTTCTGAACTCTAAAGTACATACAAGAGCCAGTTAACGAAAAGAGATACAGCTCTAAAATCTGCAAATATCTCACAAGTATCTGATGTACAAAAAAAAAACAACTGAAAGGAAAGGACAACTTATGCAACAAATGTGTTAGTCAAGTACAGGAATGTTAAAGCGATGGTTAGTGATTGTCAAGCAGTCAAATGCAACAGGGTGTATGGAGAAGGCATGCAGCATGGGATCAAATCAGAAGGATGGGTACTTACCGACGGGGCGAGCTGGAAACACGACAATGGTGGAGTGGATACACAAAAGAAACAAATTAAGACACAGACGCACAAACATAAAACAACACAAAAGGAACAGAACATAATAAAATAAGACAAGGGAAATCAAAATCAGAATGAATGACATGTTGTGTTGGGCAAACACACTTCTAGCACAGTGTAAGCGTTACAAAGAGAGGATCCAGTAGGTTTTGTCCACTGCCCACTGGACAGTTTTGCTGATGAGCTCCCATCATCTGTTTCTCAGACCCCTGAATGACAGAGGCCGTCTGATGTGAATACCCACTGGTAGTCAAAAGTCTTAAATTGCATTCAAATTTCAGTGTGGGCAGTCATTATTGCTCCTCAGGGACAAATACACTGCTGGACCTTCTCTGCAATAATGAAATCTACAATTCTATGGGTGGTGTATGTTTGTAGTAGCGAGGCAAAGATGTGTTTGCCATAAATGCTGATGAACAGAACCCAAAAAAAGGAAAGAGGAGGAAAAAGAACCAAAAAAAAAAGTCAGGCATGTAGGTTATATCCAAAGGATGAGTCTTCTGAAAGTGTCACAGAGAAGTAGTTGTTGGTAGTTGTTCCCAATGTTTCCTCTGCATTGCCGTATGGGTACTCATGGTGAAGTAAACAAAAAAACTTAGGTGGTGCTCTCACGAATCTGGATTCATAAACAAGTAGTCAACCAAGACCTTGTTTTACCTCCTCTGGTCCTCTGTGTCGCTGTAAAGCGCTCCACAGAGACGTTAAGCACTCGACTTTAATGGGAAGAAGAGTGGTGAAAATAGAAAAAAAAATGGTTAGAATGATTTTATTAACCTTGCAAACCCCAGGTGTGGTGTGCACCAGTAATCTGTGAAATGGCTTTGCTGACTGGGTGGTTACAGCATGGAGGGCAGTGTGGCTTGCAGGCCACCACAACAGGGGGAGGGTGGCAGAGTGTGTCGACGCTGCACTTGGAAATGTAAATAATTAAACAGATTCATGGACTGCCTACATCTCTCTTGGCTATAGTACTCAGCATTCTGCATTTCCACTTGTGTAATGGGGACAGTAACGAGTGAATTATCAATCCAAAACTTCATCTTTGTATATAAGAAGAATAAGAACAATACACTCAACAGTTTCTCTGTGTGTTTTTAACTGATTGATTTAATTGTTTGAATTGATATATATCTGTTTCATACCTCTGACTGTGAGGGTGGCGGAGGCCTCCAGCTTGCCCACACGGTTTTCTGCGACACAGGTGAATGTGCCCTCGTCATTAATGGAAGCCTTCTTCACTCTCAGCACATAGTCCTCCTTGTCATACTTGATCTCATACCTGTTAACAAAAACATAACACTAATATTCAAGTTGCCTGATCATCGTTTAATTCAAATGCTATGAAAAAGAAGCATTAACCAAGTAAAACTCTTTTTAGAACTGTATGACAATAGATGTTAAAGGTTTTCCCCTCTTGGAGTGGTACAGGGAAGCAAAACTGGTCGTTTTGACAAATGGAGATCGCAAGGAGCAGGATCAATTATTCAACAATGACGGCAATACACAGAGACGTATTCATTCAATTGGAAACGCTCAAAACCTGTGCAATATTCATGAGCTGTTTTTCAATAACTGTGTGTATATATACATGTGTGTGTGTGTGTGTGTGTGTGTCTCAGCTCCATATGATTTTTATCGACACTACACTTTCTTAGTGTAAGACATGTTAACTGACTGAATCAATATATCAAGTATAGCAGGGAAAGGTTGTTTCCAATTTCATTGTGGTAGTCAAATATTTGTGTTGATGTGTGTCTGCAGACCTTTGTGAATTATATGGTAGTTGACAAGCCGGCAATGCTGGTATGGTTTGTTTTTGCAGTCTGTAATTGAAGAGGGTGCCTGTTCTGGCAGTGTGTAAGTAGTATGTTAGTTGAGGGGTGGTAGTGCTGTGTGATGGTGGTCTGTCAGGCTGACAGTCCTTCCCTGTCCACAGTCTGTCACTCACAGAGGCCAAAAACAGGCATCAGTTCAAAAGATTAATGTTAGATCTGCATTAGACAAGAATGTGATTACAGATATTTTAAAAGATTAGCATGTAGAAAACAATAATATTGGTAGAACTGATGCAGTGCAGTTAGTTCAATAATTTGTTGGACAAAGTCACAATTTTTGTATTTTTGCCTTTGTATACTGCCACAGTGGACTTCAAATTAAACGGATTAAACATCCAGTATCTGGTTAAAGTGCAGACTTCCAGCTTTAATTAAACAGGCTTTACAAAAAAAAATCTGCATTAACTGGACAATTAACTGACAAGCAGATTTGTGGTCAGGTGAGGCCTGTTCCCTTGTTATTTCATGACAAATGAAGCAGACATAATATGTGAAGTTGATTCAATGTGTTGAATTGTTATTTAATAGCTTTTCACTGTCAATTTGAGTATGAGGCACATATAAATGCCTGTGCCAGTAAGGGAGGGCATCATTAGGCTGAAAAAAAAAAGAATAATAATAAATGAGAGAGACAGCAACTACTACAAGTGAGCAAATCAGCAACATCTGGTAATTTCTTAAAAAGAATGAATGAGGGCCTGAAAGAGTTTTAGCTGTCATATAATATAACTCACAGCACACCATGAAATAATTATTTCAAGAGTTAAAAAATACAATTTCATAAGATCCAACCAAGTCAACACCACTGTCGAAGAGGGATCATTGTCGAAGTCTGCAAAGTCTGCAAAAGATTTTCAGACTTTTTCAAATCCACACAGGAGCTTTAAAGAAAAAGCCTGACATCATATTACTCTTTTATTATAGCACATGCCCATGTGCTATAAAGCTCCACACTTGCACTCCAACAACTATTAAAAACACATAAAGAACCGCAATGTCTGCGTTACAGAGCAAACCCTACAGAGATTGAAAATGCCAAAGCAGAGTTGTTTCTGAACAAACTACACTGGTCATGTTCTCTGTAATGAAGAAAAATACTACCCAGTCCAACAGTTTGACTGTTTTATGTGTTTTTAATGGTTTTTTGATAACAATAGAACTTTACAACACAGAGAAATACACCATATAAGGCTTTGGCTTTACAGATGATACTAGTTAAAGGTGTAAAGTTTTGAGTTTGGCTTTTGATCGTCAATAAAAAATGAAATTATACTTTTAAGTGTGTTTGTTTTTTTTTTTATAAAAAAAGAGGATAACATTTACTCTGGATACCACAATTGAAGTTTGGATATAAGGACAAACAGTGTTTAACAGTAGTACTTTGTAACTAAGGTAAGAGTATGATATGGTCCATTTCCCTGAGAGTGGAAAACACCTCTCTGCTCAACCATCAGGTGCACTGATGGCTGTTTTCCACTGGCAGCTGCAAAACTAATCTATCCTGTCTATCCATGTCTATTTTTTTTTTACCTGCTGTTATGACATTTCCTCAGCAAGCATTCAATGGCAGCTTTATTGAAGTAAATTCCTCAACTATGCCTGTTCCACCCCTCCACACATGTATTTAAGGAGCCATAATGATTATTTGACTGAGTCATGACTGACTGCTTTGTTCTAGAGAGAAGTGATGTACAGTTCAGGTAAGAGTGGGGGATGTGCATAAAGCATTTATTGTTGAAACCGAGTGCGTGGCATCCAGAGGAATGAGGCAGCACATTCTGTGGCAAGCTTGCTGTCAGATGAAAAACAAACAAGCTAATAAAGAAAGCATCCTCCAGTACCTTCCCTCCGGATGGTAAGGATCAACGTGATTTCCTTACTTGGAAGAAAAGGTGAAAGAGTGGTGGGACAAGTTAGGGCTTATGCAAAACAACACGACTCCTGAACAAAAGGAGAGGTGAGCAAGTGAATAACACATAGTTTCCACCGTTTTCAATCAAGCTACGCAAAACGACTCTCAACCGAGGCTGGCTCTCAAACTTCTTGCACGACATGCGCTTTCACCTTGTTTCTCACATTTTAACACTGGCCAGACCAGTCTCAATCGTTTCTGAAAGGTTTTGTCAGCACAGAAGGACTCACCAATAATGAACATAGATTTGAGAAAACATTAAAAGCAACTGGCACTGTGTTTGTTGCTTTCAGCTATTTGTAGGAATCTTTCATATGAGTTTAAAAAAATACATTCATTATAGATTTAACTATAGGATCCAAAGGCACATCTCTAAAGTACGGGAGTTGTATACATATATGTCTGTGGCACAACAGTGGTTACTTAGTATATAACTAATAATTATCTAGCACATTCAAAAGCGTTCAGTAGTTAATGGTAAATCTGTCCCTTTTCTCTGTGTTGTCACACTCAGAGCTACAGTTTCTATTTGTTAGGCTACAGCTACACTACAGAAATAGTGTTTAGAGACCACTGCGCAACTAAAATTATTATGACAGTGTGAATCAACTTACAATCTTCTTGCTTTTTAAATGGTCACTTTGAATGAAGGGTCCAGGTCCGACACCTGTATGAGTTCGTTTCTTCACACTCACATTGGTGCATCAAGAATGTGATAAAACGGCAATAAGACAAAGTAAGTCTGCTATCAGTTTTTGACTGAACAGGGTCAAGCTGGCATTTAAATACAATCTGTTTCTGATAATACTATGATTAACTGTGAGGAAACTCAAATCTGTTGCAGACTGTTGCAAATATGTTGGCATCTACGTCAAACGTGTAGCGCTGTACCAGCGTGCTACTACTAGACCTGGCAGAATCCACACAGACTGGGCCAGATCTAAATTGGGCAGATGTATAAATTTAGAAACAAACAGATGCAGGTAATTAATTTCATTACTGACCATCATTCTAACAAGAGCAGCACAAATTTGCTGATAAATGATAAATAAGAGTAGGCTGAAGACAAAGAAATATGTCTATTACATAAGGGGGAACTCTTCTGTTAAAAATTATAGGGAACTAGTTGTAGTCCTGAGAACCGAGAATCAGGTGGAGAACAGGATTTATCCTGAGCTGCTTTACCACAAACTATATAAATCTGGAATCTATGTATAACAGCTGGCATGCACGTGTAGAAGAACACAAAATATTTTTTACTGGCAGATCCTAAGCTGTCTATGTGTTAATGAAATTAGCGCTACTGTGCCATGTCCCCAAATACACAAACTGCTTTGGTTTTTCTGCATTTTGAGAAAATGACCTGGAGTTGCGTACCATCACTGGTGTCACATATCCTGCAGCTACAAAGGCTTTTCAAAAGAAATGTTACGCACACGGTTTGTTGTTTTTCAACTGATGTTACAGCTGCTGTGATGGGTTAATAGAGAGGAAGACACACACTCTTGAGTGAAAACATCAATGTTAATGTGAGATTATTCACTGCATCACTGATGCTGTATGTTACAGAATTAACATTAATTTACTAGATGAACCTTAGTTATCTATGTGGAAAATTATAGCTGTGTTAAAAAACCCCAATAATAATAATAATAATAAAGGTGATATGCTGCAGACGATGCTCTGCAGTAACGCAAAAAATAAATAAAAAATCTCTTGTCAGAGCAAATTTGTTTTTTTTTCAGGAATCTACTGTAGTGTCATAATAATTCTTTAATCCGACAGCATTTTGTGCTGTTGTATTTTGACATTATTTTATGTTGTATATTACAGTTAAGTGGTAGAGCTTCCCAAAGAGTGCAAAGTAGATGGGGACTATAATGCTGGCATGGTTTACCGTTTGTCTTGTTGGTCTTGATTGCCAGGTCTGAAGTGGAAAGCATGAGTCTGGAAATATATCATTTAACAAACCCTAACCCTAACATACTGTTACATTCAGACATTAATCTAACACACTAACACATTAAATGGAATAACACAGAAACATGGATGTTTCTCTATGTGAACTGCTCATAAAAGGCTTTCAGATGTGTTTTCATTGTGTACCAATTTAGAAATTTACAAATGTGACTAAAAGCCTGAAACACAAAAAGGAAGACATGCATTTGTATGTACTGTATGCATTTCAGATGCTCCAATAAGTACAGTTCAGTTCTTCTCTGTTTCAACAATATCCCAATCTCATTGTGAAGCAGGAATATGTGGAGCTTCTCTCTAAACACTCAAAGTGAGCACTAAGTAAAGAGCATCAGGGCAAAGCCAAAGTTTTGGCACTGGGCTCACAGTTTTGAGCTTTCTAGTGGTGTCAATTACACACTCATTCTGATAACATCTCCCCCTCTCACATATCGTGTGCAAAATAAGATATGCTTTTCTGTATTAAATTTAGTGCAATTTACAGTAAATTGCCCACCACAAACCTTAGCAAATTGGGTTTGTGCATTTCATTAGTTGATAGCGCAGATGAGTTTTGCTCATTGGTTTAGACTGACTCCAACTTACTCAGAGTGATTACAACATGTTGGCAATGTGTCTGCATTTATGAATTTGATGGTGATCATTTGGAAACCTTCACTAGTTTGTTTGAGAGGGACTGAAGTCAGACAGTGATGGACCAATCAAAATTGTTGGTTGCAAGCTGGTCACTTCAACTACTCAAAATCCCAGAAAGCCAAAAAATTAAATGCAATCATTCATCAACCATCAGTTTTCCCTGGTCACACTGAGGCTGCCCTCCTATTTTTGCACTAGTATGACTGAGGTCTTACCCAGCAGTCATCGTTAGACTTTAGCAAATTATTTAATTTTACTAATTATGTGATCTTTTAAAGTCTAAAGTACATTATATATGCCTTCGGCAAGATTTTACACTTTTCATTTTATATATTAAGAGCACTGATGCATATTATAGACAATGTAATCAGCCATAAAGACGCTACTGTAACAGCTAAAGTGCTTAGAGAGGTTCCCACAGTCTTGACTGAGCCCTTGCCTTGTGGACAACCCAGGTATGCACATATTGGACAACATTCTTATTGTTCTTGGTCCCATCTCTGTCAGACTCTCAAAACAGGACCTTAGGCCCGTCCATGACTTATTAGAGGAACATGAGTACAATCAATCTGTAATCAACTTCCCATATGATATCAACCTTAATGACAAGATGAGTGGAAATACTCACGGATAAGAGGCAGTTGTTGCCACACACACACACCCACACACATACTCGCACACGTACGTACGCACAGCGAGGGAACAGTAGCTCTTTATTGTGACTGAACTTGGGGAGAGTTCTGTTCTCTATTAGAGGAGGAATGTAATTGCACATGAAGAAGTGCTGTGGAAAGGATAGGAGAGCCAAGTTCACCCTGCTCGACTCCATTTTTTTTTAAACCAGAGATGGAAGAAATACGAAGACACACACACACACACACACAGAATGGTGTATACAATCATCAAACACATATCCTCCCATATGTAGAGTCATTCACTCGTGAAGGGAGATGAGGAGTGATAGGAATGTAAGCAAATGGCGAAACAAAGCGGCATTTTTCAGTTGTCAACTTGATGTGTTGAATGCTGAATGTAGAAAGCAGCACAGAGATGACAACTTTACTGGACATAATTTAAAAGGATTACGGCTCAAAAATCCTCCAGATCATCTTAGAGGATTTGCCTTTAAACTGTCTGTCAAGAACACAGTCACCCATGTTCGACCCTCAGTCTTGTGCCAATTCACTCACATTAAGAGAATCTTATCTTGGTTGTATGTATGACTGGATGAGTGTGTCTACAAAATGATTCAACAGGAGAGGATCTTATCTGCCTCGCCTCTGCGAGTGCATGTGAACGGAACTGTGAGGAGGGAGAGGGGTTGTGTGCCAACTCTAAGCACAGGAGTCAGACTCCAGATACAGTAAAGGACTAATTCCAGCTTGCTCTCTGGCCTCACTGCTCTAACACACAGTCTCCTCTGCTCCATTTCGCTCTGACAGTCTGATCCAGTTTTACACCATCTGACTGCTACTTTACCTCATGCTGATCAAAGCAACCGGAGTATACCTGTCCAAGCCTCGTCACCCATAAGAGGGAATCAATTAACCACTATTGCTTCTCATCTTGCTTCACTAAGGCCCTGAGCCAGAGCTCCAATCCTTGGTCCCTGGCACACCTCTTGTGTTAGCAGGATAAGGGCCTTCACAACAGTCCAACTAACATTCATCACTGTGTCCAACTTTAATCACACAACGGTTAAGCAAGATTCCAAAATTTATGATTAGGTTGGCAGTTTAGTGGGGAAAAAATTACCCTTTTACCATTATTATGTTTTTTCGAATAGTTCTTCTCCCCATTGCCTTAGCAAGCAGTTCAAACTTTATTTAAAGCAGGCACTATGGCTTTAATGGAAAAAACATAAAACTGGACCTTGCTAACCAATGCCTGGAGGCCTTTTTTGATATATGATGGCATATTTATGGTCGCTTACCAGTAGATGTTCTTAATAATGCATAACAATGTCATATTCTTGTTACAAACTATTAGTCAGTTATCTATTTAGCTTGCTTAGTTGGTGACACAGTTACTGTTAAGAAATCCTAAAGAAAATACACCTGAACAAATGAATAATATTTCATTCACCCACCCCCTTACAGACCCACTCATAAATACTAGATGTATCCACTTATATATCAAGGCAAGTAATGGAGACAGGAACCATAGCTTGTCATCTTTTCATTCTGCTGAGTTGCAGAGGTGAGAAATCACTGAAATTGGGTGGTCAGCATAACACAGGCACTCCTGTCACACTAGCTCTAACAGCTCTCTCAAAAAGAATGACCCACACATCTCTATCATACACGAACCCCCACACATGAACACACCACGAAGGAATTGAGTCAGAAAGAAAGGCTTTTCTGCTGAATGTTGCAGGGGCTGTGCTGTGGAGGTCAACAGGGAAAGGTGCCTTGAATACAGATGGATTGCAGGACCAAAGGGGCTCTGATAAGGCACAGGAGAGGGTACAAGGTTCCAAAGCAAATGAAGAGCGAGAGCTATACCGAAGGAGGGAAAGACATGGGCCACACACTTTGCTAGTAGGCAGCGGGAGATAATACACACTGCCCAAGTCTTTTCACTGGGGTTCATAGACTGTGCTAGAATAGAATCCTTTCTGTTTTGAAAAATGAAGCTTGCCAGCACTCATTTCCAGGCTCTCTGATGTGGGAGAAGCTATTGTGTGCTTTTGGCACGATTCCTCCACAACGTCCAACTGATGGACATTAATCTGATACTAATTTAATCCACATCAAGACATTTTTATAATTGGAAAGAACTGCTTAAGCGTAAACAAATGTATAAGAATTATGTCAGTTCTGACAAATTATGGGTGACTCTACTACTGTGTGGATTTTAGGCGCAGAAATCCAGCTGCTTGAAGACATCTGCAAGAGGTTTTTCCTGGAGAGGACATGCTGCTTTTCCATCTGAGCTGAATCTTAAATGCTTTGTGTTGACGAAAAGAAAAAAAAAGTTCAATTTGAAACACATTTAAAAAGAGGAAGTTGGATAATTGTAATATTACATGTACTGGTCAGTGGTTTTAATCCCACCTGGAGCACATCTAAGTTAATTTTCTTCTCCTATGCTGGTAATAATTAAAGTCCCCATTACCCACTGTTTTTCAGCACACCTAATGGTTTGCTCATAATTTAGGTCTTGTCCTAAGAGAGACCTTGAAATTTAGTTTAATTAGTTCAGCACACTGTTTGAATTTCTGTGTAACAATAGAGGAAGTGGAAGTGTTTCTTTTTTTCTGACCTGACAGCAAAATCCACTCCTATCTGGGAGCCCAGATGATAAAGAACAAAAGGAAAAACATAACTAGAGAAAGATGGGCTGATCTCATTTTAGCTATAGCTTATTGTTTTGGTCTTTTTGTTTGGATAAAGTGACCATCCTATAAGTAATTTAATGTGTGGTAAACACATGTAATGTATTTAACTCTATCATCTTACAGATCATGGTTCTCTGGGATTCAGCAGAGAAGGATTGGTGCAACTGTGTGTTCATCAGGAATATCAGTTCTATCTGAGCTGGACTTTCCGGGAAAAAAATAAAAAATAGTCCAAAGATAACAAGTGTATAAATTTACCTAATTCTCATCTTACTTAGAATAAGATCAAGACTCAGTGTAAATGTTAAAAGAAAAAGGAATATCTGGATTCTTTATCATTATACTGCAGCTGTTGTCCTCTGACCTTTAAATTTACAGTTTCAGGCTATTTCCTCTGACATATGCCAGACTGTAAATTAAAAGGTTTCACTTGGAGATTACAAGGGTTTCAGTATCATACTGTATAATGACACGACAACAGAAGAGTTGACCTATTTCATTACACTGCACTATCAAGGGCTGTTGACTAGTATCCCAGAGTAGATGTAGCTGTTTGGTGATTAATTATTTATTTTTCTATTGCAAATACAGTAAAATACCCAAACAGTGGTAAACGAGCATCACATTTGTCTTTGTCCTCTAATTGAAACCATTCTGTCTCTATCTTCTTTTCTATCCCACAGAGAGACCGAAGCCAGCGCCATCCTGGCATGCTTTATGTCTATGTGCCAATGTGTGTGTGTGTGTGTGTGTGTGTGTGTGTGTGTGTGTGTGTGTGGCTGCCTGGGAGGCTGCTGGAGCCACTGAGCATATTAACAACCTGTTTACTCAGCTGAAGCTCCATTTCCCTTCTTCCTAGTATAAATGAAGCACACAGAGACATCCACATAGAGATGCAGGTACATAAAGGGACCAGCAAAGTTAAAACAATTTAATGGTAAAGAGGACGGGCCTTGCTAAGTCTCCCTCTTTCTACAGCTTATCATAATAATAAGGACACTGTAACCTTTTCGGTTAAAGAGCAATCAAAGACCACTTCCCACTGCATATAGAACTACTTGATCCTTAGTCATCTACATTCCTGTGATGGAAACCCATACCGATACAGCTGGAGTGGCCCAAAGGCAAACTAGGCACTAGTCCTGAGTGAGAATGTTAACCACTCTTCTGTTAATTAGAATAAAAGGAGTTCTGTTTGATGTTTATTAAGTGAAGATAAGCAGCAGAGAAAGCAGGAACAGATCGTCACTTAACAATATACAATGCAGTCTTCTTTTTGGCAGGCAACAAAGGCAGAAGAAAATGTCAGAATTAAAATATCGTCTGTCTTCACGGTTGTTTTTCTGCTTCAAAGCAAAACTGGGAGAATTAAATATAGCAAGAAAAAACAACCGTTCACATATTGTAATTAGTAACACTGCAATATTTATCTCTTATTAATTTTGGCATTATCTTTTTCATGTGCATCGTATCCAAATAAGGCCAAACTTCAAAGGGATGGAACAGTTAGCAAGGACGCAGGCACATGACACTCATCCTACTCCGTTATAAATCTGTTAATTAGTGTACAAAATGAACTCATTTCCAGAGCCAACTCCCTATCAAAGACATGAGTGAAATACTTTTATGTGTTTGCTTTGGCACAGAGCTCATGTCCCACTGCCCAGTGAACCAAATCCTTATCAGACACAAACAACCCGCCTACGCTCAGCTCTGCAGCTAGCCTTGAGAGAGGACAGGTCCACTGTGTGTACGTGTTATGAGGTGATCCAAGCAGTGTGTGACTTGCCTGCTGGCTGGGGACAGTATACCGGTTTCTTTGAAGTCCACTTCTAACAATGACACTGCTTTTGACTTTAAGTCAAGTGACTCATGGGAAGAAACAGGCCAACACGCAGGACCCAGAACGAACAGTATCACTATATCGTCAGTGGCTTTTTACAGGAAGTCAGATAGCCTAAAGTTGGCAGTGGTGCTAGAGTTTCTCTCCAAATTGTAGATTTTTACTGTTTTTTCCTTACATCGGTTTCTATTTCTGCAAGTGTGAGTAAACGTGTGCATCATGTCTGTGATGATACACAAACTGAACGGGGTTAAACGTGTATAGGAGGTAATGATTATCTTCCAGGTTTCTGGTGTCTATGCCAAGAATTCCCCTGAACAGCTGCACCTGTACATAGACACTTGAGGGTCACGTCAGCTGCTATACTCTGTCTCTTTGTATCTCCTGTCATTCTATCGGTTTCTACCTGTCTGTTACACAACCTGGCAGATTTTTTTTTCTGCTTCTCTAAATGTCTACATTTCAGCATCCCGTGCCCACTTACCTGTCAGTCAGATTTAATTGTTTAGCTCCGTATCTGTTTGTCTTCATGCAGACCTCGTCCATGACATGAGACACTGCCTGACTTTTTTGGCATCGACAGGTAGAATGTTTTTTTTTCCTCAGAATGGTTAATGTGCATTGTGTACAGCCTAATGGGGTATTTATTGCTCCCTGGCAGCCACACCAGGTGAGAGCTGGCAGTGTGAGTTATCATTAGTTTGAAACAATCACTTAGACTGACACTAGTGCCTTTGCAGTAAGTGCAGTCTGTCACATTAGAACTTAACACATAAGCTGGCATTTAGACAGACAGACACACACACACATGCAATTTAAACTGCTTGCTTATATTCATCTCATTACTTAAAGCGCTGCCATTTGGAGAATATTCCGGTAAAAGTACATACCTCCCACGAGGAACATCAATGTCATCTTTCCTCCAGCGTACATTGGGTTGGGGGTCTCCTTGCACCTGGCAGCGGAACTCTACCGTTTCCTCTTCCAGGACCACCTGGTTGATTGGCCTCCGGAGGAAGGTTGGTCTCTCTGCAGCATGGGCATAAAAAAAAGCACAATTTCATTATGTTAGGATTTGGCTTTGCTTTATTTCTCACATTGCCCAGTTCCTATATAATTATCCCTCTAGTTACTCATATTTTGTTCATTATCTGATATTTCTGTTCCTCCGTGAGGCACAAATATACAGCAATAGTGCACTAAATGGACCTGTAACTTTATTGGAAATATAAGAACTGGCGTTTATTGAACTAACCTATTTATTACCGTTCACTCTGGCTCTTTATAACCTCATGACAGTTTAATGAGCAACACAAAAATGTGCTCCAGATTGCATGCAACTCAGATGGGAGAGTGTAGCAAAAGAAACACTGTTATTAAGCTTTGAGAAAACTTGGCTTCAATGTATTTCTTTTCAGGAGTATACAGTAACATGGATGGATGTCACTCTGCCAAATAACTGAGAAGATAAATTTCAGGAGGCCTGAAGGAGCAATCCTTACCAAATACAGTGACTTGTGCTGTCTCGCTGTCCCTTTCGCCGACCATGTTGGTGCCCACACAGATGTACATGCCTGCATCACTCTTTCTTGTGTTGGAGATCATTAGTTTCCCTCCTCGAATCTAAAAAAATAAAATGAATAAATAAATAGATTAAAAAACTCATAAATTAAAAGCTTGTACATTTTACACATCTGAATTCTGTCCTTGTCAAATCATTGGACAACACAAAAGCAGCATTTTTCCCCCTCACTGGCTTCAAACACATGAATGCCCAGCCAACTGTGCTCAGTGGCAGACATTTCCAGAAGCAAAAGCTCTTTCCTGTGTTCCCAGACACTAATAGCAACATTCACGGTAGACACTGATAATAGTTCTTCTTATTTTGTCCCGTTATTAAAAAAAATAGCTACGATACTCACAGTGATCCTGTCATCCTTATCGTCAATTCGAATTTTGTCCTTCTTCCAGTAGATGGTGGGTTCAGGATGCCCTCTGGGAGGGACACACTCAAGGATTGCTGGCTCTCCTGCTGCCACCACTACATCCGTAGGGTTTTGTCGAAAGTCATCTCTCAGCACTGAGGGGAAAAAAGAGCAGCCAATTGAGTAAGAGTACAGTGTTAGTAGATACGGTTTGGCTGGATTTTTCATTTGCCTGAATGAAATCCAGCTTACCATTCTGAAACTGCCTTTCTGCGTATTATGTTAATTGCACAACATAGTGTGAGTGTATGCATTGGTTATCTAGGCTATTTAAATGGGATGCACAGCTTCATCTGACTGGGAGAGCACAAGTGAAAGCTAATTGGAGCTAATGGAGGTCCCTGTGGAGGGAGCAGAACAAACAGAGTCAGAATGCCCTAAAGCCTGGTGTCACTCACTTGTGAGAGCTCACAGGGGTGCAACAGCGCTTCACTTCGGCATGTACTCTTACACACAGCCACATATGTGCTAACACACAAAAACAGTGGGTGGTCCATTGAACAACTGTGGCCTTGCATCTAATCACCCTCAGGTAGGCCCGCCATAGCGGGGATAGCCTCTCCCCCTCTAAAGTGTTCAGCGAAACACACAACAGCAGCTCATTAACAAACAAGGGGAGTCGCTGTCACAGTGAAACACACCAAGAAGCACCGAAGTACAAACATGAAAGCACAATCATGCCAAACTAACTGTGAGAAATTAAACCCTGAGTCACTGATGTATTCAGAACACACACCTACCGTATGAATGAATGAAAATAACATAGACCTAATGTACTCAAAAAATAGCTGGGGCTTCCCTGATGTGTGAAATGAAACTATTTTTCCCTATTCAGGCTTTAATAAATCTAATAAATTGGAGTAGCACTTTAGGAAGTTTGGTATCAGCAGTGTAACTATCAGTGCAGCGGTGAGGGAGACGATCCCTCTGATGACTGACTAAGCTTGCTGATGAAAGCACTGAGCTTGTTGGGAGATATTTGAAGAATCTTCAGGAGGGCTGAATTAAGGGCAGCACCACAGGTCCTTATGTAAATTCCATGTGGCACAAGGGACAATGGCAGGGAGCGCCAGGATTATAAGAGGGGATAACTGGTCCCTGCACTCCAGGCTTCTCTCATCTCTTCATTCACTTTTCTTACCCTATCTACAGAAAGCCACAAAGCTATTGTCTTCTTATTTATTTATTTAGACCAAGGGGAAGGAGAGTGGAGGAATAGAGGAAGCTTTCAACCCAATTATCCTGGGGATGCACAGGGGTATAGAGTGGGACTTTAGTGTGACATGAATTCAAATGAAACCTTTACACAGGGGTAATAAGAGAGAATACAGAGTAGGCAGAGATAGAGATTTTCTCTCTCTTATGCAGGGCTGACCTCTAATCTAAAAAGCTAAGGTAATTAGCAAGCTCCAGTGTGCCGGTCCCCCTAACCAGTGTGGCTAGAACAGCCACCACCAATGGGCTCTCTGTATTTGCATTACAAACAGATGCCCTGCTGTTTAAAATCATAGTCTGGTTTGGACCATACATAGGCTGTTGTTTTCAAGATCACATTGGATTTAATTGCTCCTTTCCATTCATTGCTGATAGCACCCATGGGATTTTGTCAGAATCAATTTCCTTTGAAACAGAACAGTGACAAAAGAAACACGCATTAGGTGCATCATTACGGTGCTTGTGCCACGCTATCTAATCTAATCTAATACGGCACAGTACGTCACAGTAAATGCATCGCTGCACTGCAATCTAAATAAATATGCGATGAATAGAAATGGGAAAATAAATAAATAAAAACAGAGTAGTCACACACTCCAGCAAACAAAGAACAACAGATATACACACACGCACTTGTTGCAGGCAGGATAAACATTAGGTTACAAACAGCTAGGAGCAAATAAACAGACATGTCACTGGCGAGAGGATTATGCTTTGTGTGCAGGTTCGGGGCTTGCTGATACCAAGAAAATACTCACCAGACACATTTACTAAGTAAACGAGAGGATGGGCCAACCCAAATACACTTTGGTAAACTATCTAATCCTAACTGCAGTCATCAAGGTCATCAGCCTACAGTTAAAAAACACCTACAGCTCAGATTTTCATCCTCTCCGTTTAACATTTGCCCTTCTTTATTACAATTTCAGCCTGTAACTCTACCATGGCTTCATTTGCCCAGAGGCAATGCAATGGGTGGAACAATGCTTGCTACTGTGAGGGAATGATTTTATATTAGTACCTTAACATCGACTGGTGGGTCTGTATGTATCCGTCAGAAGCTGAACTTTTGCTCCAACTCTGAGGCCCTGTAGGCATTCAGGCCTGAATCAGCCAACAGACGTGAAGTAATTACCTTTCTCTTCCCCTGAAACATTCAGCTCTTCTTCAGCCGAAAAACCTCACCTCCCATGAAGTACCAGGAAGCCACAAACTCTGCTCGCTCGCTTACTTGCTTATTAATATTTATATATTTTTACATTCCCTTCCCTCTATTGACTAGTGCTACATCTGTCGATCTGGCTGCGGGCTAAAAAGAACCCATGTCTGAAAAATATTAATATGCCTTTCCCGCTCGTGTGTTATTTATTTATTTATTTCCTAAATATCAGAGGAGTGGGTTGATTTGAATGAAAGAGCATCAGGCAGGGGGCAAAGCATGGCAAATTTGCAGCTCTTTCGGCTGGCACGGTTTCAACACCTCCAACTTAAAGGGGAGGGAGTCAGGTTGCAACTTGTGCTGTAAAACAGCCAACGGGTTGAGAGTGGAGGTCTTTGCCAACACAAAAACACAAAGGAGACACCCACACAGCTACTTTGTAAGCCAGACTGTGCTACATTGGCAGGAGAGGCCGATGCCAGCAACCATTAGAAAGGTCTATATGCAGGCGTGTTTTTAGCTAAGATAGACTCAGCACACAAAAATCAGCTGGACGCAGATAGATGACAGCTCACACAACGAGCATCGTAGCACAGGGGTGGCAGGGCAAGGACAGCATGAGGGGAAATATTTTGTGCAGTGCCCCCTCTTCTTCCACCTAAGATATTAGTCACTGGAGGGTGACACTGCTTGTCAGAAAGATTAGTGGGGAGCCTTGACTGAAGCGTCCAGCCTGCATACCGAGATAAGTGCCGACAAACATTCACCTACAGGAGCGCACCTTGGTTTGGTTCACAAAGGTTGTGCTCACTGCCACAACACCACAGACGTCTGAGACCTATTTCTGACATTCACATCACCTTGATAGATGCTCCCCACATACACAAACAACTACACACCAACCCTGACAAACTGTGAAGCAGTCTTAAAAGCCGCCGGCTTTCATATCTCTTTGTGATACTGCAAATATGAATATTTTTGTATGTTTGTGTGCTTGTTATTACTCTTCCCTCCCCGTTAATGGTAGAACAGACCCTCCGTGCTTTCATAGATATTCTCTTGGGTCAGGGGCTCAGAAACGCACAGTGAGATTACAACAGTTAGAAGCCTGGGGCCACACCCCGGCACCCACACTCTGATTAGAAAATAAACCATGCACACACAAACTAGGAGAGCTGTAGAGAGGTAGCTCCAAGCTATAATATCATTTCATTTGAGTGGTTTTTGCGGTTCATCTGGTAGAGTGCTTTTACAATGCCACCACTTTCAATCCCACCCTTAGAGAAGATAGACAATATATATCTCACTTGACAAAGCAAACCTACTGTATGTACTGTCACTGATGTTTTGTATTGCTGTTGATGCTGAAGGCAGGAGAAGGATAATGCCACACTATATTATACCACACTGAAAGGAGATATACTGCATTTGTCTGGATGCAAGCTTTTTCTCCAGGTTTGACTCGCTCATTTGCCCTCCCACCGGCCAGAGCTAACCTTTGCCCCTCATCCAGATGCAGAAATTACCCCCTCAGCAGGCAGGCAAACAGCAGGTTCGCACATATCCCCTATATCCCTCCACTGAGGGGCTGCAGGTCAGACCACAGAAACAGCTGCGAAAATATGACTGTCTGGCCATGCCCAAGGCTGTGCCTCCTTTGAGAGCTTGATAGAGACTCTCATCATTAGCACAAATAATATCCATCTCTCTGTCTGCCTTATTCTCTCCATCATCAGGGGTCACTCTGCTGCGTTCTCTGTTAATCATTTTTTCCAATCCCAGTGTTGTCCAATGAATTGCATCTTGCCCCCTACACTCACTTTCACTGACTTGTCAGTGTTCTCTCTTTGCACTGACTGCAGATGAGGTTCTGCAGATGAAGCCGTATACATTCACACCCAGTCATCCTCCACGGACCATGGCCAAGTCTGATATGATCACCACCATTCTCCCTATCTGCAAATCCTGCGCTAAGGGATTGTAAATAACACTGACACTTTCGCAGATAAGATTCGCGGAATATGGAAAATAGTGAAAGTAAAGAGACTCATATGGCTGCCAGTGATATTATAGTTGGGGGGATACCGTATGAAATGTGGATCTTTAATAGAGCCTCGGAGGGAATAAAAGAGACAGTGCTCCTGTGTCCTGGTGAGAGCACTGAGAAAAAAAGAATGAACATAACACAAAACAACAGGGGATAACGAGAGGATGCCTGATCAAGGTCAAACTGAAGAGGTGGTGAGGAGTACAAAGGGACTAAATAGATGGGGCTGAATGTAAATGAAGAGAGCGCATTCCATCACACTCATGCCTCATATGGAGCTAGGACCTCTGATTAAGTAGATAAGCCGAAACAAATATCTTTATTTAAACAGCAGCCCCAATCAAAGCTAATTTTTCAAACAGCACCCCTAATTTGGCCTAACAAGCCCCTGAGCAGCACAGTAATGACAGTAAGAGGACAGTGGGCAAATCTGAGGCCAAGAAAAATCTGTGGTGTGGCTCCTGAGAAACAATATAATTAACTCTTAATGAACCTCTTTCCTTAACAATACTAACACACACACACACACACACGCTCGCACACACACAAAATTCAATTTAGCCTAATCCATGCTTTATGGTAATGTATAGCTCATTAAAATGTTATTTAAAAACTCATTAAAATTCACTTGAAGAAGTAATGGCTTCATTACAGTAATATGCTGAAAAGCAAAGAAAAAGACAAGTGAGGACAAGGAGAAGAAAGAGCAGAGAGCGACAGCCTTCTAATCACTTAATTGTGTCTCAAATGGAATACATTTACATAATAAATGATGATGGGCTATATCCTCATCTCTATCTTTTCCCATTCTCATAGCACTCCGTAATTAACAGGCACTACAATTAAAGATGCATTTTTCCCCAAAAAGATTTTGGTGGCCGCTCCAGTTTTCAGTCTGTTGTCTTGTTTATGGTCATAACTGTGTTTGGGGGGCTTGGCAGATGCAGGCAGTGTGCTGAAACTGGAGCTGGCTGATACTGATGAACAATGTGCCCATGGGCCTTTGTGCCTGCTCTGATAAGGCATGATGTTGTGCTGATGGTTGTGCTCAGTCCAGAATGGACACTTTGCAGCCAGAAGGGGGAGTGAGACGTGAAGGAGGAACGCGATGAAGGGTGGGGGGTTTGGAGATGAGAGTGGGATTGATTTTCTGCCAATTCCAGCAAAGAGACAGCACGGACAGAGGTAGTGAGGCATCATGATTGAGCAGGTGGGTCTGCTTCCTGCATCGGGTAAAGCAAGAGTAGAGAGGAAGTAAAGTGAGACGCTAAAAAGGAAGAGCGGAAGTATTGCAGCAGGCAAATGCCCCTGTTAATGTTTCCTCCAGCAGAAATCAGTCTCCTATTGCATCAGCCCTATCTCGGTATATATGACATGGAGTGAGTCATAAGTTGGATTTTGAAACAATTGGAAAAGCAAACTTAGTTAAGCGGCTCCCAATCACTAGCTGAGACTGACTCCATTAGCTCTTATCAGGGATACGATTTGCTAAAACAAGGTGCCCAGTATACAAATTGAATTCCAGAGTTCGCTCAGGCTCTAATACTAAAATTCATACATCTTTTGCCTGTCATCTTCTCCTTCTATACTACCGAATATCTTATTACATTTTATCCTCACCATCACCCCCTCTTACCTGCAGGGTTAGAGTTAATATGTATTACCCCCCACAGATTTTTTTTCCATGTAGCTGTTCAAGTGTAACAGATGTCACAAGTCCAGCTGTGACACGCTGTCGAACCGAAAGAGTAGCTCCATTGCTGGCCCTGAAAAAACGAACATCTGATATGCTGTTTGTGGGTACTGTGCGATGATAATGGTGCTGTGTGTGCATCTCTTCAGCATATTTGTGTAAGTTCTGGCCTGATGACATTGAGGTAGTGTCCTTCCACAGGGAAATATAATCCCAGGAAGCTGCTGAACTGTGTCCCTACTGAAAGAACAGTGCAGAACTACCTTAGACACAGTGTGCACATGCACACAGAAACACACACGGAAGTAGTTTCTTATCCAGTGTGGCATATACTTACATCGGCATCTCTGGTGAAAAAGGAAACCTCTGCAGTCTAGACCTATGTCCACTCTGCAAATCTTTATAAAACCTTTAACAGCATCCCTGT
Source organism: Aulonocara sp. 'chitande type north' Nkhata Bay (assembly GCF_057382095.1). Lineage (NCBI taxonomy): Eukaryota > Metazoa > Chordata > Actinopteri > Cichliformes > Cichlidae > Aulonocara > Aulonocara sp. 'chitande type north' Nkhata Bay. Next base: position 30,356,140 of record NC_141357.1, read on the forward strand.
CTTCCTCTTTATGCCAGCCTGTTTGCTGCAGCTCCTTGTGTGTCTATTTTATTGTTTTGCTCTATAATTGGATTGGCAGTAACGGCGAGCAGAACGCCGTTAGGAGCTTGTAAAAGGTGTCACTCTGCGATGGCAGCCCCGTTTTAATTAAGCTCTCTGCTGGAGTTGAGCAGCTTTTATCTAGCTTGGCCTGATGAGCCCCAAGTGCAAGTGTGCTTCATAACATTCTGCAGGACAAGCTGGAGGAGGAAAGGAGGCGTTTGCAACAGCTGTAGATAGCCCAGTTTACTATACTCAGCTGTCCTCCCTTGACACCAATCTACATCCTGGACTAAGAAGATACTAGGAGACATTGTAAAAAATTTGGTGTGTTTGTGCATGTATGCCATTATTGTGTCTCCTTGTGCTCATTGTGACAGAGCCCCACCCATCAGTGGTGTGCAGTCATGTGTGTATTGGTGCAGATGCAGAGCCAGCCCTGCAACATGGTAACAGCAAATGGCTACAAACAAGAATTTAAATGAACTGAACAGAACACTCACAGTGCTGCTGTAACTTCTGAAATAATTCTACTTTACGGCGTATAGATCGGCATGTAAGGTTGATGCTGTAGGCAGTGTTGGACGCGGCATAATGATTAGAGGGGTGCATGTTCATCACAGTCTTCCCTTGCCTTTTCTCCCCTCCTCAATCCTCCTAATGGCCTCTTCAGATCATCTGTCCTTCAATCAATACTCCCTGAAAGTAAGAATCCCACACCTAAGGACACGTTGTTCCCCACTGTAGATCACAGGTGACACATTTTCTGTATCAGGAATCATCTGATGGTTCTGAATCAGAACCTTCCAGAGGACTTTGAACCAGGTCTGTTATCCATCAAATGTAAAGGTCTGACCATTTTCTATGTGGATGGCTCAGGCAGGAGGTGATACAGTTAGATTTGTGAGCAGAGGAAGGCTGAGGTCTGTCAGTGAGGTGAACAGAAAGCAGAAGAGGCAGGGTGTTAAATCACACACACAGCCTGGATGCAGAGACATTTAAAGAGATTTATTGATCGCTTTATAGATCTTAACTCTTGAGGGAGAGCAAAAATTAAACTGGATACAGAGATGACCTTTACAACTGCCTCATCCATGGGCAGGTATTTTTTTTAATCATTTCCATGTTCCACTGTATATATGTGTACGCTGTTTATGACGGAGGGAGTAAAGCAATTCACCACTTAGGCAGTGCATTCGAAAACTCCCCTTTGTACAACCAGCGCAACTATTATCCCCAATACGTTTTATGTGTGTCTGCTGAAGCATGATTGAATGCTGCACATAACATCTAAATACTTGGAATAAATTGTAGCAGTGCCTCTGCCTGCTCAGCAAATCACTGCTACATTAGCCTCACCTAAGTACCACATACTCATACATATACAAATTGCATTTGAAGTTTCTGTGCTGCAGTCTGTCAGTTTGTATGGAAAGCAGTTGCCCTGCACGCAGCAGAGTTATGCACCAACAGCACTAATAACAGCATGATCACTCTATAATTCACTGAAATGGCAGAAATTGCTCTCATGCACATTCCCTTGAAGCTCCTGAGATAAAACCAGAATTAACACCTTGAGGACATAAGACCAACTAGTCAAGCAGCTGTTTATATCATACAGTGAAGATTTTAAAAGAATTAATAAGTGGGCACCAAAGACTCCAATGTAAAATAAGGTCACAGTCTCACTTTGTTCTTAATGATTAGTCAGGGCCTGTATATGTTTTGTTTTCAGTTTTTTGGATATAAAAACATCACCTTATCCCTTTACATCCTATTACACATTGGTATACATTTCCTCACATGATCACATTCACATGTTTGTTGAGTATGGTAAAAAACAAAAAGACAAACAAAGCGATCTTAACTTTTGGCATCTAATCCCTTTAACCCTGAGTACAAGTGAAGATCTTTACCAAATTAAAAAAAAATACTTATATTCACCATGAGAAGGGGGCGAATGAAAAGAAATTTCAAAAATATCACACAACAAGAAGCACATAATAATTGACATGTTTATGCTTGACATGTAATTGCATATGAATGCAATCTGAAATTGCATTTATAAATACATGAACAATGCTTAGATGTTTGACATTAACCAGCTTACTGGAGCATTTAAAGGATTTATAAAGTTACAGCTTCTTCAGTGTTATTTTGTGGATTTTTGAGAGGATCCATATCACAGTTTAGTTTAGTTTTTTTTCCACTGTCTCAGTCACATTAACTGTTGTACAGAGGAGTAATTGTCTTAATTCCATCTGTAATCAGCTTACAGCATTAGTGCAGCTGGATATACCTGTACACCGGGCTTATGTAACCTGTGTGCTAATGGTGAGAATTTCATTCATTTCAGGGCATGGAGTAAAACCAAGGATGCTCACTCAGGTAATCTGCCCTGTATAAAGCAGCAGTCTGTATGTAATAACCCAGGTGTGCATTTATGTGTGTGTGTATGTGTGAATGTCTGTGTGTGTTTGTGTGAGTCAATCCATGCTCATATTATCATGCAAATGGAAAACAATCTGAAACACACCACTGGCTGCCATGCTCAGGATCAGTGCAGAGCAGTGTGTCTAAACCATTCCCGTTCTATCCCTCAACCCTCCCTTTCCTCAGCCTCTCCATTTCTCTCCTCCATCAAAAGGGAGATAAAACCGCACTGCTTCATACCACGCTGGTACCATAAACATCTCTGTAGGCTGGGGATGTGGGGTTAATTATTTAGGCAAAGAAACAAAGCTAATGAGGGAACTTCTAATCAGAAGCTATTTGGAGTTCTGTCAACAGTATCGACTGCACTGCAGATGAGATAAGATATCGTTGGAGGGCACCAGTGACCTACAAGGACAAGACAGTGGCTCAACAGCAGCACAGCACAGTGATCCCAGAACTCTCCAGGGCAAACATTCTCCAGCACAGACAGAGCAGTGAAAAGATACTGTGTGTGTGTTTGTGTGGGCGTGCATGGACATGCATTTCAACTTTCACCCATGCAGTGCTCTTTATCTTTACAGTCCCCATTTTTTATAGAGATGTGACCACACAGGAGAATCCAGTTTGTGACCAGCAATAGGCCCACAATGCTATTAACCAAGAGCTGCTGTGCAGTAATCAATCAGCACTGACTGAATGTGGCAATTAGCAAATGATTAAATGAGGTAAACCCACTGAGCAAGAACTGGTAAAAACAGAACGAAATAAGGTTTAGTCTGGCAACACAATATGTAGGTTCTGTAGGATGCTTGCCACTGTTTGACACTGATGTGTCTAGCAAGAACAAGTAAATGCAAATCTGTGCTCTGGTTCTGAGACAAAGAACATTAAGGGCATTGAAAGACACTTGCTGGCAATGACTAGATTGCAGACCAATTTTAGACATGGGGAAATATCAGTGCAGCTTTATTTTATTTTTTATTTTAAGTTAAATAAATTACAATTAAATAAAATAATTAAGTTGAGACTTTTTGAACAATAAGCACTAATTACTTACTGTGTGGAACATGTAATTAGATAGCCATTATTAAGGAAAATCAAGACAGGGTTCAATTTGTGCCCACTTGAGTAATTATTTCCAAATAAGTGCAAAGATTACTTTGGTTGTCTTTCATTTAGTCGATAGCTGATAAGTTCAAAATGTATCTATAGTTAAGACAGTTAAGGAGTGGATATCTACAAAGAAATTCACAACTTTTTCCCTAAAATTTTTAGGAAATTACAATCAATAAAAAATGCATCATTTGGAGTATAAACACCAGACTTTAAACCATTTGAAAATCACCAACTAATACGCCATACAAAGGTGACTATTTGGGGTTGACATAACCTTTTTTTTTTCTTTAAATATTTTCAAATTCAATATTTAATTTTCAATTTAAAAAGGTCCTTGAAAGGTTGTGATGATAAAATGACATTTGAAATCTCATCTAACTCCACAAAGCACAACATTGTGGAGCCATTAGGAGGAACACCTGTTGTTGGGGTGGACATTCACTGTAGTGCGGCTAAAGACACCACTTGAGTTGTTTTCTTGCCTCCGCTGATATCCCTGATTGCACGCAGGCACTGCAGTCTCAGATCAGTGGGGGCTGACGCACATCACATATGATACAAGCCCACACATACAAACATTAACTTGCATGCACACATGGTGTAACCCCCCTGTATGAACACAGAAACAACTAGACACTGTGTCCCCTGGGTAATGAAAGAGCATTGTGAGATTGTGGTTGCTGTAAAACCCAATTAGTGTGTGCGCTTTTATCAGTTCTCTTCGAGCTACACACACAGATAACACAGTGCAAAACATTGATTTGCCTTTTTGGTTGTCTGCCCCCTTCTGGACACACACAACCAAGCAGGTGCAAGTGGAAAAATAAGAACTATGGAGAATAAATTACTGGGGTAATGTGCTCTCCACAGGAGGCTTAATCAACACCAATAAGTATAGAATCAAACTGTCAACAGAGAAACAGAGGTGATCCACTACACAACAAGATCTGAATGAATTATGATTTAAAACTGTTAATAAATAATCAAATTTAGCTTTCAGAAGATGTAAGCAAAGTGTGTCCTTGTGTATTATATGCAATTTAGCAAAAATAAAGGCTGTTTTTTAACACTAGGTCTATTCTTTGCTTCAAAATATGTAGCTGTGCTGTCGGACCAAAAAAAATACAATACAATAAAATAAACAAATAAGTGACCACAACTTAAGAATGAAGCAGTGTCACAGTCACAGCCTTATGCATGTCTTCTAACACCTCCGTCTCTCACAGCCACATAAAAGAGTAGAACAGAGTGGCAGCAATTGCAGCCTCCGTGCTGTGCAAGCCTCTGCTCCGCCGCAGCCATCAAAAGAGCTACTTCTGTATGCATATGCCGCATCACTCTGGGCTTTTTGAAGGCATGGATCACTGTCAAAATGCCAAGGCTCCCACCTAGCATACTGTATGGCTGAAAAACCATGTCAAAAGATATATAGGATGCCTTCTGTGTGAATCGACAGAGGAGGATTCACTGTCTTATATCTTAATCTTTGATTAGCAAAGATCGCTACTAATTTTCAAATTTCATTAACGCTGTTGAATATCAAATGCCATGTTAGTGAGTTGGAGATGGAGGTGCACCTCTTTAATAGGACTTAAGAACTAAGTAGAAATCCAGTCAAGAGACAGAAGGGGAGAGACAGGCAGAGGGAGGAACAGACTGAAGTGTTTTTTCACCGTCTTTCATTATTCAGCCTCAAGCTATGAATAACTGAATATCTGAATCCACGATAGCAGGGACGGAGAGCTGTATACAGCAGGTCTGAATGTGGGGGAAGCATAACAAGCCACAAGAAGGCATCCTCCTCCTCCAAAAACGGTCGTTAAATATAGAGCCAGGAGCTCTGCTTATGCTTGACTGCTTCCTCAATTTCAGCATGGACGTCTGCACCTCATCCCCTTAGTCAACACAAAAAGTAAATAATGATGGCTAAAGTATCCACTTCTGATATCTGTCCTTTATTAATGAGTCAGTAGGAGTGTTTGGTCAGTGGTAAAACCATAGCTATTAGAGATACTGTCAAAAGGAGGGCAAAATTATTTGTCCCTGCTTTAGCACAACATTTGAGAAGTCACCCAGACACAGTGGTCCTGCTCTCTGGGCAGCTACTGAATTAAATATGAGGGCAAGGGGGAAACGCGGGGATGGGGCAAAGTGCCTCAGTTTAAATAGCAGAAAGGTGACATGTAAGCACTCTGCTATGGATGACCCCCTGACCTCACCATGCCCACAAAAGTGTGATCCCACCAGGTAACTGTTGCATGTTTTATGTCAACATAACCCTCCAGCATTGTGCAAATAACAGACACCCATGAAGAAAACAACACGCGTGTAACTGCGTTGTCACATCGTTGTGCAAACACCCCTGTCCAGCTAAAAACCTGTCATTAACACAGATAATTGATGGCCACTCTTCCGCAGAGCACTCAGATGATTGAAGTCGATCAACTCATTTGAGAAAAAAAAATGCAGTTTAAAATTGCCTTTTCAAATCCGTCTGCTGATTACCATAATCACTTCATGGCTGACAATACTTTGTAAATGTGTGCTATTAATGCCAGCAATTACGCAGGCTAAATGCAAATGGGGTGCCAGTGTGGATGGACCTATCGATCTGAGCATATAAAGCAATAAACAAACCCGATCGTACATTTGCCACTGTGGAGTGACCCCCGCTGCTCGCTTCGTCATTATCCTCTGTGAGTTTTGTCCAAGCAATTGAGGAGTTACATGCAGAAAATGGGTCCTAGACCAATTTATAGAGGCAATTTTAGTGTGAAAATGGATTCATTCGCAGCTCACAGTGAATACCTTTTTGAAATGTAATGGCTGCTTCACTCTACACCACTCCAGCATCTGCCTCTAGACTGTGCCTCAAGCTGTAGATCACTCTCCCGTGAGCCCTCACTTCACTGTCAGGACAGCAAATTCTACCTTCATTAATAGCAGCCACTCATGTCTGACTTAAATTAATGTACAGGCTATCAATTAGCTCGGAAGACCAGGCGTAGTGCACACAAGGGAAAAGCATCCTTGGAAGGATGCTGGACAGCAGACACAAATACTTCATTTGACACTATTGCTACATCTTTCTATTTTCAGTTGCAAACCTGAAAATTAAGATAAGGTGTGGTTCCATTCACGTAGTGGAACAGGTAAGGAGTAGGAGGTTCATGGCCCACTTATTCATTCATACAGAAATGAAAATGCTCACCTCATTTTCAACATAATCCTCACATTTTTATCTCGATTAATCACGCACACCCTCCATTTTTCCACCTACCTCTTTTCCTTGATGAGTTAATTTCTCTCAAATTGCCTGTTGCCTGAGTGACCCTAACGACCCAGGAGACCTCCTAACAGGCTCCTCTTGCCCATCAGAATTGATCAGTCCACAGTACCCTGTCAGACGCGATCAATACATCATTCCTTCAGTAACAAGGGCCTGCTCGCTTGCCTCCTCTTCCTTCCCTGCGTTGCTTTACTTTCATTTTATTATTATTTCTCGCAGCGGATCGATGCAGTCAAACAGGCACACTGTAAACCACACCACAATTAGAGCGGCATGTAATCTTCTTGTTGACTTCATCTCCTTCACAGCAGCCGGCGAATGAAACACAAATGATAATGAAATCTAATGGGATTCTGTGGAATTAAATCACTTAAACAATGAAGAGAATCCAGCCACATAGGGGTATATACCAATCAATATCTTATATGCACCCAAGCTTAACAAGCTTGCAGAGCAGCTTTTCTTCACGGTGATACATCATGTGGAGTGGCAGCTTTCAACAGGTAAGGCAATGGTAGCAAATGCAAAATACAGCCTTGTAATACTAAACAATATACACAAAAATGCAATATTCTGTGCATATTAACACTGTGCAAACATGGACGTGTATTTTAATGAGATACTTGAAGGAAGAACCAGAATTTTACATCTGTTTTATGCAAAACTGTTCAGACAGTGTGGTAAGATCATGAGACAGAATTTCCCCATGAACTATCCTTTGTCTATCTGATAACATGCCAGAGTTTCTATAATTGGGGTTAAAACTGTTGGTGACTATGAGAGAACTGATTTCTGCAATGTCATTACATTAGCAGCTGGTTTACGGAAAAGAAAAAAAATAGACAGCGAACTAATTTAATCATTGAATTATAGATTTAACACGCCTATGCAGTTTGGGTTGGGTTTGAGGGCAGGCATAACTGAAAATAGCACCGGTGATGCGAGAAGAGCTGTCTTCTCTGTGCAGGCGGTGTGCAGGGCAACAGTGTGGAACTGCAGGAGTAATTAGCGAACCGGGCCCCCAGCTCCCTGAGAAGTCCGGCTTTGAAGGAGGCAGCTCAGGCCGATCAGTGGCCCCTCTGATGTATGTTTGTGAATCTTTCAAGGGAGTGAGAGCTGCTAACGAGGCCTCATCTATTACCATTTGAGATGTAATTAGCGTTGTTGGAGGAATGGAGCACGGCCAAGCAAGAGTGGCTCAATCTGGGCTCTGTGTGCCTGTGTGTCCCACAAGGCAGCAACAGCAGGAGGATAAAGTGAGCAAGTGGAAGGAGACTCCCCAGAGAGGAGACAGGGCCTCAGCAGCGCTGACACATAGGCCAGCTACACATACAGCCACCATACTGGAGCACAGGGGTTCAACAAAGCTGGCAGCATTAGACTCTTTGTTTGAGAAGAAAGGGGCCTCCGTAACAAACATATGCACATGTTTCTCAGCTTAAAGTGAATCTGTTGTTAAGCTTACTGGTTAAAGTCTATTTTTCTTTTAGACAACAAAAGATATAACTCAAGAAACACTTTGACTTTTGAACTCCTTGTAAGTCCTTTTTTTCTTTTTTACTTAAGTTCTACACCTTCAGCCCTTCTTTTTGCCAGAAAACATTATGCATTTTCAATTTTTATTCATGCTATTCACAGCAGGATGCCACTATTGCCTCTTTATAGTGTTCATGACCTTGTCACCTACACATGTGTGCTGAAGCAATGTGGGAAAGTCCAACTGACAAATTAGCTGGGCTTCCAACTGGTGGTCAATCTTTGGTCTCAGGTCACACTGAGGTTAGATCAGGTGTTACTCTATGCTCTGTTAACCATTTTAGTCAACCTTTAACCCCTCAGGGTTAAGTTGCTTGAACCCTCTGGGTGTCTGACTGAGCCATCAAGGTCATGACTGTTTTCACTGAACATCAACAGTGATTAGTTGATGAGAATGAGCTATTAATCTTCATCATGACTGAAATTACAAATGTACTACTAAGGCATTATAAACTAGAGGTAAGCCTGCATGCTGGAAGACACCTGCTATACCCACCACTTTGTTCTGAAGCCTTCTGTCTAAACAGACAATTGAGAGATGACTAAGAGTCACCGACAGCTGGTGAAAACTTAAGAGGAAAAAACATGGCCTTTCTATAGTTCAGCGCTCCTCTGGAGAGTAGGGGTCTAACTGGAGTTGCAACCAGCAAGGCTACTCAGTGTAGACTGTGATCTGTGTCAATCCAAGACAATTTTGAAAATCTTTTTCTCAACCCTAACACCCTGCCCACCCACTGGTTGTTGAACTAGAGCATTAGGCAGGGCTACTTGCATCAGTATGCAGCATGGAGACGGTGAATCAATGGAGTCTGGAGGACTTTCCACTCTCACTCGTGTGCAGCTCCAGTATTAATGGCCAGGAACCAGGCCTTATCCACTCCTCTTGTGGCCACACGCTAAATTACTGGTCGTGAATCAACACAGCATTTATGGGCAAACGCAAATTAAAGTGGCTAAATCTGCAAGGACAACCAGACCTTGTATAAACTAGGGGATCACAAGGCATGCTAAGAACGGGGCATGAGAAAAGATATAGATACAGTTTTGTTTCTGCACTCAGTGGACATATTTGATCTGCTGTGAGTGTTAGGACCATTGACTGACTTGGGAGGCCAAGCACCTGGCTAGACACTTATCAGAGCAGACACAAAGTGAGGAAAAAAAACAAGTCATACACAAAGAAAGAAAAAGAAGCGAGAGTAATATTATAACCGGCCGTATAAAGGGAATGGTAAAATAATAAATAGATAAACAAACAGTAAAGCTGAAGGGGAAAAGGCTTTTAAACATTTAAGCACAGCGGCGGGAGATGCTGCAGGATGACCTGTAATGGGAGAGAGGGAAGCGGAGGAGTGGTAAAAGCCTGATAAAATAAGAGACTGTAACCTCACTCCACTTAGCCATCAGACAAAGAGATGCTTCAGGGAGTGCATGAGCAATATCACCATAAAGTCACAACATGCTGTGTGTGTTGCCAGCTGTTTCTAAGTCTCATGTATGCCTTTCTGCACACTAAAAAGAACACAAGGAATGTTTACAGACGTGTTTAGTATGTAGGTCTGAAAAAAAGACAAGGAGTAAAGCAGTCATATATTACATGTCTGGAACATAAAGAGTGATGGGAAATGCCAACAGTGAGAGAGACAGAAAAGTATGAAGATTACCTCCACAGTAATTACCAAACCTTATAATCACGAGCTTGTAAAGGGAGGGGGTGGTCTTGAGATTAACCTTAAAATTCATGTGCAAATTCATGTGCATGCCTGCATAGCTTTAGTCATATCTTAGTAACATGAAGGTCTGACTGCCATATACATTTATCTATCCAAAGCTTCTCTAAAAAGAGGGGCCCCTTCGTTATACAACTACATCAATTGCCTTAGTTGATACTTGGTAGCTAGATGGTGCCAAATACAGACCCTCAGACAAAATAAAGAGCAACTGCTTCCCTGATTTAATGGGTGTGTGACTTTCCTGCTGTGGCCTTGCCACACCTGTTTTATAGACAGTGTGGCTGTTTGTAGGTCATCGTGCTTTTGACACTGTCTGTCAAACATTAAATGCTTCAAAATGGGCCTCCACTAAAAGTGCCCTGGGACCAGACTGCTCACCTTGCTTCCATCTCAGCAGTGACAGTCCACCATTCAAGGAGAGACAGTCTAATTTCACTGCTGCCTGATGTCCATTCGATTTGAGTGATGAGGAAGGAGGCCCTCATACACACAAACTGTATGTGCACTGGTGTAGATGGCCAGCGAGTACTCTCACACGTATGCACACACCCCCGTAGAAAATGTTTCTAAAACAGTAAACTCAAACGCAATGTTGGCTGTGTTGACAGACCCATTAACTGACCTCTGACTGCCATTTCAGTCTTGTTTCACCCTGTCCAATTCCAGGGAAATATACTGGCGAAGCCCTACTAACGCTTCAGTGCACCATGGCCCCTCTGAAGCTATCGTTATTCAGCGTGCTGTCTGCTGCTTGCGCCCCATTCCCACTCTTCATTGTCATGCTAAAAACAAAGTGCTTCATTGTAATAGGGTGCCATTCTGCCGACCATCAAGTGCTTCTCAAGGTATGGTTTATAAGAATATGCATGGACCTTTCAGGGAAAGTTAGAGGCAGTGAGTGAGACATGAGCAGAGGTTGGGGCCCCTCTGGGGTTAGGAAGGCCTCTACTCCGATAGCTCCTGATGAAGACAAATGGACAGGACCAATATGGTCTCCCTGTGGCAGGCTATCATCTATAGGAAAAGGGGGGTCTGGGATGGCCAGCTGGATGATGGACGTAGAGCCTAATTGGTGACCTGCAGGGTTAGAAATGGGTTCGAAAGGCCTTTCCACTGACAGAGTGGCATGAGTGTCAATCTATCCTGAGCATGGGTCAGAGATCAAGTGATCTGCTAGGGGGAGATGTGAAGGGATAGGGACGCATCTCTAGTTTGCCACTCTCGCAAAGAGCGAAAGATATGTTTCGCCCTACAATCAAAGAGAAACAACACATTTTCCCTTTAATCAAATGAAGAGTGTGCAGCAGTAACATTCTGTGACCCTTCTGACAACTTTGTGTCTGGAGAGGAAAAATTAAAGAGCATCACGTGATGGTGATTAAAGAGAACATAATTCTTTAACTGCATGTGGTCTGTCTGGTCAGTTCAGCAGTGAATGCTCTACATAGCACCCAGAGCAAAAGAGAAAAAAAAAGATCTGTTGTTGAACACTAATCCGAGTCAGTGTTTGAACACTGCCCCCCCCCCCGTGCTCAGCGCTTTTTCAGAGGCTGGAAGGAAATCGATCACATGCCTGAATTAATACTTAATCATAGCACCCTAGATGCTCTTAGCCAAGGCTCATGTCCACTGCTGTGCAAACATGGGTGCACATGGGAAGAGGGTAGTGTATACACTTTGCTGCAGCAAAGTGCATAACAGAGTGGACAGCACGTCTCCTTAAAATCAACACACCACCTCGCATCGGCATGCATGACCTAGTATAAGCACACATATTCAGATCACCAACACTTGCTGACAGCTTTCACATACCGATCAAAACTGTTCTAAACTGATATTGTCCAGACTAGCTAAATTTGCTAGTGAGCTGACCAGACAAGCTGACATTTAATCTCCTTGTCATTTAAAACCTATTTGCATCTGAGAGAGTCATGCAGTGAGCCTGGGTGGATTATTATTTACCCAGAATAATGTGTAGCGTGGCCTTAATGGACAGCACAAAGACTGACAATAATCCTGTGGAGAGGAATGTCAACATGTTTCTCCATACTACAATATTGAAGTGACACTACAAAAGCGGATGTGAATTTGAATGTCTCCAGTGTTCAGACTGCCACTGGAGAGTCCCCCCGCCCCAAGTCTTTTCATTCTGAAAACTGCAGAGCCACTGTATACGAGGGGCTTTTATTCGTGACTGACATGGCTAATCGCACTGGCCTCTGATTGGAGAAGAATGAGACAGAGACAACCATTAAGGGAATCCATGTGAGAAATGGTTTTAAACCCTGTTATTTGCTACCAAGGCGACAGATGGAAACACATGTATTGTTGTGTCTCGCTATGGACAAAAATAGTGCTTGTTCAAGGACCATCTATGCCGCAGACGAGAAAGATGATGAATACTAACTCTTTTTTGCAAATATCCTCTTTTACGCATTGACTTTACAATTAAACCAGCAGTACCACCCGCAGTAATTCTATTCATTTGGAAAAAAAGTAAATCCGATAACATTAAACACTAAATTGCCGTGTTTATTTGACAAATGACAAATGCTTTGATATTAAAAAAATAGCTGTTTGTTACAATGTAATTGCTTAATCATTATGACTCATTGTTTTCACTTAAAAGTGAAGTATATAAGTGCTATAAGTGCAGCATTTTGGAAAGTGCATGTTATTTCCCTTATTAGTGCTATCACTCACTGAGCTCTAAAAACAATATGCGTTAAACTTACAAATGAGCTATGGGGGCCTCACTCAGCTTCAAGAGGTGGAATAAAGCAGTGCTGCATTTACTTAGAAAACAAAGAAACAAAAGAAAAATGAGACGGACAACAAACCCATGTGAATCAAAAAGGCTTCGGGGGCTTTATCTGGCGGCACCATGTGGGAATGATAATGACCATCTTGGATCCAAAAGGACAACGATTCATCTTAACCCCAGCCTGCCTGGCAAAACTCATAATCCCCGTAACACCCAAGACCCACCACTAGACAGACAGCAGGAAAAAAATTGTACTTTGAAGGGGTGGGATAAGACGAAACAATACCCATCCCACCCACTCCTCTTTAAACTCAGCATGATTATTTAACATTGCCTGGCAGATCCTCCATCTGCTAGCTGGCATTAATTCCCTTCTTTAACCAAATCTTCACCTTTAAACCTCTGAGATTATGTCATTCGCTTTCCCCCCTTGTCTACTCCTCCCCATTTTTTACCCTCTTTACTGGTCCTTCAGTTCAACTAATACCTTTTCACTAGTGATGAATCATTTCATTCAGCCTCGTTTTTTTATTCCCTCGCTCTTCAGCCGCACAAGCATCAAGTGCACTATACTCTTTAAACATCCTCTATCCATCATAGTGGGAAACCTGGTCTGAGAACCCCCATGCTCAAGCTGTCTTCCTCTCCGATCTAGCCTCCTCTTTTGTTTCTTTCTCCCTTAACCCAGCCATCATGATGAACGATGGTGCAGGTTAGATGGGTCCATTTTCAGCCCCCTGACTCCTGACCCCTCCCCATTTGCCCCAGGTGACATTACTAAATACTGCTGTCTAGAGGGAAGTGAATAGTCTCTCCATTTATTTCAGAGAAGAGTTACTGAGCCCCTATGTATTTGTGTTTGCGAGTATACAAGTCTGCACGTTGTGTCTTCTTCTGAATCTGCAATCCACACAAAAATATTTTTGTCTGAAGGATTTGTGGTCTTTTATTTGGAAAAACTGTAATAACCCTGAAGCCTACAAAACACAGTCAAAGCCACAATGCAATTTCCTAAGTACACTTCACTTCCACTCTTTGTAATCCCTAAAAGGTTGTGTGATAACACTGAAAGAGTTGTATAAATATCTGCTAATATTCGTGTGAACCCATGCCAGTACGAAATAGGATTTCACTTTTTGAGCCTTGCTTAAAGGGCTGACAACCTCCAGGGTCCTCCGTTCAGTGACTCAAACTGCAGTCTTTCTAAACATAGTATAACAATCAAGTGAGAAAGTTTTCTCGAGTATCTAATGGATCAAAGAGAGCTGAATGTTTGACTCAGATTATAAGATTATCATAAAAAAGTCCTCAAGAAGAAAACAGTAGAAAAAAAGACCTGTGGCAACAAGAAAGTATGAGGAGAGGCGAGAACGATTGACAGGTTCAAATAAAAACGCAGTAAAGCCACAGAGAACAACATGAAGACTGAAACAGTCTTAACTGCGTGGTAAATCTGATTAAGCGTCACAGCGAGGATGGCAAGCAGGGCTAAGTGACTCAATGGATGAGTAAGTGAATAAATAAAGGAGAGAAGATTGCGGTGGCCGCCTGCCACAGCACCACGTTATTTGAGCAGTCTTGTGTGTACACACGCCAGGTTGCTACGGGCTGAGTTTCCACACTGAGCGCAATTACTTTGCCTGTGTTCTGTGCCGGTGAGCTAATTAGACATTGGGAACTTGGGACTGGTAGACTGGAAGATGAGGTGAGTCACTGGGGATGATGATGGAGGCAATAGCTTCTGTTTTTCACCTGAAGCCCTCTTACACTCAGGGAAGCAGTTCCCTGTTTATGCCACAGACTATAAAAGAGAAATGGCCCCAAAAGGAAAAGGAGTAAATGTCGCGAAGAAAATGGTTGAGCGGCGGCTGTGCATGCTCTCTCTATGCTCTCTCTTTCACCGTCTTCCCCGATGCTTCCCTCTCAGGGACACACATAAATGCATGCCTACCCCCATCCTGTGCCACCAGAAACACCCAGCTGCCGCTCTCTGGCCCCATGCTAATCCAAGCCTGCCGAGTCTACGCCCACCCCCTCTGGAGTAACCCAGTAACGTTGTATGTACTTAAACAGCAGTGTTGGCAGGCCTCCTACAGTCCCAATCTCCTCTCACTGCCAACAAACACAAAGAGGTCTCTTTCAACAGTACTCAACTGGACTCAACTCCTTCTGAGAGTTGCTCTTTAAACAAACACTCCTCACAGTGTGGCTTACTATGATGCGTCTTTAAAAGAAGAAGAAAAGGGACATAATAATTGATGATTATGCTTCTTTCTCAAGGCAGTATTAGGCAATATGTTATGATTAATAGAATTGTGGTCTTGCTGGTGTACAGGAGGGTTCTTGGCTACTGAGCTTTCTCATTAGCTACGCAGATTCTGGCCCTAACCTAATGAACAATAATAATACTCTCCGGTTGAAATGTGTTACGGAGATGAAACCTGATGGCCTCTGCTGGTAATTGGGCTCCCTTCTACTCATTAAGGGAGGAAGGCAATAAAAAAGCTATAACACTTTCAAAGTGCCATCAGAGGAGGAATGTGGCACTTTCTTTTTGATAATTCATCAAGAGTGCAGCCCTGCCTATTAACTGAACGAGAGCCCAGGGCCAAATAAACATCACCCAGTCTGCATTGACTATTGGATGGGTAAACAGTCTTTGATGTGATCCTTGCCAGACACTGACGCCCTATGTGTACATGACCGTCAGAGCAAAGGAAAGACCAGTGGGCAACTCTCCCCAGGTGTAGCGTAGTTAGCTATTACAGAAATGTGGCAATTCAAGGTCTCTGGTGTTTATTCGGACTATTTTGCTGATTACTCTCTGTGTGCTTTCCTTACCCTGCAGGTTAAACTCTGTAAACAAAGTGTGGAAGTATGTAGAGTCAGTACGAAGTTTGGGTTCATGTAACAGAAAAACGCAGTCTGTATATACAACTGTGGCATATGAACTGTAGGTTTTTCTGCCAAGTTCTGCACCCTGGGACTTGCAGCTCCATTCATCAGCCAATTTCTCACAACAGCGCTGCTCATCAATTTGTTTCTGAGCAGCTGACATGCTGAAGCAGTCTTGCACCAGAATATTCAAATAAACAATTACCTCTGACTGGCTGAGGCAACAATGTCAGGAATGTTACTCCCCACATCGTGTGTTTCAGCATGCCTCATCACTAAGTCTGTGGCTTTTAAACAGTAAAGGGAGAGGAAATAAGCCAACAGTGACGCACAAGTCATCCTCAGGTCTCATTCCAACAGAGTCCTGCTCTGTCCAGTCTCAACAGGGTTCACTCGCACACAGTTCACATAGTGCAACTTGGCTGTGGTGAGAAAACCTGTTCACATCTAAGACTCTTTCCTGCCCTCTCAATCCGTCAGAGACGGATGAGGAATCAGAGCTACAGGAAACAGACAAGGGAACACCAGGCGTTCCAATTGACTTCTATCAACTTTTATTCAAACAGTAAAAGCTGGCATAAGTTGGCAGAAATAACAAACAAGCATATGGTTGAGCTGCCTTCTATCTTCTTAACAGGAAGCTTTTTTTTCAAGCAATAAGGAGTGCAGTGTAACACAGAAGAGCAATACAAAAATGAGAAGCGACTAGCTGACATTCAATCTCTTGCCTTCTTGCTCCTGTGTGCTACATAAACATAATGCATGGTAATATTCAATTCAATTCAATTTTATTTATATAGCACCAAATCACAACAACAGTCGCCTCAAGGCGCTTTATATTATACAGTAGATTGTACAATAATAGATACAGAGAAAAAAAACATAAAAACACATATATGTATATGATATATTGGTTTGCAAATACATATTCAGTGCAGATCTGAATATGTCACCAATTAACTTAACTACACATTTAGATGGAAAAGGTGTAAATATATTAATATGTAAATGTCATTATTATATTACTAATAATAGTAGCAGCAGAAAAGGTTTACATGGTCAGCCATAGCTGGTGAAAAACCCATTAATTTTTCTTTGGTTTTGAGTGTAAGTGAGGGCAGCTGCAGTGTAACACACTTACTCAGTGTGTATATATGTGTGGTATAACTATGATTTATACACACAAGTCAAATTTAGGACCAATAAACCTCAATATTAACCTAATATAAATCCATATTAATTTGTTCACATATTATAGAAGTCTATACACACTCACACACACCCAGACAGACACACACACCCAAAGGATTCAGTCTGAACGAATCCCTGCTGGCAGACTCGGATAGCTTCACTATGATACAGCATGTCAACCTGACCAGAAATGTGAAGACGGCTGTTAAAAATGTTCTTCAGACAACTTCTTCTGCCTTCTCCAATAAACAAAACATAACAGATGAAACATGCTGTGTTTATAGATGGTCATTTCCTCTCTCTTTTTCTCACTTGCTCTGGTTATGTCATCATGAGCCTCTGGGGTGAAGTAAGAACAAGTCCAGACTTCATAAATCCCCCCCACCCCACGTTCGTTGTACATGAATGCAGTCAAGCATAGTTGCTAGACTTTTCACTTTTATTGTTTTTTTTTTTGTTTGTTTTTTTTGCAGATTGAACTTCAGCTGAAGAAGAAACATCTCCTGACTCATCAGCTCTACCACCACACTGCTGTAGTTTTATCAGTTAACTGCCAGCATGCTGTTCTGGATTGAGACACTTCATACAGTATATGCTCCACTGCTGCCTGGTGACTAGAACCACCTGTGCTGAACAACCTACGCCAGTGAAGTTCACAGACATGGTAATAACGGCATGCAAGGTAAATCAGTCAACCTCGAGGACTGCAACCCCCCCCCCCACAAAGAGCTCCCTTTATTTCTCAATGTTTCTAATAGTGTACAGAGAGAATTACATTATCCCAGGATGCCCTGACTTGCTGCTATCAGGGAGAAGTTCAACCAGATCAAGCCAGTCTGGATCACTTCCCTTTCTCCCTCAACAGTGAGGAGTGAGGAGATAACACCAGGCTAGGAGAAATGCTATTTGCTGTTAAGAAACTGAGATACAGAGGGAAACAGAGTGTGACACTCAACATGTGGAAACGACAGCGAAGACCTTCATTTGCTCTCTGGCAAAAGTGGGAGTGAATTCACACTGTAAATGAACAGAGGTGGAACAAAGCCAGACAAGGACGAATATATCAAGAGGAACAAGTTTGTTCCTGATCATTTTGCGTACAAAGAAAACCGTGTCAAGAATAATGGGATGGGAAAATGGACTGGAGGAACTCCTTTAGTGGGAGTGATGTATATTTTATGGCTGTAGAGAGGTTGTGACCCTGGCCGTGGCCTATCTGGGACCACGGATGTGGGCTGAACCAGCTGTAGAGTGGGAGGACGACTGCAGATGAAAGTTTAACGGGTCTCCAAAGGCCCATATACCTTCACCCCTTCCAACAGAGCTACATGTAAGAAAGGTGGAGCCTCTTTCACATCTCTGCACATGGCCTCGTGAGGGCTCGTCAGACTCCTCAGCTGCTCCTCGCTCAGGGAGGCCATCTGGTGCCAAGCAACCCAGAGGAAGGAACTGAGGCAGTACTTACAATGTGCTGCGGTGCCCTCCCACACATACGCACACATATTTGTACAAGTGCATCGTTCCAGATAACCTCACACCACATCCGCTCCAATTTCTCCTGTGCTGTTTTAATTTAAGCCAATTAAGCCGATTTTCTCGATTTTATTTTCTCTTCAGCAGCACTCAGTGGGATCCCAGCTGGGTTAAACACACATAGACGGGTCTTCAGAACATATACTAACAGCTCAGATTTAGAGGATTGCATAGGATCCTTGCTAGAGTGTGTCAAATGAGGAGCAAGATCATATGGTGAAAATCCTCTTTATGGCATTAGTTCTTAATCTAGTAAATGCTCTTCTCAGGCTTTCACTAGGTGTGATCTATACATCTACCAGTTAATTAATTTTGTTTTGGTTTTGTGTATGTTGTTGATAGTTCAGTGGCTGTATTGTTAATTAGTATGTCTATTTTAATTCAGTTAAATTATTTTCACTCACCTGTGGAGTGTACAGTTAGTTCAGGATGCAGCAGAAGACAAAGGGGTGGTCAAGGAGCAGACATGGAAAAAAAAAAGAAAGAAAAGAACTGGTTAGTTTGAAGCAAATAGAAAGCAACAGTAACATCCAGTAAGAAAGAAAGCAATGCATTTCATGTAGGTCTAAGAGGAAGTAATGGTGACCTCGGGTTACTACTGGATCATGTCTGAGGCCACTATCATATTCTCTGCCCCCTTCGTCTCCCCACCACCATGGCTGTATCACCCCATACTCCCAGCTTTCCTTCTAACATCTGCTAATCCCTAGACCTCTGACCCCAGGAAATTTACTCTCTCAACCTTGACCATTTTCTTCTTTTTTCCCTCTTTATGCCTCGTGGATCACCATTATCCGTTATCATTTCATTGTCTCAGGCCGAGAAAAACAATTTAAATTCCCGTGAACTGACATCCTTTTTCAGGCTAAAGAAAAAGGGGCTGTGTATTGGATGTGGGCCTGAAAGATGTTGTGTCCATGGAGTGATAGTCAGGCTGTGTGAATTTATTGGATTTTTTTAACCAAACCCAATAATAAGCATGTACTGTGCCTTTGACCTATCCAGAGACAACTATTTATTCTATATTTTATGGCTGTCAAAGACATCTTCCACACTTCCACCATACATTTACAGGGATTGCATTTTACCTAATACCCACATTCTGCAGGAATTTTCATATAAATGATGTGCTCCAATGATGCTGATAGTGTTTGTGAGATATGATCCAGCTGGAAGCTAGTAGAGTGTATACATTTTGCCCCCCTAAGAACAAAATGCTTAGATATTGCTGTTATTTTCCAGCCGCTCAAGGATCAGCATGTGGATTCTTTACCACATTATCACATAAATAAAAAAAGATTTATATCTCTTCTTTGTGTGAACTTCAAAACAACTCAAAAATCTCAAATCAAGTAAAAAAGAAAGGGCAAGAAAGATTTGCACTGAGGTTTTAAAGTTCAAAATTTAGACAGCTGTCAATGGCCTAAAAATGTCACAGACAATCATTGAGTAGATAATTCATAGATGAAAGCACTGCATCTGTATCTCTAAGGAAAGAGCAGATAGCTCTAACATCAAATGACACACCACAATGCAGCATGCGTATAAAATGACTACATTGGGTCACATTTACTTGACTAAAAGATGATAAAATAGATTTTGAAATGCTGAAAGCTTTGGTTTATATTGCCTAGAAGAAATGAAGATGCTGTGATTGTCACGATTATCATGCCCAAAACCATGTAAATGCAATCTTGAAAGTCAACAGATTCAAACTCCAACCTGATCCTCACTAATTTGGAGACTATATTTAAGCAGAAGATCAAGATATGCTCCTAGAAGATAAAGATCTATGCTGACTGTAATATAGGAACATCCAGATGTTCCTGTTGTTGCTGTGATCTTGCTGCCTGGCACCTACCCAAGTGTGTGGACTATGACCCCAGGGCCCCCATTCATACAACCCACTGATCCTGGCTGCCCCTGAATCCTGGCACCACATGGCACACTCCCACGTTTATTATTCATCTACTTCATTACCCTCCATAGTTATTTACCTTCAAACTGCTCTCTGCTGCTGTGACCCTGAGGTGGGTATTATGGCACGCCACAACAAAAAGAGGGGTAGGATAGACGAAAAGGGAGAGCCACCAACTTAATCTCATTTCATGCATCTTCTCTCTCTCAGAGCACAGAGAACTAAAGTGAATAGAACCTGTGAACTGAAGTCAAGTGCTGCAGCGGAGTAAAGTGAAGTGGATTTGTGTGGAAATTGCCAAGAGGACACTAACCTCATCTTTCTTAGGTCAGAATGCTAAGCGCTTAGAGAAGCTCGGTCATTCCTAAGTAAGGATAGCCAATCAATTCCAATAGCCCCCAGGGCAGTCACCATCCCAGGACCCCATGCAAGTGCTGGCTTTTCGCTTCTCAATGCCTGGGAGAAGGCAGCTTATGTGTTGGCTGAACTTGGTTAATTGCTTGAGATATGACCTTGTGTGGTTTGTGAGAGAGATTTTGGAAAGTAGTTGTTGTGGTTGCAAAGATATTCTCTGGCCCATAAACCAGAGATTAGCCTCACAATGGGAAGGTATATGGCACAACTTCCCTGTGGGACTAAGAAGATACAATCCCTCCATTAGCACAGTAGGGTGTGGATTTGGCTTCTCTGTTACTGATGGATTATGCCTCTGCCACTTAGACTGAAGTTCAGAATAAAAGGCAGAACTGGGGCATGATTTACTGGACATGTGGATGGCACTCCTGTGCTAAACTCTACATAACATTTCTTCTCTGATTGCTTCACAGATCCATTAAGTCAAAGTCTTGTAATAGCTCTCTTCCACACATTTCATTTCTATAATCAGCACTCCATCATCATATCAAGAAATGCAGGGACCTAGTGCCAACTGGATGAAAGAGTGAAATTAAAACAAAATTAGAAAATGACAGACTTCAAAGGAAACACGATGCCACTTTTTTATAATTACATTCAATTTTCAATTTTGATTATTTTTCCCTTTTCTCATAAACCAACGGACTGTGGTGTGCATGTTTATTTTGGACACTATCATAATAATTCAACGTGAACAGTAACACAGCCCCATAATGACTTCCCTTTTCTTTGCTGTTATTTCTGTGCCACTGGTCTGTGCCAGGATGCTACAAGGCTGGGCTGACCACAGAGGAGTAACTCCGGTTTGCTTGTGGTTCTTGGACAAAGTCCTGAGTCCCAAGCTGGGAGTCCATTTCAAATTCAGCCTTGCTTTCCCTTCATTTTAGGGAGGGGGCAAAGAAACAGCCCCACTGTAGGGTACAGAGCCACTGCGATTGTATAATTTCCACAATGAAGAAAAGGACCAACAGGGAAAACAAAGGTATTTGCACACATGCAGCTTGCGTCTTTCGCCCCACTCTTTGTGCATGTGCTGTACACATCTGCTGCTGTGCTGATCATTAACAGACAAGTCCTAAAATAAGAGTCCATCTCAAAATGATCAAAGCCTCTCTGCTGTGGTTAAAACAAAGCCAAAATCGAAGTTGTTCCCACAGAAAGACACACAAAGTGGTATGTTTATCCTTAAGTGAAAAACACAGAAAGGGAGGCACAGAGAGGAGAGCAAAGAACAGTTTGAAATGAAACACAAGGAAACCTGATTGGTAATTACATCTAAAAAGCAGGAAATATATTTCATCAGTTGAACCCACATACGTAGTCAAGGTAATCCCAAAAGCAATTACTTGAGGACAAATATTACTGAATTTGACCCATAACCGGTTAAGCTGATAGATCAATTTCTGTAATTTTACACGATGACCTTAACTTGGTCAATCTGTGTACTCTTCTCTGCTTTTACTTACAGCATCAGATTAAATTTATGATAGCATGAACTCCTTAAGAAAAGGGTGAGAGCAGGCTCTCTGTAGTTTTTTGAATGTATATCACTCCACAGCACAATGTTAGTACAGTAACTTGATGTAAGCTAAAGCTGACTCTTGCAGAATCACAGTGGAAATAAATGTGCCATGGCAGTATACATACATGCATATCATCTTAAAAAATAAAACTTACATTTCTTTGTGTAATTATCCTTTTCAGGGGACTGTGAGGTTCAGTTACAAACATGCTCCTCACACACCTCTGATAAAGGTCTTATGCTTTATGCTCCTGCAGTGATAAACCTGAACTTCTGTGTGTAGAATGGCAGTCCTTGCTAAAACCAGTCAATTAACTCCCCTGCCTTCAACGCCCCCAACAGGATGCACGGCTTTCGTAGACCATCAAGTACAGATGAAACCCTCAACATGTAGTCACACTGGGTAAATTATAGGCAACTACACTCCTGTCTGCCCTCTCAGCCCCACCCACGCATGAACAGGGGGTCATTACCTCTACCCTCACCATCAGGCCGCTGGCATCCAGTTGGTTATGAGCTGAGGTGCCTACATGTGGTGCAATTGAGGGGGAAGCCATGTGCGCTTTGTGAAAAGTAAACGGCATCATGCAACACCGCAGCAAAATTTTCCAGCAGCTCGGAAGGCTGGGAGGCCAATTAGATTAGACCAATGTAAAACTGTGGTTACAGGATGTCCCAATTCACTTAACATCTGCTGAAGGAGCATGGCACAGCTTCACCAGCAGACAACTGATGCATAATCCATACTATTACTACCCTACAGAATATAAATAGTGGGTAAATTCACTGCTACTGAAAACACAAGCTATAAATGCCCATCTTTAAACACAGAGGAAGCGGGACACGACGCCTCATCGTTCACTGTTTGGCTTTTCCACAGCTGAACCTTTTCTTTGGCTCCCGAAAGAACCTCCAGCTGCGTCTTGTGCCACCATATGCATGAAAAGGGGGCCATCAAAGAACATATTTCTTTCATTCCAGGCAATTTCCCTAATCCCTGATGAGCTGCAGGGGAGAGGAAAACATTATGGATGTGGGTTAGCAGGTGGTGGAGAAAGGATTTTGTGGCTAGTGCATAAGTGTGTGTGATTCATTGTGTGAATGTGCGTGAACATGAGTTTATCTGAATACGTTTTCATCATTGTAAAGCTGAGTTTAAAGATGGCACCTTTTCCTTTTGTATTTCCGTTAATAAGAGCTCTTGTGTGTGTGTGGGAGCATGTGTGTTTATGTGGATTGTAACACATTAGTGGAGACAGGACTCTATCCCCAAGGAAAGGGGACTGAGAAGTCTTGAAGTAGCTCCCAAGGATTAGTTCATTCAATCTCCTACTAATCGCTGATAAATTCTTTCCACTGGTGAGTCTTGCTCAATACCCCTTGCTCTCAAGAATCCTCTCACTTCAGCCTCAATGGAAGAGAATGCAAAGGGGGAAAACTGCTTAGCCGTATGATTCTTTCTTAAACAAACTTTGAAATCCAAATACTGGCTACTGCTGCTTTTAGTTAAGGTACAATTGCCATTGTATCTCAAGGCAGGTGATGGTCCACTGACTAGTGCACTTTCTCTCGTATTTCAGGTCAGAGCATAGCAGGGGGGAATGCCCTCCAGAAATCAGTCAGTCCAATTTCCCCGTGTCACCATGAGCGAGCTCCTGACAGCTCTGAGATGTAGGTTGCTATAACGAGCAACAGCAGCAGCCCACAATGTCAGCGTTTTCCTCTTGGTGCTCAGACAAACCTCTGGGCTCTGGAAGTAGGCTGTGAGGGCAAAAGACAGGGTGTCAAGGGCATGCTTGTTAGGGTTTAATTGTGTCATTCTGGGGGCATTATGTCAACCACACAAGCAGGTTGCAATTTTCACAACATGAATTCTCTACATGTTAATGGTGTATGTTATGAAAAGCATGATGCACTATTTTTTCCCCTCTCAATCCTTTATTAACACGGGGAAGGTCAACTGAGCGTGCTGTTTTGCAGGACCTCTCTGCTGCACATTCACACTTTCACATTCACACATGGAAGCTGCCCAGTCTGTTGCTGTTTTTTTTTATAGAAAAAAAGCTTCCACAGCTGGGAGTGAAAGTCTCTATCTCAGCGATTGCTGCTGAATATTGCCTATTTTCTTTCCCACTCAAAAAACTGGGGACCTTCCTGCTCAATGCTCACTTCCCTTGGATTCTTTTTGGCATTAAGACTTAAAATGGCTACATGTGGTGAAAAGCATAGAAACCCTATCTTAAAATCTGCTGGGTCACTTTGAGTTATACTGAGACAGGATGGGCTTGGTGACATCTAAAGTGGGCAGTTAAAGTATGAGTCATGCATTAAAAACAAGTTGGTCAAAGGGTTTTTAGGGTATGGTGGAGAATCTCCTTTGATTATTGCAGGAAACCATATATATACTGAACATGTAAGAGAATCAAAAATGGCCTTTCAGCAGACCTGCTCTTCTCTTCCACAATTTGAACGCCAGCTACAAGGGAGTTTCCATTACTTTCTGGCAAAAGATCTTGGCACTGACAATAAATGGGGGGGTGGAGAAGGGGGAGTAAAAAACTGTGAAATCTGACTGGCTTACTTCCAAGTCTCCTATTCCTCTTTTTATCTGAACCCTGCCCTCACACTCTGCCTGGATGCCTGCCAGAGAAACTGTTTTATTATTCCTACACCGTTTTTTTCTCAATTTCTTTGCATACTATCTTCTCCTCTATTCTCTTTGGTTCTCGTCTAGCACTCTTCTCTGGAGCACTTTTCTATTCCCTTTAATGGTGCTGCATTAGTCGAAATGTGTGCGTGCATGCAATCTGCATCTGTGTACCTGTATTCATTTCTGTAACTATTTAAGTTGACTGAACAGTATATGCGGCCTTTTTCCTACATGGAATAACTAAGCCATTAAATATCTGAATCAGAAGGTTAAACAAATTGCGCCCTATTTGATGGATTGGTTCAATTTGCACTGCCTCAGTCTTCACTTGTGTATGAGTAGGACAGCTGAGCAGCTGGGGGTGCTTAAAGAGCACTTTTTCACTCCCTGCCAGTTTCCCTTCTATAGTACATCTACCATGAAGAAAGCCAATGATTTATGAAGCAAACAAATTTGTAAATGAGCATACACCACTTCAGCTTGCCACACCACAAACCTGCTGATGGGAGACAAAAAGAGCAGAACGTGCAGTGTACAGCTTGCTGGCTCAGATCACAGACATATACACTTGTGTCTCCGAGGAAGCAAAAAGCTTCCTCGTATCATTCACCTCTCCATTAAGAAGATGACATTAAATCAAGCTTTAAACAAGAAAAACATCCTGGCACAGCTGCCAAGGCACACTACTCACTGAATGCAGGTGTTAAAGAAGAGACATTCTTTAAAATGGGTTAAGGAAGAAAAAACAAACCCGACACCCTCTGATTATAAAGAAAAGAAAGAGATGATGATTGTTAGCTGGTAGCGTAATGGCAGGAGGTTTTGTTACCATGCATGAATTTGTTTTAATTTTATTTTTGTATTTTGCCAAATCCTGTTTGCTTTCCAACTGGAGAAAAATGAGCGATGAGAGGGAAACTGACGGGTGGCTGGCAGTATAGGTGGAAGGGTGAGGGTGGGGTGGGGTGCCAAGAATATCAGTTTTGTTCCTCCCTGAGGGGCCTAGATGTGTGGGAGCAGTGGGGAAGAAGAGAGCAGGTGCATGAGCATTCATAAAACATTGTCTAGGCAAGATATCAGACTTATACAGCAATGTAAAGCTCAGCTGAGACACTGTTATTAAAGCCTTTTTGACCTTAGCCACAACTTTGGAAGTTAAACCTGTTATACAAGCCAAACTAAGGTTTTCCAGAGCGCAACATTAAGATTCAGTCCACCCCGTCCTCTTGAGTCTTCCCTAGTCAACACTGGAACTAATGTGCTTGAACAAGACATCTAATGGTTCCTGTGAGTATCAAAAGCTTGCCCCTGGAAAAGCTGGTTCCAACAGGGCCCCCCTCGGCAACAACATGGGGAGACAACAGGACTGAGGGCTCCCTATGAATTTAGATCATAGCACAGTCTCATAGGGAACACAATAGGCTCGTATCACGACAAGAGCCAAAATGAGACTACAAAGACCACACAATGAGATCAATGCAGGATATTGTTGAGTTTTCTTGAGACTTCCAGTTGAAATAGTTGTTTTGGAGCGAAACAGGAGATGCATTGATTTTTTTTATGAAATGAGTCTAAAATGGTTTGATTTTTTTTTTCTCTCCCAGATCAATCATTTGAGAAATGATACTGTTGGTACACTTGTCAGAATTTAGACAAGATGGCTAAAGTGGAGATAATACACCAGATAAAAATCTAACAGCTGACAAAGAAAAGGAGTAAAAGGGAAAAGGAGAGACTGTCTCTTCCTCCCCATTGGGCACTGGAATAACCTTTTAAATCATGTCTGACATTTTTAAGTTGCCACAGTGGAGATTCTGGCAATATCCTAGCTCTGATATTAAAACCAGTTACTGGCAGTAATCTCATTGCTTTGTTTGATGACTTGCAATATGACACCCATCCCCCTCGTCCCTAGCCACCATATAGCTCTTCGCTTTCTCCCCGGAGACCATCCATCCCCGCCCAGATTTGCCCTTAGCCTGACACCAGTTGCTAATAGTGCCACTGTCAAGGAAGCCATCAGCAACAAGAGAACATTGAGATCTTTCTGTGAAGCCTCTTTTGGATATTCTAATACATTATGGGCTAGATTGAAAAGATCAGGCCTCTTTTTTACGTGTACATGGAAATCCTGACTGTTTGAGTGTCTATTTGTAAATGTACATGCACCACTGGCGGTTCACTGGATGAAAGCATACAGACGTACATCTGACAAGACAGAGTCAAACATCAGTGCTGTCATATCTGACACACTGCCAGTGCATGCTGATTGACTGTCAGAGCATTTCAGATTTATTGTTGCTCTTGATGAAGGTGAAGTGAAATTAATTGTCAACACCTGGTCGGGGGAGTGTAGCCACAGTGTGAAGATTACAATCTGTTTGCTGCTACAGTGCAAGGGCATACGTCAGGCTGCGGAGCAGGTGAGAGACCACAGGTTGAACTTAAGCGGGGACATAAGAGGGAAGGAGAGAAGAGGTTGAGAGGAAACACAACAGGCTCGTTAATTAGTGTAGCACAAATGTCTTCATAATTAGGCCTAATCACCTGAGCATGGCAGCGACCATACGGCACTGGCCGAGCAGCCATCCTGCCTGACTGGCCCACAGTGTGGCAGATACCACAGGGGAGAGAAAGTGGAGAGAAGGAACTAAGATGGAAGGGAGGCGGATAAGAATGCAAAATAGGCAAACAGGAGAGTGACTGAAATGTGCATGACAGCAGCTGATCTGTGTTGTGTATGCTTCTACTCTCTGGTGGCATAGTTAGGTGTTGTACCTTGGATTAGAGGCTGGTCTAATTGGCCCACTGGGCACTAGGGAAAGAGCTGAGAGCAGGGCTGCTGTGACAGCGATTTCCTCAGCAAATAAATCATCTAGTCTGTTTCTTCAACATCTCAACACTTTTGACATTAATGCCAAGCCTGCTCAGCTCAAGAGACATATTTACTGGCACTGATTTGATTATGGTTATTATACACGGAGCCACTCTGCAGCATCACTGAACGTAGTACACAAATCCATCAAAGCACTACGGGGTTTGGTTGGTATTTCATAAAAAGAGTAGAGAATTATTTAGACCCCATAAGGAATACATTTGCATTTATATCTGAGATATAAAACATACAGTGCAGTGATAAGAAGCTTGTTGTGCTTTCTGGTAAACACAATATTAGCAGTCAGCACGCAGCTCCTATTACTCCCACAGGTGTATGTTGCCATAGAGAGACGAGGTGAACTAGTGCGAAGTAGGAACAGGGGGAGACCTGCCAGCACCCATTCAGTCTGTCCCTGAAAAGTGGCTACGGCAGGAGTAAGAGCACTGGGATATGCTGAGATCCCCTCATCCTCACACTGAAACCTCTCATCACTGCTAGGCAGACAGCTAAGCTTTAAAGAGAACATCCCCACTCCCTGCCACTTACTTATTTCCGGATTATGTGATTGTACAACCAACAGCCCACTGCATAAAACACAAGAAGGAGGGTCAGCACATTATGTCATCAGAGGAAAAGCTGCCACGCACAGAAAGAAGCTGCAGTCCACAACCTACCACTTAGTGAAGAGGCACGCTGAGATTTAGATTGGATGGGTTCAAATTATACCCAAGAGCTGGCAGCTTAGTTAGAGGGAGGATTAAAATCTACTTCACGTCAAGAGCTTTCGGGTTGTAACAGCCGCAAGAACATACAAGCACACACACATACACACAATTACTTTAGTTATCCTCAACCGAATCAGTGCGGGACCAGTGGCAAGCTGCCAACCACATTAAGACTAAAACCCTTTTCGTAAACCCACTAAAACATTTAGAATCCAGGCCACTACATCCCGGGATTCCTTAGGAGCCTCATGGATTGTACCGAGAGTGGATAGAGTACTGCTTTGAATATGACAAGTGTAAATTAGGAAGAAACGGCATGGTTCAGCCTAATTAAAATTAAAATAATTTTGAAATCACATTATTTCTTAACATGTGAGGGATCACTAAAGGTGAGAAACCTAAGCTAAGATAATCTGCATATTCTCTAGTGGAGTCAAAATCATGCCTAATCTCCACAGAGTGCCTGATAGGGGTTAAAACAGTGAGCGGTAAAGCCTCGTAAACATCTTTGGCTTCTTCGCTAATCAGCCCCTGCCGTGCCTTACCTCCTCCCCTCGCGCTCTCGCTCTCTCTCAGAGGAGCTGCCACTGCCTGGGCCACCATATTGTCATTAAAGACCCTGGCATAGCAAGGGAGCACAGGAAACCCCAGAGCCACATCTCAGGAGGCCTAACTACTCCGCTGAGGACTACACTCAGTTCCAGCCACAGAACTGCTCAAACAAAAGCCCAAATAAACAGCCAGAATCACAGACTGCCAGGCAGACAGGCATATGTGTGCACATTCATTATATGCATCTTCAAAAGTAAAGAGGAAAAAAAAAACAAGATTAAAAAAAAATCTCTTGAGACACACTGTGGAATTGATCAGTATTCTATTTAGCGCTTCATAACACCTAAAACTAAATTCTCTGCTGTGAATTTTCTTGGAAAAAACCCAGAATGCTGGTTTCAACTAAAATCCCACCTGCAGGCTTTTTACCAGGCAGGCTTGAGATTAATTGATTCCAAGCTGAATAGTCTGCTAAAGAGAAGGGTTTAAGCAGCAATAGAACAGAGCCTCTGTCTGCCTTGAACTATCAGCAGGATCTGTCTCTAGTGGATACTAAAAAAACTGGAGGCAGGGCCGTAAGACAGGGAGGACTATAATCATCTCCTGCATATGTGCGATGTGCAAGAGTGGGGAGATGGTGGCGGCAGTGTCTGGGTGGTCGAAAGGGAGGGGAGTGGAAGATACTCGGAGGCTGAATCCAAACGAGGGGGCTTTTCTGCAGACTGAAAGCGCCTGTGTGTCTCCAGCAGATGGACTATTGTCTGTTGAGTCCTGGGGAGTGGGTGCTAAGAGCTTTCCTTGTGCCCAGGGTGGCCCATTTTTTTATCCCGTACTTCACCTCCATGCCTCCCCTCAGTCTTTTGCTTTGTTACACTTTGTTTTGTTTGCTGTTGGTTTGTGCCTCACTATGTATCTCACTTTTGTTAACTTTTAAAAGATTTTTTCTTCTTTATTCGTTTTGGGTGGGGTGGGGGTCATTTTTCTCTGGGTAGGCTGCTTTGTGTTGTCTGAGTAACAAGTAAGGAGGCTGGTAGTGACAGGAGACGAATGCTGAGTCTAGCTGTTCCAGCCTGTTTGGTGGCAGTCCCTCCCTAAGGACTGAATATAAAGACCACCACATAAATCACCAGCCACCCAAACAAGCGGGAAAGAAAACAGCCGTCAGACAATGCGACTGATTACAGCAGGAACCATCATCCATATGCACCATCATCTCCCTTGCATATCTGACTATCTCAACTATCTTGGAAAATCTGCTGCTGCCTGAGTAAAACATCCATAAGAAGGCGGCTGTGGGAGGGCAGCAGGGATTTGTTTTTTAACTGCACAGAGACCAGACTGTATTGCAACCACATAAGCTATAGCTGCTGCTTAACTGTCAACCTGGAAACTGTATGTGTTGTGATTCTATCCTATATTTTTCTCAGAGCGTTACAGAGAACTCTTTCACTTCAGCCATATGGTAACATTTTCCTGTCCTTGGTGCTTTTATGTCTTACTCTGTTAGAGTCATTAATTACATCACTATGCTTAAGACAAGTATATCAGGATCATTCAGAGGGATCCCTCACCGCACTTTCATTTCCAGGAACACCAAACACATATTAAGCTGTGCTTCTTGCCCTCCCCACCTCCCCAAC
This sequence comes from Aulonocara sp. 'chitande type north' Nkhata Bay, assembly GCF_057382095.1. Lineage (NCBI taxonomy): Eukaryota > Metazoa > Chordata > Actinopteri > Cichliformes > Cichlidae > Aulonocara > Aulonocara sp. 'chitande type north' Nkhata Bay. The sequence continues at coordinate 30,386,971 of NC_141357.1, forward strand.
TCTGAGTCAGCCATCCCAAAACTGGCAGGACTTGACAAAATGTTCTGACTCAATGTTGTTGGGTAACCCCACAAAATCCCCCATACCAGACAGAAAAAAGGCTGTCTACATGAGTGGGATTTTAGAGGGTTGTATGATGTAGGAGGCTGGAATAATTATTTTAGGTCTCCCCGTGTTACCTTGAAACAAACCCAGAGCAGGCCAAAAAGAAGAGTGTAGAGAAGTCAGATTTATGAAAAAAAGAAAGGTCTGGCATTATTTATGACTCCCTATAAAAGCTGTAGTTAATTACAGTGTTTTAGACTTATAAATTACAGATTGTGGAGCTCCCGTTATAATTAGAGCAGTGGAGGCTGGGCCTGGGTTTGGTCTATGGGTTAGGAGGTGGAGAGGAGCGAGGAGGCAGGGCTGCTGAATAAGGACTCCTCTACTGATGTGGTAAAGCCAGGCACAGAACATGTCCCTGAACAGGGCCTTGCTTGCTGCATGTGGCAACCCCTGGCTGCTCTCTGCAAAAAGCCCTCTAATGCTTATCCGCTATGTCTTTTACCAAACTATGGGACAACAATAGAGCAGACTGTAACTCTAGCATGGCAATATATACATGTGTGTCATTTTTTGTTAGGAAAACATGTACTTTCTTTACCTAAAAATACCTCTTCTTTTGGTTCCCGTGTGACAGATCTTGTGCTATTGATTAGCAGAGCCAGATAGGCAGGTAGACAGTGGGATGCTAAAGAGGGTTAATCCTGGTCATCCTGTCACACTCATTAGCTGAATTATCAATGGACTTAGCAGAGCCACACTCCAACACGTGTGGACACAGAACAGCATCAGCGTGTCATGGGAGGTCTCCAAACAGCCAGGGCATGCCCTGAGGACGATTCTGATGTCAGAGGTCAAGTCAATGGCCTGCATTGATGCACTATGTGTTGTCAGCTATACCATTAGAGACTTTAGGGTGATTTTGACAGCCTTAAAGAGATTATAAGTGATAACAAAAGAAAAACAAATGCATCAGCATCTATCAGAGTATCAGTCTGATATGATTAATGATTGGAAAGTAATAATCTGATCTAAAATACACTGCAGACAAACACAGTGAGAATTTGCACTTTGTGGATATGGATTTATCTGGGGGAGAGAATCCTGTGGGAGGTCAGTCTTGCCATTTTTGGTTTGAAAACATTTGCTTAAGTAGCTCAAGTAGAGAAATACCATAGGTGTGATGTTACAGCAGCACCTCACACTAATGCAGAGCTGAGCAGCTGAAAATTCCCTCAGGTGAGGGTGTGTCTAGAGAGGCAATTCAGGCCTACAGGGCATCTTTAGAGGCTTTCTATAAGACTCGGATAATCTTTGGGATTTTGCCTTCTTTAGAAAACAATTTAGGAAAAACACCCTTCATCTACAAACGGTGGATCTGCATCTGATTGAAATCAATAACGAGTGGTAAGTGTTAATAAATTATAAAGAGCAGAACAAACTCCAGATCCTTAATTTGATTCATTTATATTTTTCAGTCTGAATTCAATAATTCAGCATGGGGTTGTTATAGCTGAATTCTGGATCAATAAGCAGCATCATTTACCAGAGTTGAAACAGCAGGATGACACTGTGTGCCTGAGTGAAAAGCCTTCAACCCTTGCAGAGTCTAACACAGCCCCAATCAGTAGTCCTCCTCAACAGAGCGGAGACACCTCTTCTTGTATGCACATCACTTCTGTACAGAGGTATTCAGGACAGGGTGCTCTGAATTACAGATGAGGGCAGTGACACTGAAGACAGATGCCAGCCTGTCACCTAGGACCCCCCACAACTGCAAAGTGCAACCCCCAGCCTCTACCCATATTCCCCTCCAATTCTTTACCCTGGCCCCGGGCTACAGGCAGGCCCTCTCTCATTAGGGGTGCTGACAGGCCCCGTCCTCACCCTGATCCCTCATCATTAGAGCATGTAAATCTCCCTGTCACACATATAGGCACACATGCACATACACACATGCTGCAGACACATCTGAGAAGGTGGGGTGACGGGTTCCCCAATCACATTTACCTGAGAAATGGGAGCCACTAACCCCGGGACAAAGCAGAAAGACTGGATTAATGCATATGATAAACATGAAGAAGTGGAGTTATATGACAGGAAATGCAATTATATTGTAATCGCTGCCCTATGCAAGGCTGAAAAGCAAACAAAAGGTGATGAAGACATCAGTTCTTTTTGTCCAAAAACGGATGTCCTCATACTCTGAATGCTGCAACTATTCTAAAATTGTTTACTAAGACTACACATAAAAATACAAACAACAGAAGACACACAGAGTGCATGTAAAGAGAAGCAACCGAGACAAAAGCAGTGAATCTGGAGGGCAAGCATCTGGTGGGTCCCAACTGGATTGGTGCACCACTGTTGCTGCATGTATAATTCAAAGTAGCCCTCTCCTCTCCTTTCCTTTCCTCCAGCCATGTAAACAAGCCCAGACACAGCATATGGAGACGAGGATGGAGGGGAGGAGGAGGAGGAGAGGAGAAAGACTAAGAAAGGGAGATGTATATGGAAACGAGGATGGGGGAGAGAAATGAGACGCTACAGGCAGGAGGAGTGATGGAAACAGAGGAAACAGAGGAGGACAGAACAGGTATCAGAGATAGATTGGCAAAGTTGTTAAAACAAAAAGTGAAGTAGGTGTGGAGTGGAGACGTTTCTTGTTTCCACCGAAAAGCCAGTATGAATCCCTTTTTGTTCATTTTAATTCATGACAATTTCACAGCACAACATGTAGACTCCATGCTGATTGTTCATTTCTTTGTACTCTAAAGGGGCCTTCAAAGGAATATCACAGTTATTTTAGTCGGATCCCTTGAGACAATTCTAGTGGCTTATGTAGAAAGCCGTTATGGATGCTGGTGTGACTGAGGCGTGCGTGTCTGCATGTTCACATACTCCGTGTGTGTGTGTTTCTGAGTTTGATACCACGCCTGTGTGGTGAAACATTACTAGAACTACACCTGCTTAGTGTGACTTACAGGAAACCTCATGACATTGTAAGGACTTTTTTTTTAAATAAGTAAGAATGAAATACAATTAGTTTTAAGAGCATTTACGTAAATATTAAATTTGAAATGACTTAATTGGATTTTTTTTTAAAATGACTTACCTGAATGAGAAGATTTTGGAAGATGAAATCACCAGGCAAGAGTGGCATGGAGGAGAGACAAGATTGAGAATTAAACAGTGCATTGGAAACGCAGTGTAAGTATTTTATGTTCACATTGTAACTGATGCCGCCCGCTGCTGTGGAACAGACTGGATTTGCATAAAATCTGGAATACTTAAAATTGTTTACTACTCGGTCTTTCTTGACACAAAGCAAAGGTGGGAAAAAAAAGATGCAGTTTTCCAAACAACAACTCATATCACTGCATTTGTGTAGCTACAACACTGCTATCCATCTAAAGCTGTAATTACGATATACACTGTTTAAAAAAAGAAAATGGAAAAAGATACACAAAAAGGCACAGCGAAACAAAGCGAACAAGCCCCAGAGAGGGAGACTAAGGGAGGGAGAGAAATCATTAATGCAAATGCACCGCAGATGCTAGATAGACTGGAGTTATCGGAGGTTACTGCTGTTTTTGGAGGGTGTTAATTGTTATTCATGATGCTGTTGGCTTGAGCATGGACTGGGGCTGGTTGTTTTTGAAGTGTGGAATCAGGTAGGGATTTATTGACCATTGCTGCTGGGGGTACAGGTCCATAGAGGGATGTCAGTCAGGATGGTGGAGGACTTGAGGGGCAGGTGTTGGGAGGTGGAGGGGGCATGGAGCTGCTGGTGGTTGGGTCAAACCTCCAACCTCACACCTATTGTGTCTTCCTGTCTGCCTGTAGCTGTGCAAATGCTCCTGGTATAAACAACAGACATAAGAGGGTAATCTATGTCTGCATCTGTTGCAAAAAAAAAAAAACGACAACAAAATTTTTCAAAGGGGTATTTTTTAGTTAAAAAACAGAAAATAACACTTAACTAAAGAGAAAATACTTTTGAGACTTTATAAGAATCTGTTGAAAATAGGATGCCTAACATAAAATATAATGACTCACTGGAACTAAGTGGAATTTCAACACTATTTTCTAATACTCCTCAAATGTATTTATTCAAAATACAACCACATCCCAAAGCACAACTGCATCGCCGTGCCTGCCAGCCCAGGTTGTTTAAGTTGTCTGTGTATGTCTTATTACCAGTACACACAGGAATTTGTGTGCTTTTGTGCATCCACGCAAATGGCTTGGATGCCAGGAGCAAAGCATGCATGTGTCCACACACAGGCACATGGGAGATAAAAATATATTTGTGTCTGTATGCTGCTAATTGCAGGCATGCGGCCATGTGTCCAACCCACAAGGCTGGGTGCTGAGAGAGTGACAAAGCTAAGCTGCCCCCTGTTTTACACGCACATACACACATGTGTGTAGACTCTGTCAACAGGCCTGTCAGAGAAGCAGAGCCTTGACAGTCACTCATTCACCACCAGGACTACTGCACAGTGATATATGCATTGTCTACATGGTAGCATTGCTCTCCAATAATATTTTATGCTTCAGCCTCTTTCTCTTCCACTATCTCAAACCAGTTGGCTTTTTTTCTTACAAACATAGATAGACAGAGGGAGACAGAGAGAACCAGAGGGGCAGAGCAAAAAGGGGAATGACATTTCCCTATCTATAAAATGACCTACTTCAAAAGGAACAGAGTCGGGGACGGAGGGAAGACATGAGCAGAATCAGAAAGGATAGCTTGCCAAATAAATAAATACAGAGCAAAGCAGGATGATAGCATGACAGTGGCCTTAGCGTCTTTTTAACCACTAAGCAAATATACATAAGGACAATCAATATTGGCTGGCAGGTAAGGCAGGCCGGGAAAAGGGAGGAAAAAAGAAACGCAGATAAGGTAACTGAAGTAGATACGGTAAGTGTATATACTCCCTTGGCCCATTATTAGTATTATCCTTGCTAATCTGTGTGATCCGCTTAACAAGGAATTTGAGCCTGTTCACTGTTAGCAAAGAAAGTCTTAACTTTAAATCTGTAATGAAACTAATGTCTGCTGATGATGCAATATTTTTAAAAGGCAGGCGAAACTTTCTGTAACACCTTTTTTTTCCTTGAGCTTATTTCTGTCTCTTTGCGCTCTATCCTTTTCCCCTACCCCTCTCTCTGTCCCTCCTTCCACACGACCTTGGCTAACCCACCACTGGGGTTTTCTCTGACGGAGGGGCAGCCAGGCAGAATTTATCTGTCTAAGATCAAAAGGGGAAAGGGTTTAGGGGGCAATAGGATATAGCTGAGGAAAGATTGCATATCCAGGCATGAACCTCGGGACAGGAACACAGGTTAACAGACTTCCAGCACTGACACAAGATCGCTCGACCAACATCAAAAACATTAAAACACTATTTAAATATTGCAATCTGCACTTTGGTGTGCCATTGTGCTCTAACATTATGGACACACACGATCAAGAACGCACACACATGAATACAAATGCACATTCACATACATCTACATGTATGGCTCTCGTACTATCCGTATGGGACTGGTCTCGGGGGGGACGCCAGTGAAGTGTGACGGGTGTGATGGGATCATAGGGAGCTGTGGCCTCCCTCCACCAATTACTCAACAATCTGGTCTTGTCCTAATCTTTCTCTAAAAACACCCGGGCTGGAAATGATGCAGAAAACAGCAGGCTGCCCACAAGGACCTACGAGCTAATCCTGGTGCACTGAAGTGTGCTTACTCTCTTTTATGAATGCTAACACACTTCTACATCATTTGGCTTCAGGTACACATTCAATGACACCTCTGATCTTCCTGAAGATGGTGGAGATTATATCAGCCGCTTTGTCCAAGCCATGCAGTCATTCCCAAGAAAAGTACTGTGTCCTCAGGCCACGTCTTAATAGGTCAGACACAACAATAGACCTTTTAAAAAATACTATATACAATACCTCGAACATTGTGTTTAAAACAGGAAAGCTTTTACTCAGTGTTTGACTAAAGAGCAATTTCTTATGAATCACTGAGTGACTACAGCAAAGGCTTTGTCACACTGGTACCATTACTAAACATAAAACCACATGAGCCTACGGCTTGCGAAAACTTTTTACTAAATGGAAAAAGAATCGCGTGACATGGTGTATATTAAAAAGCAGAAAATCAATGGAGCCTTAGTCAACAGCGATGGCTTATACATCAGTCATCATCAGCTTATCAATAATCTAATGAGAATTAACACCTCAAAAATATCGTACGATTTCCATAAGTTAATCAGGATTGAAAATGACTGATGATTTTAAAGGCAGCACTAAAAATACTGAGCAGCCCAGAGGCCTGCCTTTGATCCCAGTGCTCAAATTAAATTGAACCTGTTTCAGACAGCTTCCTCTGTGTCCTTCATATTCAAACAATGATTTCATCAAGCCCTCTCATCACACCATTCTGCCTAAAGCTATCTGGATGGAACCCCTGTTACTTGATCCTCTGCCAGCAGGAGAGAAATGTCTCAGTCTCTCTCTCTGTCTTTATAAATAAGTAAAGAGTGTGGTTAGTCCATCTAAGAGCAGAGCAAATAGATGAATAATAGAAAGAAATTCAAATGTCAATCAGCATGAGTTTATAGTAACATTTAACCTATTTGAGTGCTTTGGTCACTGTATCGCTTGCTGTATGTGCTAGCTCAGTAAATCCCTAACAAATCTAACTGAGCCCAAATTTTAGTCCAGCCTGTTCAGTTAAGCCATACCAGCCATCCACATACTATCAGCATATAGCCACTGAACTTCACAGGCAAAGATGCAAGTTATTTTTACCCAGGCCATACCATTCCAACCCCACAGCAGCTGTTCTTCATCCTGAGGGTGACACACATCTGGTGTCAAGGCTCTGAACAAGCAAACAACAAAGTCCTCTTTTGAGTTGATGCTACACAGAGAAAGATAGGCAGCTCTTGGTATAAAGTCACTCCAATGTAGCCTAGGGGGCACAGTAGCCTCCCTCATTCTTGGAGCTGAGCACCTGTCCCAAATGTATCAAAGGTGCTATTTTACGCTAAGGTGAAAGGGTATATCTCTTTTTTATGGGAAGGATTAGGGGCTCCGTCTCCCCCTGCCTTTCTCTCAGCCACCACGCCTCCTGCACTAAATTACTTCACACAGCATCACCCCAGCTCCCATTAGCTCTTTCAATCTGCCTGCCTTCAGCATGACAAGCCCCAGAGCTATAGGAGATGGTAATGATCTGTGTACACTCCGCATTGTGCACCCCTCCCCTCTGTACCTCCATCATCCCTCCCTCAAATATCTACCACCTGTCCCACCTCAAAACCATAGCGATGTATTCAAGATTTGTCTCGGTGTCTTTGGTAACCCACTGCATCCACTAGGCATGCAACACATTGAAGTGGGCTTTCTTTATCTGCTCTGTCCATGGAGGTCTTTAAGAGGCAATCCTAGAGCCTATTTCAACCCCCTCAGTCTCCAGGAAGACACCCCTATCCATTAGTGACATAGAGGGGTGGAGACCCTGTAAATTATAGACGAGTTCCACACAGTGAACAATGGAGCATCAATTCTGCATTCACCACTACATCTGCATTCCTCTACAAACCAAGACACAAGCACACATTTCTTTAATATACATACATATATCAAAACCCAGTGGAAACATAAATAAAAGATTGACATTAAAGGCTCTGTACTCTCATTACTCACAAAGTAGTCCAATATTCTACATAACTATTGATTGACTACAGACATAGAAAGCCTCGTGCAAGTTGGTTTGGGACTAAAAATAAAGAGTTGAATGTATGAACGCAGATGCTTGTCAAAAGCCAAGGGTGGGTCACATTAACACGTAATAAACCAGGCTGGATCTGTCGGTATGCATTCACAGGTTATGTGAACATCACGTCTGAATCATCTTTGTTCCGGTGGAACCTTCTCGGGCTTTCTGCTTGGCAAAAAATGAATAGTGATAATTAACATTCCTCTCTCAGCATCCTTTCCATTAAACTTGCATTAACGGCAGCTCAAGATAAAGAATTGAAATATTATCTGTCAGCCTCATTCTCATTTCAAGAATGAGGCCATTCTAAATCCACCATTAGCAATTATTCTTTGTGTCTCCGGCACAATATTTTATCTTGTATAATCCTCAAAATCATTTGAATCGGCTGAATTGTAGTGCTGGTATTTGGGGTATTCTTTGAATGACAATGGGTCCAGTAGTACTTGGTTGGAATGGATCTCATCTTCTGTGGGCTAAGCTGTGCTGTGTGGTATTAAGTGTGACCAAAAAGATGGAATTTAAAAAGTGAACCTTATAATCAATAAGAAACAAGCACAGGAAAGTCATATATAAGTCCTGATGATATCACACTGACATTTCAGTGTGCCGTTTTATATACAAATTCTTCTTGATTCTGCGTTGCGAACTGCATGACCACGAGTTAAAGATGTGATGGGGTTTCTTTTGGAAATGAACACAAATGAGATGCCCGTCCTCTTCTTTCCTGGACTATATTCCCCCTAGATGGGTTTTCATCTAATCCTCAAACACTGTGTACGTGTGTATCCATTAGCAGTGTGGCCTGGAGGCCTTTCTCCTGCCACTAACCCAGGAGGTGCCCACCCCCACCCCTCACACTCTCCGTTGGGGGGGATCAGGTTAATATTATATTGGAGAAGGAGACAACATTTCTTATTTATTGAAAGGCAGTCTACCATGAAAGAGTGTTTGCGGGGAGGCTAGTGGATTACCTGACCCTATCTCCCCTTGTATCAGATCACGGTGGACCCCAATAACTTCACGTACTATTGCGGTACGGCTAGGACAAAAGAGAGGATAGACCGCAGCTTTTGTAACCTTTCATGTGTTCCACTGACCGCTTTCAAAACACTGCTGTATTTCTGTGAATTTAAAACATTTGGAAATACTGATTGAGAAAATGTTTAATACATTGTTCAAGTGTTTTCTTTAAAAAGCATCCTGTCAGATACGCAGATTTGCATTTTTCTCAATGGCATCTCATTTGCCTCCACTTCAGTTATTTGCTGCTTATTTGCCACTGCTTTGCTTTTGACATTGAAAGAAAGAGGGCAGTGCCCTCTGTGTTCATGTTGCTACTTCTGACATTTTATCCATTTTCTTGGCTGCTTCAAGGGCCATTGTAGATGATGTACTGGACACAGACAAGAACTACTTAGTCTAACTATCCACTCATGATGGAGAAGAGTCAAATGATGAAGGAAATGAAGAAGGACAAAAAGGACAGGAGGACAAAGCAGAAAAAAGAACGAGGAGGTAGAAAAAGTAATCAGTGAAGGCTTTGAAATGGCCTTAAAATGAGCAAAATTCCATCGAGCAGAACAGTCTGAACAGGATAAGAAAGGATGTGTGTGAATCAGGGTCAGTACCGACTTACATTTATGATGGGAAGTAAATTATGACAAAGTCCTTGGAAAGTACAACACGGAAAACACATAGAAGCCTGTTCTCCAGGAAGAATGAACCACTCCAGAGAACAGACACTTTATCTTATTAAAAGAGCTAATCAGTGCCAGATTTACTTTAACAAACTCCAGGGACAAACAACTGAGCGAGTCCAGGCTGATGTACTGCTGCTTCAAAGACTGGTTGATATTACCAAGTACAACAGCTCTATCTCTCTGATTATTCAAATGCATTCTTCCTAACCATACCCACACAGCCAATGTGAATGGTGAATGTCTAAGTGGTGCCAGCACAAGGACTCTTTAAATAAGTGTGTTATTTTGCTCCTGTCACTGTACTGTAGTTGGTCCACAGTGGATAAAACAGTGAAAATAACCGATTGCCGTGAGATCTCAACAGTCGATGGGCATTCAAAAAAAAACAAAGGAGGGGGTTGGACTTTGATGGCCCTCATGTTACTATGTATTATGAAAAAGCACTTACGCTGTCCTTTGCACTCATTTTCAAAACAGTGCTGCTTCCTATCCCCAAGAGTCCCCAGTTTTACAGCTAACCAGTAGACCTGACTTCCGTTTGACCCATTTCTGCTCACGACAACTATTTCACCACACTATTTGTACTCATAGTCTCTTTGTCGCTCAGTGGAGAATCGATGCTAAACTGAGAGTGTCTGGAAAGAAATGGCTCCAGGAACACTTTTACATTAAGCACCCCCTGCCAATTAGATACTGTTAAGAATTTGCATTTTGAATTTCAATGTGCAGATCGGGACCCTAGGATACCCAACTATCAAAGCAAATGCCCGTATTGCTGACTACCACAATGCAGCATGCCCTAGCTATATTTCAGCTGTTTGCAAAAATTCAATTTTGATGCTGATAGGAGCAAGGGCATTATCCACTTAGAGTTATTAATTTGGCTGTTCTCAGGAGGAGCTGGGGGATGTTTATGCTTTCGCACTGCAGATCCATAGATATTCACAGGCTCTAATTGATTTGGTTACTGCGGATTCTCTGATGATAAGATATTGTGTTGCAGGCGAGGTACGCATGGATAAACATCTGTGTGGTGTTTGTTCTAATGGCTATGAGAGCAAAGACGGGGGTGGCCAAACACTTCTCACTTCTGACCCACATATTTATACCCCTTTTGACAGTGCCTCTAGCCAAATTCAATAACAGCCACTAGAATATTCAGATTGAAGATGGTGAAACTGGAGCACTGTCCTTAGTAAAATTGTGCTTCTTGAATAAAATGAGATACATACACATAGCCAAAACCATAAATAATGTTGGTTAAACTGCACCCTCACTGTACTGTGACATTCATTATCTGCTGTTTTAGCACCGAATCCTTGTGTTAAATGCAATGTTTATCGATAGCAAAACAAAACAAAGCTATACATCTGACATAAAGATAAAAACTAAAGCCTAATGAACTGACAGTAACACCCAAATAAGGAGGGGGTCCCTCTCTCCAATTAAGCTTTTGTGTGCACTGTGGTGGGATGATTATCATGTTTTTTTCATGTGCATTCTCAGTCTTTACGCTTGACCTGCAGGGCTAACATACAACAGCACAATACCAGCTATATAGAGCTTCACTACAGCACTGGCACAACCACTTGCACACAGACTCACTCATTTACAGACACCACACGCATGCAGGTACACAAAACCACACTTACACACTGGGGGGGTAAAGCAATTATGGAGTCACATCGTATAATCACATAATATCACTTGATTTCAATTCAGCTGTCAACGGATTATGCACAAAGCCCGCATAGTATACACTCACACCCTAACACTAAATATATAAATAAATTAGACTGAGCGTATTTTGACAGGGAGGTAGTAAGTGCAAAGAACCAAGAGGTACTCCTGAATATTTCAACAGAAAACAAAAAGGAGGAGTTGGTAACATGCTGGCAAAGGCATGCCAGATGTCTGAGGATTTAATGGGGGGTAAATGGAAATCAATCCCTTTCACTGCTCAAGACGCCCAATCATAACACATTGTTTTAATGGTCCCACTGGATGACATCAACAATATATATGGAAGCAAGACGGCTCCACTGCTGACTATTATTATACCCAGTGGTTATGAGCAGAGACAGACAGATAAATGAGGAACGCACTTAGTAGATAAAAATATGACAAACTATGCAAAGGTTTAATACAGGTTACTTATTTTTAAAAGAGGGCTATCAGTAATAGTCTTCACAACTGACTGTTTTTTTACATACAGTTTACTAGCTGGGCCCACGTCCTCATCTTAGGTTTGACAGCATTTTAGTAGATAAAGGTGAATGGCTTGGACATGAATTGAGCTGCGGTTTGGAGAGGGCCAAACTGGCAGCTCCCGGGCCTAGCAGATCCCCATTTTCTAAATAGAAGTGAAGAAGTTAAAGAATTGAAAAGGGGAGTGAGGGTGGGGCACGTAAACGAGAATGAACAGCTTGTAGAACTGGGGGAACATATATCGATAAGAACCAGAGGGAGCGTGTTTGGAGTCGTGGTCCCAGTCCTGAAATTCCGATACTTTATATCCAATTATCCTGATTTTATGTTTTCTAATTTTACAATGTGTCTGATCAGATGTGAAGCTGACACTGGTATTCAACTAAACAGTGAAAGTCATTTCTTTTTCCTGAAATGCGGCCATCCACACAGCGTGTACTACAACAGGCAAAAGAACTTATCACTTTAGCATGCCTACCTGTATTCTACACTCACAGTGTCTGAATAAAGGAGTCATGGCAGAGCAGTTAATGGGAGCCGACACTACGGGGAACTTCATGTCACCAGAGACAACACAGCAAATTAGCTGATAATTAAATTTTTCTCCATTAGGGAAAGAGCAGTATAATAACTCACACAGTAGGCTTGCCTGCTCCATTAATGTCTCTATTTTCTACATGTAGGAGGATAAAAGAGAGCGACAGGGATGTCAACATTTCAAAAACACAAGAAAACGGGAGGGCATGGGGGAGGTCACATTCTCATACGGTCTTAATGACGATATGAACAGCAGGACAGAGGGAGGACCTTGTGTGCTCATTGCTTTCTTTGCGGAGTGCCCAGCTCAATAAGCAAAGAGTAGTTGTTGGCTGACCGTGCCTTCAATTATCACAGCTTCAAACTCTTTTCAGTACAGGTGAAGATAATTCCTGTGGACTGTGCTCAAGTGGTTGTGTGTGTGTTGGTGCTGGAGTGTGTATGTAATCACCCAGCTGTTGAAGAGGCTTTAGCCTCCAGCTGTTAGCCTGGTGATGACAGCGGTCCATGGCCCCACCTTCATGCTCACTGATCCAAGTAATTACCTCGTCCATCTGACCCTCTCTCCACAGACACAACACCACCTCCACACCACTCTGACCGAGGTGGCTGTCACTACTGCAATGAAGAGTCTGGGAGAGCTATATAGACAATATGGTTACTCGATTAAAAAGGCCACCCTAAGATCAACTCGCCATGTTTTTTTAATTATAACTAAGGCTGACGGTACCGCCTCGGAAACAACACTCATTTCAGCTTTCATGAAGTACATGAAGCCATTACCTCGGGAACAATAAAAGAGAAATATTTAAAGGGGTGTGACTCGCAGCAGTCCCCACTGTTAACCTGGAGGTAAAGTTCGGAGCCTCTGTGTGGCTCTAGGACAATCTCGGTGCCTTGCTTCATCAAAGAATGTGTCACCCCTGGCAAGACTGTCCTCAACAACTAATGACAAAAAGAAGATAATTACAAAGAGAAGAAAAAATGAGGGATGAGGAACACATGCTGAGCCCAACACCTCCCATTCGCTTTTCCTGTGTTGTTTCTCTCTACAGTCTCTGTGACTCTCAGTGAACAGAAACAAGAAAGACCCGGATGATCAGTAATTTCACAGCTGACAGACTTTCCTTTCCCTGATTCGATATCATTTGTAAAAAAAAAAAAAAAAAATGGTGAATCTCCCTGTTCTACGTGTGTCTCCAGTGGGATCTAATGCATTCTGCTCATCTCATTTTCTGAAACACTGGGAGTGTGCAACAGCAGGCCAATCACAACTGGGCCAGACAGGAAGGGTAAAGGAGAGCAGATCAAGGAAAAGTCTGCAATGAAATTAAGACAAAAGCTGTGCATCTGCCCCCTTGAGCTCAGTGGTGTGTGGGTACAGTGCATGCATAAAGGCAACAGCCTCTCTGTAGCACATGTGAATATAATTAAGACTTCACTATCAGCAAACACCTGGACATCTGGCCCTGATTCATAATAACCCAGTCCTCACAAGCGCATTTTTGTGTTTATATTTATGTATGTGTGTATGAAGGTGTTCACCTGAGTTTGTTTGTGCACATGATTAGCATGCACAAACAAAGCTTCATGTTCATGCTTATACTTGCTTTCCACCCTGCACTTGACTGGGCAGCCTGGCTGTGTCCCAGTTCCACTGGTGACAAGTCCCCAGCCCCCCCATCAACCCTGGAGTGGCTGCGTCAGCTGGACTCGACTGGGGATCAATGCCGAGGAAACAGCCTCATAATGGCCCGGATTAATGATGAAAAATTTGGTGTCATCCAGTAGGCTTGTGGATATTTATCACCGGGGAGGGGTGAGCTGCCAATAGGAACCTCTTAGCACCCCCTTGACCTGGGAGGCTGGTAGCAGGATAAGAGTATAACCATAGCTGCTACTGTATCCAGCTGGAGCCCTAATAGAGACTCTCTCTGGGGTATTCGTCCAGAGGAGGATGGATACTCTTAAATAGATACTAAAGCTGCTGCTGCTGCTGATTTTTATAGGCCAGAGCTGCAGCCCATGCTGCCACTGCATCTATTTGAGAAGGCAGCTGGCTTGAATGAGCACTCTTCTATCAGTCTTTACAAACAGGAATCATTTGCATGTCTCAAGTTCTCGCTCCAACTCCTTTGTGTAGTGACACATCGAGAAGAGAAAAAAACAAAGTGCTAGAGCACAAAAATATTCATTCCTTTTAAATATGACATTTGCAATTTAACAAAGAAAATAGGGGGAATAAATGCATTCAAGTGCATTTACCAGTAGGAAAAAAAAGCCTTTCAGACCAATAACTCCATACAAGTCCTCCACATTTAGAAAGACAAATAATACACAGACATAATCTCTTAAGCTACAATCATGATCTCTTGTGAGAGTTCTTTCCTCGTGGAAAGAATGACTGGGTATCCCCTCCTTATTCTCACAGTTACTGAGAGACATAGCTATTACAGGCTTGTCAGTGGTGGAGTGGGCCTAAGGAATCTACAACCACAGGACTTCAAATAGCTCTCCAATTACCTTTCAACAGCCCAAAGTAATGTTCCTTTAGATATATCTTATAGCCTATAGGCACTTCCGCTTGTTGGCCTTGTTTTGTCAGGCTCATAACTCCATGGTTTTTTGGCTATAAAAAAATATATATCTGCATACACCTAGTTATCACCCTCACCTTGGAATAGCCTGCCTGGCTTTATGTGGACATCACTTCAATGCTCCTCAAGGAATTCTGGTATTATTTGTTTGATGCTCTGTCCCTCATTGTTTCCTCAGTGGCACGCCAGCTGTGACCCTGAGCATGAGGGATCTGTCAGTTCTGAAAATCAAGGCAAATATCACCACTGCTTTTCTTCAGCAAATTCACAGCAAACATGGTTAATGCTGACTCCCCATCTGTCGCACCAAAAACAATCTTCCATCAAGATGAAAACCTTTCCAGCCTCATCACACCACAAATGTTGATTTCTAGCTTTCTGGCTGCACTGGATTTCTAGCAAAGCTATAAATCCTATGCAGCCATGGCACTAATGGACATAAGGCCTCTATCCAGGAATGCAGAGCATAAGCAGATATCAGGGCCTGAAGCAGGGGTGGGGGTATGGGGAGCAATTAAGTGTGTGGCACAGGCAGAAGTGCAGGTGTGTGGACTGGTGATAAGGACAGTGGTACTGCCATTACTCATCCCCCACCAACAACAGCAAATAGACTGCCAGCGGATGACGGGTTTGCTCTGGCAGCCTCCGAAAGCTTTTCCTCAGCCGGAGAGAGGAGTGTGTGGCGGAACAGAGTGGATAAGGAATAGATAGCAAAGAAAAGCGCATTTCATCACACCAGGAGAGAAGGGGAAAAATGGTTGCATGCAATATTGTTGAAGGAAGAGTCGTTTAGAAAAACGAGGTGATTCTGCAGGCTGGCTTGTTTCAAAGCAATTAGGATTAATTAAGTGTCGCTGAGGCAATTCATATTTGAGATACTGTTTCAAATCAGTAAAGCATCACATTAAAGAGCCATACAAAAACAATTGAAAAAGAACTCATTTAGAAAGCTAAACAAAACTTGGAAATAAAAAAAAGGTTATACCGTTGTCCAATAAATCATCATTATCAAGATACTTCCTATGAAAAAGATATCCCATTTTCTCCTATGATTAATGGGCACCAATCCACACTATGACAGATGATTCTGGTTGTGATTAAACAGAAGAAACAAAAGCGGATGGAATATATATCTTCTGGACAATTAAAATAGAAAGCAACATCCTGTAATAGCAGAGAGCAAAAGTATTTTGTTCTAATTACAAAAAACAACAGCGATTCATTGCTCATACTTAACACCAGAAAAAGCTGTATTAAATACATATTGTACAGCTTGACATCTCTTCAGTGGATAATGTGTTTGACTACATCTAATCATAAAAATATATATTTATGCTCCGTGCTTTCTATAAGAATATAATCCCAAAATACGTAAGAGGCTCTTCAGCATGCTTACAGTAAGAAATACCACAATCCTTATCCCCTCAAAGAATGTGCATTCCCTTACGAGAGCAAAATTGGTGAATCGCCAGAAGAGGTCATTTTGAATATCGCTCTGCTGATATGCTGACAGAGTCTACTTTGTCAACAAGCTACAGTAGTTCATCCACAGTCACAGCAGCGCATCCGTCTGCCCTGAGGATCTCCGTGGCCCCTTTCTCCTGGTCAGCAGATCGTGTGTTGTCTCCCTGGCCTTGCGGCTAAGAACATCCTGTCTGCCTGTCTACAAGGGCAGCCGCAGAGTACGACAAGCAGATGCATTCTGTTTCATGTGTAGCAGCATGCATATGTATGTCCAGGTTCAACCACTTGACAAGGGATTGAGACCTGTGAAGAGAGCATCTCTGCTGAGGGATTGGGGAAAAGGGCATCTCTGCGCTGTGACAAACTCATTGTCATCTGTGACATTTATCACTGTCCTTCTCATATCTGCAAACCACCATTTCACTCCTCAGTTAAAGCAACCTCATGGGTGGCAAGGCGTCATTGCAAATGGATACAGAGTTAAAGAGCCACATCAGCGACTAAAAATTTAAATACGCGGAACTTTGTTTGGGAGAAAATCGGAACAAAAGATTTTTTTCCCTGCGATTTAAATGTTGTTTTTTTTAAATAAAAAAACAACAAAAAAAAATCTATAAGATTTTTTTTCCCACTGTACTATTTTTCTTCTCACTAATATAGCTTTTGGGTGCTGATGTCAGCAGCTCTTTACTTCTAGCCACAGAGCCTTGAAACCCAGCACCCCTCCCTCTTACAGGCCTCTGGCAGTCTGGTAGCAAGGGTAAAGCAAAATAAAGACTGTGTCTATCTAAACCAAAAAGAAAAACAACTCAGCTCATGGAACAGATCTGAAGATATACTGTGCTTCACTGTGCAAACTAAATTTTCTACAAGTATGGTCGTATTATGCACATGGAAAGTGGAACAGAGAACAAAAGAGGAGCCCTGTCTTCTGTGCGGCGACTGCTGCTGCCTCACTGTTCCATCGCTCCGTCACCTGCTTGGCATCCCCTCTCTTTAATTAGCTGGTAGTAATCAAATGGTAGGAGATTAAGACCCCTAAAATACTGTAGGCAGATGATAAATTCCCAAGAGACACAAAGGCATTGCAGAGGAAAACAAGACAATGAAACTGTTTATTATGTTGAGTTGGAGGGCAAGAAAACAGAGAGAGCTTATCTCAAATTTACCAAAAGACCTGGTGGAGGAAAAACAATGTGTAAATCACCTCACCAAGCAGAGGGGCCGCGGTAATTAGACTAAATGCAGACTGAACAAACACCCTGTGCACACACCTAACAAAAGCACACATAATGTATTTACTGCTTTTAATGTCTCCCCTCACACAGTATGACCAAGACACGACTGCTCCTCGGCAGTAATTCACAGTCACAAACACATACAACCTACAGTATTCTCTCCACAACTATGTGAGCTGAAAAGCGACAGCTCGTAATTAATTCATCGGTCTCCAAATGTGGACTTTTATTATGTTGAATCATAGTGGTTCAAATCATAAACTCACTGATTCTAAATTGATCAAAGTTGTGGTTCTTCTCCTAAATCTTCTACAAGCAAGGCTTCAAAGAGACACACTTATCTGAAGGGGTATAATGGTAGTATTCTCAAAGATGTCAGCCACATCTGTCCTCTAGCGAATTTTTGTGGGCTGCTGTGTAGTGGGTTTGTAGTCATTATCATGATAGGTTGCTCATGAGTGTCCCAGTGACACCAAACATTGAATAGAAGCCACTGCTACAACAGCATACTTATGCATTTTGTAAAATCAAGAATTTTAAGTCCTAAAGAATCTCACAACAAAATTGCAAAGACAGATGAATGAAACATTCAGCAATATTAGCTTTTGCACACTTGGTCCCAACAGTGTCAGACTGTCTGTATTCAAGTCTCCGAACTGGAAGCTGTACTAAGCATGCAGTTCGTCACCAGAGCTAGTACAGGTGTAAGTGAGCTCATGCACTCCCTGCAGGGTTTCTCTGTATTCTAACCACACACAAGAACCCCACACCCCATGGGTGCATGGACACACAACCTTGACCTTTTTCCACAGAAATCGAAGGTGAAAGGGAGATCAAAGGGGAGACGAGGGGGCAGACAGCGAGCGCAAGAGAAACGTGGGGTTGAATTTGAGAACGAGGGTCAAACAGGGAGATTGGGAATAAAGTATTAAGGTTAAAATGTAATGTGTGACTAACTAAAAGCAGAGGTTAAAAGGTATGGATAAAAAGACTGTCTGTATTGTTTACATTTTAAACTGAACTCTGGAGTATTTACGCCCTTTGACCACAAATCGCTATGGTCATTTACTGCTACACAGAAAAATCCGACTTCCAGTCTGTGTTCTGCCTAAAGACAAAATAAAGACATAAAAATTATATTGCGGTTTGTAATGATGACTGTGGTACCTTAATATGGAAAGAACATTAAGCAGTGGTGTTTTTGCTCTGCCTTTGTTTTAGCTAAGAGTCAGTGGGCGAGAGAAACCTTCCTGGCTTTGATGAGTGTAATTATGCTTTAAAGAGTGCCGCAGGAGTAAATTCATTACCCAGTCAGATAGCTCTTGTTGCCCGCACTCTCTATCTCTGTCTCCCACAGCTCTACGCAACAGACAGGGCCTCCAGACACTCACACACAAACGCACACACACACAGTAGGTTCCCCATAGACCAGCCTTTGCTATAGGGCTACAGCTCTACAGCTCATCAGGGCTCTGGAACTCTCCACGCAACCCCAATAACTCTGGATGAATATTTGGAAAGAAAAGACGAACACGCACACATAATCGCACATACATCGCACAGCAACTAAATACACACCCACTATAACACTCACCGACATTGCTTTGGGCGGTAATCCCGTCTTCTTGGAGGTTCTCTCTAAATACAGCAGAATAACAATGACCCAAATTTCACCACACACACAGACACACAGTGCAGAATAAAGACCATAGCAAAGGAAAATTTCAACAATGTGCATAAACTAGTGAAATGTAAATGTCCAAAACTGCTGTTGTTTTCTGAGCCTGTGTCATAGTCTATGTAGCTGAAGTCAATCCCAAGATTGATGGGATTGATTACCTGGACCAAACTGTCTATAAAAATTGTACAAGTAGAAGTGCAATTGAGTGGAGGGTCTCAGAGAATTGATCATTGCGTACATTGGTGGATAGCTGCAGGTAAAAGGAACTTTCAGCCTACTTAGAATGAAAAGGCAAAGGCAGACATTTGTGAAGCCTTCGTTTTTTAGCATTTGAGCTTGCCTGTTTATGTTTAAGCTCTAAGCCTAAGCTGCATCTTATTGCTGAGTCCCAAGACTTACGGCTGGGATGGTGTTGCCCCCTCCGCCCCCTGCCACTTTTTCCACCCAAGGGAGCCTACCAATTTAAGACTGCACAGCAGGGATGTATTGAGTATTAACAGTCCATCTCAAAGGGCAGCGGGTGGGGGCACATTGATTGTGTATGTGAGAGTAAGGGAGACAGGGAGGGAGACAGTGCTTTTTAACAAATTTGGCATTAATTATGCTTCCTGCAGTCATGCAAATCCTGCAATTTACAATTCTTCTGTATGAATCTCTGATGCATTTACCACTATGTCCAACTGTGTGTCAGTCTGGGAGATTCTGCAGTCGCTTTGCAGGACCTCGATTGTGTCTGTCAGTCTATCATTGGGAAAAATGTCTACAGCCTCTCATCTCCTCCCCTTCCTCAGCATGTTGGCCTGTGTCTGTGAGGATTCATCATGCATCCTTAGGAGTCGATCAAGGGGAAAACACCTCCCTCTCTCTCCCGACTCTACCTCCTCCAGCTCCTCTTGCCCTCATCTAACATTAATGGCTGTTGGTTTTTTAATGAGGAAGCGGGTGTCCCTGTGCAGTGTGCCCATGGAGGACTTGGGTGGGTGAGCTGGAGGGGGGGAGTGATGTACTGGTGCAAAACACATCCCCCGGCTGTGAAGCTCAAACACAAGGCTAGCAGGGTGGGACAGAGGGGGGCACTCTCTCAGTAAATATTGCCATGCCCTCCTTCAGCCTTCAAAGAGCAAAACAAGCCAACCGCAGCATTCTGCCTGTCTTGCTCTACTCTCTGCACAGTGAACAGGCACTAGGCATTATGGTAATAGACATGCCTGTGTAAAGCTGCTGGGTTTTGTAAATCAAAAAGGCTGTTGCAAGCAGTACACAATGGCATACTTTTTTGTTTCCCTTATTGTTGCAATGTGAGAGCTGTCTTGTCTAATTAGAAGCACTACAAAGGACTGAGTAGACTGAAAGCTTCAGAAATTAACATAAACAACAACAGCAATTCTCTTAAACAAGTTTCGACTATGTAATATCTTTTACTGATGGTTTTATTTGTCTTAATTGTCTTTTGAAGCAATATGATCCATGGGAGTACCATTTCTACTCAATACCCTTCAAATATTTGCGACTAAGTAGTTAAGGCCTAAAAACAGAAAAGTATTTTTGCTATTTTATTGTATTGTTTTATCAAAGAAAGACCAAAAAGAAAATAAATATTGGTACTAATGATCATCCTTTTACATTTGACTTTCATATTGTCAAAGCTTCTAATCGAAAAAAAAAGTGCAACCACATTTAGACATTTCACAAACAATAACATTTTATTAAGTCGAAGCTCCATAAATGGGTGAGCAGTGGTAAATATGATCCCTATAAGTCAGAACTGTGCAGCGGTACACAAATGCTTCCATTTCCTCTGGTGAGTAAACAATGAATGAAGCCTAATTACCACGGTCAGCCTGTAAATCTGACCAAAAATCAATTGTAGTATGCCATAAATTACAGAAGTTAAAAATCATCACAGTAATTATGGTGTATATCTAATACAGGATACACTCTAGCAAATGCTTTCCATGTGGCAGCAATAAAGAAACCTGTTCAATGCAAGACCCTGGTGTTTGACTTTACCGAGCACATATTTGATCCATTTACATCTGCCTGGTATCACTTGTTAATTTGAACTCCAACTAGCGTTTTGTTTCTATGCTTTGCCCCAAAGCATATTTCATTCTGAGCAGTTTTGTTAATTTGCCCAGTAACTTTAACCCAACTTTAACTTTACACTGAAGCAGGAATCATTTTACATATCAGCATTCAACATATTACTCAGTACTTCAGACAATGTTAAAGAAGAGAAAGGATGCTTTAAAAATGTCACAAAAATGTCAAGTTATTCACTAACCCCAACCGGTCGCAGCAGATGGCCCCGCCCCGCCCCTCCCTGAGCCTGGTTCTGCTGGAGGTTTCTTTCTGTTAAAAGGGAGTTTTTCCTTCCCACTGTCGCTAAAGTGCTTGCTCATAAGGGGTCATATGATTGTTGGGTTTTTCTCTGTATGTATTACTGTAGGGTCTTTACCTTACAATATAAAGCATCTTGAGGGAACTGTTGTTGTGATTTGGCGTTATGTAAATAAAACTGAGGAGGTTATTTCAGGAACTTCTTATATGGATTTAAGCTGTCTCAGTTACTTCTGTCTGTTCAAGTAATCCAAGACTTAAAAGATGATTTTTAGATCAGTGCTCTGTTATGGCATACCCTTTGTTGGAGTACTTCTTTTTGATGAGCATAACTTGTATAATTGATGCTGATGCTATAGAATGAATTTAACCAGATGCTTGCTAATGACACTCTGTGATGGGTAAGATCTAAACATTTAAAAACAGTACACAGCGCACAGTACTGCAGGTGCTCTGTCAGGATCTCGTTTAAACAAAAGCAAGCATGTACCATTAATGCGAAAATAAATGAAAATTCTAAATTGCTTGTTCAAGGAAATTTGATGGTTTTAGAACAAGTGTATATTAATGCTGTGTGTAGAAAAACTGCACAAAAGGGAATAAAGGGGGGTTGTTTTTCCTAATATTGCTCAGTCTATTAGAGATATGCTGTGAACAGATACAAAAGACACTTGTTTGATATGTCTACAGAGCTCTCAGCCACGCCCTGATGCTGCACTCTGCTAGCTAAAAGTGGCCCACATACACAAGCATATTGCCAGTGAGTCTGAAATGACATGCAACAAAGGCACAGAGATACTGGGAGCCAATTAAATAAAGAAAATGGCCTTCATCATTGTATGATTAATGGAGCACACCATTAGTGGATAATGTTAGGCCCCCCTTCCCAATCTCTACCTGTGTGAGTGTGCAGCACATCCAAATGTGTATGTGTAGAAGTGAAAGCAACAGGGAGGGTGAGGGGTACCCAAATCCCCAGGGTGTAGTAGCTGGAGGTATTCATCGCTCTCTCCTCCCTCTGAGTGATAATTCTGGTGTTATTCAGGCAGGAGTGGGACAGGCAGTGGTAGGCTAGTGATGAAGCACCATGGCCTTTAGAAATTCATTTCCACCCAGCATTCATCTCATTCCCATTCAGTGCTAGTCTACACCCTACACTCACACCCATACACACGGAGAGAGTCATTACAGAGCCATGATCCATACTCAAAGACCCATCTCTATCTACCAATTATAAAAAAAAAGCTCCAGCAAATATGAAAAACAGATCCAGGCAAGCATTTCTCCTCGACTGCAGGTGAAGTAAAAATATAGACAGAAACATAGCGCAACAGGCTGATGGAAAAAAGTGATAGAGATGAGAGAGGGAGATTTTCTAGGCTTAGTGTTTGCTATAACAGAGCATATGTCCAGACCAAAAGCTGTCAAGAATCTGACATTTTTCTGCCTTAATGAAAACTCCAATCTGCTTTTTTCTGCCATGCACCAAAGGAAAGAGTGCCAAGCAGTCAGAGAAAAAGGCTAGGGATGAAAGGAGTGCTATGATGAATGTGCATCATCAAGCCCTTTTACTACAAAAATGCAAGTTCCCTGCTAACCCAGTGCCAGCGTTGCCGTCTTCAGGACAAAACAACAAGTAAACACATGTGAATACAGAAAAGAAATGTCTGCGGGGCTACTGACTGTAACACCATCATTAACTGCTAAAGTACAATCCACAAGCTTTATCAAACATTTTCTGAATAGCCCCTGAAAAACAGCAGGCTCTACAACAAATGTCCTCTGTACAGTACTCTCGACTGCCCTTCACTTACCATGTCGCACCCTCAAGACAAACAGAGACCCCTAAAACATCTGTTCGCCATGCAAACTTTATATACCCCATCTGTACAGTATACCCTTGACTACTTAGCAGCCACACCCCCACACCATCTTTTCAAATTCCACTTAGTAGTCTATCCACATTGAAACCCCCCCACATACCAAGCAGGCCTGGCCCGACTTGGCAACTAGCTCCGCCTGTCCGTCTGTGTGCTCACCCCCCGAGCCAGCACATCAGGTTAGCCTTCCCCATGGAGGAGGAGAGAGGTTGGCTTTGCCACTGGACCACAGAGGTTCCACAGTGCCTTCAATTGGCAGCTAGACTGAAGGATCCCCAACCACTGGCACCTGCCAGTAGCTGTATCCCACTCCTGCCCACAACATCTATTCAGCAAATCCTGGGAGACGTCATTAATAAGTAAGTGTTAAAAGGTGGAGCTATAAACTAATTGCACACTGGAATGGGATCGTGTTTAATATTAGAATCCATTACGCTCCGGCTGTTGCAAGTGGAGGCAAATGAATTAAGACAACACGTTATTTACCCGTGCACGGGGCAAATGGAGAATGACAGCAGCGAGAAGGTTGACACTCAACATGGCAGCTGTTACTCACATCTGCTGGCTCCCGAATCTGCAATGCACAGCAGCCCTTTGATATGAGCTGCTATCGTAACTAGCTGACTTTCCTTTATTTCTGTGCTTAGCCTAATCTAGCAGCAGTGGGCAGCACAAAGGCAACATTGCAGAGCAGGGCACAAGGTTGACAACAGCTTCTTTTCAGCACAAAAAGGAAGAGAAGCCATAAGTGTTGGCCTTTAAACAAGGTCAGCAATATGGTAAACATAAAAGATAGCATCAGAGAGTGGCAGCACGCAAGCAGAATACCATTTGCCAAGTAGCTGACTGACTGTGGGTATTGTTATGTGATCAGGTTCAGTGCTAATAAATAAATGTTTAAATCAAATGAAATAAAACTGTAAATGAATGCCATCCATATTCTCCAGGAGCCTTAGATTGGGTCAAGATGAACAAAATTTAAAAAATGACACTTATACCCCCCCCCCCCCCCCCCCCTTGCCTTCTTTTCACCAAGTCTCTAATGAGCATGTCGCTGGCAGAATTAATTTCTTATTGTTTAATTGATCTCCAAACAGCTCTCATCCATCATAGGACTATTCAATATCTAACTCCTTTAATCTCTGTCTACCCCTCAACATTATTCCACTGCACAGGTCATTACACATGGAGAGAAGGCTCACATTGTGCTATGGGCATATTTTACACTGGTCACAAACAAACGCTGACACACCAACACACACACGTAGTCAAAGCACAGTCATATGATCTCTTTCTCCTGGCCATGTATAGCACAATAATTTGTGTTTCTATTAACTATGCATCAAACAAGCACTGCTGAGGCTGCTGTGGTGATACTGACTCCAGCAATGAGGGCTGGTGCACTGGAATGTGCCTAACATCTGTTTTATATTAATGATTCGTAGCACAGCTCGCAAGCTACTGTAATATTCACAAGGGCTATGAGAAACCAAAGTAATTGGGATATGTTTAGGAAGTGTAACTATGTAGTACTACACTAAAAACAGGGCTTCTTGCACTTTGCTACTTCAAAAATCCCCAAATATGCAGTGTAGGTTTTAGCTCCCATATGCTGTTGGACAGAAATAGCATTTCTAGTTGAAAAATAAATGAGAGTAAATGGCTTAAACAATACAGTGTAATGAATATTTGGCTGTGTAAGAGCAGTAAATAATATTTGCCTAGGCTGCGATTAAAATGAATAATGTTTACTTGGCTGGCTGTGTAACAACAAAGTGTTGTTGATTTGGCTGTCCACGGTTAATCCTTGACTGTGGAACAGAGTAATAGCTGTGTCCTCTTTAGATGCAAGAGCAATCGTGAGAGCCTTGTCATGTATCAGCACCCACTGACGTGCCCATCCCAGGGGCAACCACAGCACCATGTCCCGTCCCTGACACAGCAACATAATGAATGGCCTAGCTAATGAAGGCTTACTAATTGATTAGGGAGAAAACAGAGTATTACTCACCCTATGATGGCAGCTCCAAGGGGTGCTGAGACACTTTGTCAATGCACTGTTTTCCCAGTCTGTCCAGCCCTGAGGGTCTTTATATCGACCTTCTGACCAGCATGGACACCAGGCATGAGATGAAGTGTTATTACCTTTATATTTCATTATCCTCTTACATGCTTTATAACACTGAACACTGCATATTTTTGTGTGCATGCACCTATTAACATTAATTCAACAAATTAATGTGTTGTACATCTTACTGCAGGCATACACCAAGCCCAACCAGGTGTGTCCGCCAGTGATGAGAGTGAATGGGGATTTCAAGGCTTTAGACGCCGAGCTGTTGTTCAGTGAAGCAGACAGAAGCTGTTAAGGTGGGAGGTGTATGTAGAGGGCCATTGTCTTTGATTAACTAATTAGTAGACATTATCAAGACTCAACAGAAGTCATTACGAGTGGGCTTTGGTGATGTGGTGCTCATTTCCCCATGGACCTCCAGCCACTGTCTCCTATCCTCTGCCCAGTCTGCCACAGCCCAGGTCACTTATTAAATCTATAACAACTAATTTTGCTTTTTAAATGGAGCTCTAATTGACTTTCGTGTGGAGAAAGCAATGTGGCTGATCCAGCTTGTATTACTTGAATTCCTGATTGAATGTGAATTAGTGATATGGTATTGTGTTTGCACACCATGGAAGATTGCTGGCCTGACTGCTGATGTTCCTCTGTGTCACACATGTCCTCCCTCATTGTCATCCATACATTAATTCACGCCTTTAAGCCAAGCGCTTTCATATCTTTCATCTACCGCTTTCATTTGGTTCTTTGTTTGCACCTTTAGATGAGACTTTTAAAAACCGATGTTGAACTACAGATGGATAGTGAAACACTTCTGCAACCATGGATCAGAATAAAAGCATATCCTTGCATCATTAGCTAAATGTGCTTCAATAACTGCAGGGCAAGTTGAAGACAAACAGAACCGAGTACAGCTTGTGTTTATACCATCTCAGAGGCAAGTGGTTAATACTGCAGATCCAGTGGGTTGCACTCTTCTGTTGAGCTCAGACAAGTGGTGTCCTCACAGGCAGGGGCCAAACCATAATCAAGAAATTATCATAATTCACTCTAATCATAAGTGAAGGAGGGCAAAATGACTGAAATTAAATTCTGGATTACAGCCTCCGATCGCAAGGATGTTTCAGTAACTGCTATTTTCTGCCAGCTTTTTTAATATATGTTTACTATACTCGTTCCGCCAATTAAAACACAAAGTCAAGGGGAGTGCTACAGGTTCACTGTGAAGCAACAGAAACGGGCATGCACAAATTCTGGTACGGATTTATACCGTTTGTGTGTAATGAGAGGGGCAAAGGCTGAGTGATGTGATTGCTCGGTGTGCTGTATGGCTTTGCTCCCAGTCTAGGGCATTAGGCAGCTCCTCTGCAGTGGTAACAGCATGCTGGGAGAGGGAAGGAAGCAAAATAAAGGCCTGGTCAGAAAGGGCCGTTCTGGTCTAATTGAGTCCTTTGGGCCGAGGCTCCACTGATCAGAGACTTGTTACAGGAATCCGGTTTCATGGTTTCCAAACAATGAGATTTCAGAGAAGGGATTTGTAGTCCTTTGGGATTCCATCCTAACCTTTCTGTGATTTTTGTGGTTCTCTCTTGGTTGTCTGCCTCTGTGTTCCTCTGTTTTAAATCCGATTACTTCTACAATATGGAAACACTCGGATGAGCTAAGCAACTGAATTTCATATGTGAAGCAAAGCAGCAACACTGTGCATTCACTACGAATGTGGTGTTTGTCGATGCCAAAGGTGTGGATTGTTTATCAGAATGAAAGTCTGCTTCAACATTAATTGAGCTTCCTTGATTCCGATGTGGATATTCAGCTCATGATCCTCACTCACAGAGCAAACACTATTTCTCGGTCCACTCACAATGTAGCACACAGGTTAAAAGACCGAAGTTAAGAATGTTTGCGCTGATGGACCATAAATCCAAAAACCAATATTCAGAGCTACTGTCCACATGATTAACCATTAATCATGCAGAGATGTGCAGAGCCAAACACACATATGGTGTTGACTAAGTTTGCTTTACAGCAGTAAATAAAGCTAAAAGGTGAGAAATGTGAAAAAAAAATTCAATACATAAACACCAAATCTGTTCAGCTTTCTGAATCTGATGTTTTAAACTCAGAGGATGAAACAGTACACAACCAAAGGAGAGAAAAATGCATAATGATAGCAACACTCATCGGAGGCTCCTGAGTACAGAACACAGCAAAAACTAGCTTTAGAGCTGTTGCCCAGATGAGAAACATTCACAACTTCTACAAAGAAATTCCTGGGAGGAAGACATGTTTTCTTGCTTGCTCTTTCTTCCTTTCACCCTTTATCTCTCTGGCTGTCTTCTTCTCTCTAAACAATTCCTAGGAGACAAAAAACAACAAAGACAAACGACTTTGGCCTTTTAAAAGAAGCGTCAAACCTCTCCCTCCAGTGTGCAGAGGATCCACGGAAGTCTGCGTGTTTCTTGCTCACCTCCTGCAGTGACATTAAGCACTGAAGGCTCTAGATGAGCTTCCTGTGGAGCTGTGACAGCCAGGACAAACACAGGCACTGTACTGGTTTAAACAGACACTAGGCCCACTCAAGTGTAGCAGTTCATAAATTAAAGACATGAGCAAAGAGAGGAAGAAGGGAGACTGAGCAAATACAAGCAGCAAACACATGACAGAAAACTATCTCCCATTTGGCTTGTCACTCAACTCAAGAGAATGTGGCAGAAAAGAGGGAGAAGGAAAAGCTAGAAACAGCAAGAGAAGATGTGGGAAGGCTAATAAAACTATATAATTGTTGATTTAAATATTTGGTAAAGCTTTAGAAAAGAACAACTGTTCAAATCTAACAGCTACACGAGAAACACATTGAAAGCAATCCAAGGCTAAAATGTATGCTTTTCTTTTTTTCTGGTCTAGAGAAGAGGCAAATGGGGAGGAGGGAAATGGAGAACAGGCACAGTGCCTCATCCACCTGATGCCATAATGCTTTCTTGCGTGGCTTTCTTTTGTAACACAAGTCCTGGGCAGAGGAGAAAGGCAGACACAAAGAACAGACAGTACTCTCTGCAGGACCCTCTTTGTGCCATCGCCACTCGCAGGCGGCAGGACAAAGCTGTCAGCTGCCTGGACACCTCGTTAGCCCCGCTCCCTGCAGCTCTCACATGGCACAGGGTTGACTGCGGCCCTCCTGCAGGGACTGGCTCATCGCTACAGTGGAGCTTCAGCCACTGAGAAATACACACATACACACACAACATGCGACCGTACAGCATTAAAGACCAAAGGAGAAACACAGTGCTATAAAACACACCTGTTCTACAGAAGGTTCAAAGTCCTCCATTCACAAGCCTTTCCATGGATATTTGCTTTGGTTGTTAAAGCTGATCTTTTCAAATGCAGCCCACAACAAAAGCACCTCAAGCTTGGTCGAGATGGCTGAGGGAACAGGATCAGACTTGCACACTCTGATCTTTTTTCTTTTACATTTCTTCAGTTAATGTAGGACGAAGAGTTGGAAATACAAAGACAAAGGGGTTAGCTGAACCTAGACGAAACAACCAATGCAGAAAAAAATCTCATTTATTTTGAGCGACCAAACTGAACTCATCAAGCAAGTTTTGACAATAATTGTAGCAGTTAATACTACACTACATTTTAGCATAGCATTCAGAGTAGACATAAACATAAACTAATTAAAAGCTGGAAAAGCAAATTTTAAAATGTTCTATTAAATACTTCTATGATTTCTACATTCTGAGGTTTCCAAGTGTTTCTGCTCAGTCTTCCGAAGGCACTATAAAGCTGTTTTGCTATCACCTACAGTCTGCTCCTGTTAGTACTGTGTAGAATTTCAAGTAGGGTAAGTGCTTAGTTTGCTAAGACCAGGCCAAATAAATATGCAGGAATTAGTTCCAGCTTCACACGCTGTTAAAATAGGATCCACCAGTCAATGCACCAAAACAACCCCATTCACCACACTTCACTTCATTCTGGCTACAAAGAAAAGCAGAGTAAATGTCATATTCACACACACACAAAAACACACACAAAATTCAAGGATAAACATACTCCTTTTGATTACAAATATTTATGTTTATAGGTACTGTGCGTGCTGATTTTTTCTCATTGCCACATTTGACTTTTCCCAAGCAATGCTTACATTTTTCCTCCTTCAACATTCGGACATGCTTCTCTGACTTCTTACAATGAAGGAAAAAAAATGCAGTTCATTCAAGCAACCGGTTCATGTCAGTCATGTGCAAGGTTTTAACCACTTCCACCCTTTAGAATATTATTCACCGTGTTGATCTTCAAAATAAGTACAAAAAATCCCTCACATTAAAAATTATAAAGGTGCTGCATGAAATGAGACACCACAGACGAATAAGCAAACACAATAACCAACCTTCAATCAAAGCAGATGTAGACTTTGCGGCCATTAGAAAATGCTGATGTACCAAAAGGCAGCAATCAGTCAGGCTGGGTGTAGCCACCTCCCATGTATCAGTCTGGACACCCTCGTTCAACAGCTGTGGACTCATATGTTACTGTCGCACTACCTGCCACTGTCCATCCACAACCATACCACCCACAGAACACATCAATCATCCCGCTCCTGCTGCTTTTTAATCTGTTTCCACCCCCAAAGACCAAGGACGCTTCAAAATTACAGTGTAGAAAGGTCACTCCATCCAATTAGAACATCATCAGGGATGCACACCGCAGGGTCATTGCCTGAACCATTGTAACACATAGTAAATCCAAGTACCCAAGAAAGAACCCCCACTCTGACAGGCTTCAGAAAGGCAGACAGAATACTCAGTAGTATTTTCAGGATGAATCTGTTAGAGACAAGTTGTTGTTGGGACAGATTTGAGAGTTAATGGCATGTACAAGTGCTATGATAGGCCTATTCCCTAAAGATGAACAATATTATCATCATTCCTTATGTTGACCTTGTGATGACCCCAGCTTCCAGATCAATGAGGTCTCAAATCAAGATTAGATCAAGCCTTTATATCGTTCCCCATCATTCTAGTAACTTGCTCATCACAAGGATTCTTCCTCATAATAAGACATAACTGGACACACAGAAAGTGCCAGGCCTTCTGGAACAATAGAGAACTTTTGGACCAAGCAGAATGATGGTAAGAACCATGTGGAGACCATTGTTTTGGGTCGGCAGAAGGAAAATAGCTAATGAGAGAGTAGAGCGAGAGGGAGACAGTGAAAGACAGAGGGTGGGTCAGTGAGCTTTGAGCCACTCGTGGGCTGATCTAAGCCAATTAGACGCAAGTGACAGCTCAGCTTCATGGTCATGACACAACTAGACCACGGCACTGCTCTGAGCCCCCACACCCCACAGTACAAGCCTGACTTGGACCCCAACAAGCCTTTAACACTCCACCCATAAAAGCCTAAATACCCATCTATGACAACCCCCAACACCCCGGACTGAAGCCAAGAGAGAGGGAGAGTGTATGCTTAACAAAAGATGTTCTCTCCCCTTCTGTCCTGCCTCCTCTGCTCTCCAGAAGGAAGTGGCTGGCTGAGCAGCGCTCTCTGCCTGGCTCCGTTATGGTCGACCAACTCTCTTGACATCTGATGGTGTTGAGAGTTGCTGTGGTGACAGAGAAAATCCACTGACCTTTGCCCTGGTGCTTCAAAACTTGTGAACCCGAGACAAGTGAAAACCAAAAAGCCTGGTGGGGGATACATGAATGAGGAGTTTCAATTGAAAAATGGGGCTGGTTCATATGACCACCAACAGCTGTCATTAGTGTGGCACCTTCATCATGTGAGCTGATAATGGCGCAGCCTTCACAGTATAGATGAGGGGAGGTGGTAGGCCACCAGGTTGTGAGTTGTCAGGGCTCCAGGCAGCATTGGCCTTGTGATTAATGACACAGGGCATTGCGCCACAAGGAGCTCAGCAGCACGTGCCGCACTGGTGGCAACAACAAAAACTCCATACACTGAGGGATTGTGGACTTGTCACACTTTAAAACAGCTAGTCACAATAGGCGGAATATCAAAATTGACATTCATATATAGCAAAATTGTATTAAAATTGTATTTTAAAAAAACCCCATAAATAATCATGTGGCACGCCCATCATGCTGAAATTATAAATGCATGGCTTAATGCGTCCACTCATCTACGGTTGATGGAGCACCAAGTTTACGAAATCTGTGGATGGCTTTTTTTCGGGGGGTGAGGAATCAAGAAATGCAGAAATGAAGGATGACAGGAAGGAGTGATGGGGGTTGAGGGACACCCAGCAGGGGGGTGGGACAGGACAGCCCTCTGCACGTCTAACGTCTGCCACTCAAGTAAGTTAATGATGCCACATTCTTGGGCCAACCATCCCCCTGCTGCGTGCGAGAAAAGAGAGACAGAGATAGGCGACTGAGGGTGTCGTGTCTTGGCACATGGAAACAGTGAGAAGAGGTGAGATGCTCTTGTAAGGTGGGGGGGTGTGGCACATTGGTGAAAATTTAGGGTCTGAGAACATTTATGACAGTCAACACCCCATTTGGCACTATTGAGTGATACATGAATGATACAGTATACCCCTCCTCTTTTTTTCTCTTCTCAATTACATGGCTGTCTCCTGCCTTCATCAGCATGCTTTATCGAGTCAAATTACTAATTAAGGTTTATGAGAAGTTCTGCTAATTTTGTTAGCAGTCAATCACAAGGTCGCTATTTGGTTTGTGATAGCAAGAAGGGGAACGCGATCAGCATTTTGGTTTCAGAGCAGAGTGAGCATCAATTTAAGGGATAAGGGAGAACCGGAGGAGGGGTGTGGGTTGAAGAGCTGCAAGATACTGAGGGAAAGATAACAAAATCCAGTATAGCCCGTAGCAAATGCAAAAAAAATAAATAAAAAAAACAATCACTTGTTTAGGTTTAGTTTCACAAAATGTCTTTGTGGGGTAAATAAAACTTACTAAAGAACATCACAATACCTACATGAGCCCAGTCAGCCATAGAGCTGGTAATAACAATTCTACTTTCGAGATTATACCACTAATAACAGAACTTGAGTAGGGCGTACTATAAGAATGAAAAAGCTGACAGATCCTCATATCCCTTAATCTATAATTAAATTATCTGAGCTCTTCCTCCTCTGACACAGGAATAACCCTGCCTTCTTGAGCTATTTCTCCTTTCATACATCTCCCAATAACACTAGCATAACTGTATTAGCAGTGTATGCTAGAGATGCTCTCCAGACTGCCAAATGGACCTGAATGCAGCTCTGTTTTCAAGCCATGAGGTCAGATGATGGTCAATCAATGGGAGGTCACATCCAGACCTGGCCAAAGGTCAGCCTATCTGGACCCAAAGGTACAACGGGCCTATCAACCCCTTAACTGCTATGAATGGAACTAAATTATGTGGACAGCTCCCTTCTGCTTCGAGTCAGAGAACCTGATAAGAAGAGCAGTTTGCCCCATTTTTAAACTAATGTTTTATAATTAAAAAATGAGAACAACAAGCGAACGATATTTTTAAATCAGAGCTAATTTTTGCCATTTAGGATTTTTTTTTTGTGCAGTTTTGTGTAAGGGGGGGATAAGTAAATTGCCAAAAACAGGCAATTAAACTAATAACACATTAGCTGCATAAATTATCAACCGACTAATTGCAGATGTATCCCACTCAGCATGTTTTGAATAATATTGTTTTCCATAGCCTGCCCCTACAGCAACAGAAGCCTAGATCGATATTCATGAAGTGTCAGAGTTGCAATTCATGTGTCTGTTGCGCACAAACACCACAGGGACCTTTAAAAGAAAGATGGCAGCACAGCTAACATGTAAATTTCACAGTTAATGCCTGGGCATGGCTTATGTTGGCCAATTAAGCTGTTCTTTTCAGCTCCATTACAACGCTGTGTCTTGGGGTTCATTTTTCCCTTACTGTGCAATTTAGGGCTCAAATGGGCAAATGTTGACTGTGCCAGTTGGACAACAAAGGGGGAATTTGGAGTCTGTTACAGTGTGTGGGCACAGGCATGTGTGTGCTAGTGCATATGTGCCTTTACAAACCTTGCCTTGTGTATGAGAAACAGCTATGTACCGTTGTTCCTGTGTGCCTTTGTGTGTGGAGGTCTAATTTGTGCGTGAAACAGGAGAACACTAATGGCTTCTAAAGATCGGTGGAGTCAAATGAGCGTGCTCATCAGTTAGACACACACCCTTTGGTGATCACTTAGTGTCATTAGATTTCATTTCCTGTGGAATAAGAGGATCTTGGTAGATCCCAGACAAATCCCTGCAATCATAGCAACACTTCAGATGATTCACTGCCTTCATTTCATCCTTACTGGGTGGCGGGTGCTGTTGCGTGTGGTATTATTAAATTTAGACTGTTACACTAACAAGATTCATTCGAAACACACCACCAGTATGACATGACATGATTTATTTTCCACATTTTTTACTAAATCAGGAAGCAAAAAGAAAAGACAACTAACCGTCCAACCATTTGAACACACACACACACACAGACGCAGTGAAACAGAGACAAACACATTCGGCACCTGCATGTTCGCTAATAACTTTGCCCTGTACAGTGTAGTGCACAGGGGCCAGCAGCAAGAGGCACTGAGATAAGATTCTGCTTAGCATTTGAATAGAGAGTTCTGATTTCTATTCAGCTGGCCTTTGGCCATGCTAGTACTGAAGTGGTCTGGGCAAGTCTGTCTGGTGACTGGTCTCCACCGTGCCAGCAAATATGCAGGCTCATATCTGGCAATGTGCAACGTCTGTCAGTGTCCCGGTCTGTCTGTCTGTCTGTCCGTTTGGCTGGATCAGTGTCTGGCCGGTTAATAATCAGCCTGGCTAGCTGCTAATCATTCTCGCAGCTGCAGAAGCAGGTGGCCACACATACCACAGCTCCCAGTCTCATTCACCATGTGATGTCATTTCACTGCACCTGGTCATACTGCGTTACATATAAATGAGCAAGATAGTTTTCCCCTGTTAAACGAAGTGTCTGTCCCTGAAGCGCAAAACCTTTGACATTTATTTCTCACTGGAGTAGATGGGCAGCTTACTGTGGTGCATTGGTGGCTGAGTGAACGGATCACATTTTTGTGACTCATCCACACCTTGGCCAAGTCTGGGACGGATCCCACAGCAGTCTAACAGGCACAGGCAGCAGTTAGCACCCAATCCACATCAAAATGGGAAGCTATTAGCTCTGGAACACACAAGGTCACCTTCAAAACACACACAGCATCTATGTAACTTCCTTTGCTGGCGTGCAATGGACAGAGCAGCACAATCATGTAGGGGCCAAGCTGCAAAGTGGAAAGGAACCACAGCTGTTTTAGAAAGTCCTCTCAAACATTTGATCTTGTCTCCCCTCACTTTTGAAAGTGACTAAAATACTTATAGTATCAGTTTCAAACAACAGGAAAGGAAGTGAGCGAGGGGGGAGTGGAAAAAGGGAAAGATAGCACAGAGAGAGGGAAAGAGAAGGAAAGAGATGGAGACAGCAGAGACTGGATGATTAGGTTTCAACGCTGGTCTGCAGCTGTTGAGGGCTCTAGGTGTCCCTTACAGCAAACGTAATCCAAGTGAAACACATTATCTGTCTACGCCATGGAAAAAAAATCACAGTCATAACACATCCGGATCCTCAATAACGAGCGTGATGCAGGGGCAAACAAAGCTCAGTGCAAAAAAGAGAACAAATAACTGCATAAACATATGAATTAATAATGAAGAATATTCCACTGGTGATTGTTTTTCCCCCTAAAAACCACAAGGCTAGAAAAGCAATATACTATGAATACTGTGCTTCTTATGGTCAGTTTGCAGTATGTGTTTTCTCCTCCTCCCTTCCCCGGTTCGCTTCTTTCTCCCACAGTTCAGTTAAGAATGTAATGAAGCTGAACTGCTGCATCTCCTACATTCCCCAAGGGCTACTTTAAGGAGGGAATGTCCTTAATGTTTGAACAACAAGAAAAACAGCCACAAAAGCCATTTACCTTAAGCATTTTTAAGTTTGCTTATGTACTTGTGTAAATGTACCTGTGTACTTTTGTGTGCACAACAGTATTTAACAGGACATATCCATCAGAACACCAGTTTGCAGTGTGACATATGCAGCCCAAAATACACACACTGAAATATGGACCTGGCTGAGTCCTGACCCTTTCACAAGAGCATTGTGCACCCTGCAGCGTATGGTGATGGCATGCATGCATGTGAATAAATGTGTTTTTTAAGGGTGTGTAGGAAAGTATAAGGAATAATGGACATTTGAACCAGGAACTTGAACACAGAACAAACACGGCACTTCACACACCAGAGCCTGAATCAATTTCGGTAACATTTGATTCAAACCCACAACAGCTAGTGACTGAACTTCAGCCCTTCATCCTGTCACCTCCTCCCTGGCTCCGCATGATGGATTACCATCTCTGGCAGCCTCAGAGGGTCTTAGAGAGAAGGGAAGGTGGGTGGGGGAGGTCAGTTACGACAGGGACATATTCATCGGAAGGGAGCGCTAGGTTAAGGAATTATGGTATGACAGAGATCTGGGGTGGATAGGAGAGGGCAAAGGGGTTTTCAGGGGTCAGAGGATCCAATCCCGGCTGGACGCAATGGCAAGCCACCCTCAAAATGCAGTGGTCTACAGGGATTTAACTCAGGGTCACATTTTTGATTAATATTATTATCACTCACTTGTCCTTTCGCCCACTTGCCAGAAAATAGAGTGGTGTCACACATATTAATCCAAATCTGGTAAATGGCACACCTGTGCAACAAATTAAAATAGACTTAAAATTGGAAACTTCATGTGTTATTAACAGATAGACACTGAAGACTAGATTAATACGGTGATAAGGGTTTATTGTTTTAATGCTAAACATAACAATTTGCAAAATGTACACAATTCAAATAAACCTGAACCATCACTTAAAAAAATGACAACAGAAATCAAAGACCAATACAGTGAAGAAAGCAAGATCTTGTCACCCAGTCTGTGTTTTAAAGTTAATCAATAATCAGCCTGCAGACATGTTTCAATAATTTAGAGCTCAGTCTACATGTGAAACTGTCTGATACCTGTCTAGAAGGGCTCTCTTTCTACAGTGCTGTCCGATTTGTAAAATTTATACACTCTATGTTAATGCAAAGGTTCTTTTTTAACTTTTTTTTCTGGTGAGTGAGCATCCGGGGTATGTAGCATGGGTGATGAGAGACATTGTGGAGCAAAGAGGACGAGGCAAAACACAGGCAGGCAGGGAGAAGAGACAAAGCAATAGACCTGCATTGTCAGAGCGGAGAGGCCATCAATAAAAGTGTCACTATGAAGGGAGAAAGAGGGAGAGTGTGAAGAAGCGAGAGCGGGGTATATAAAAGAAACACAACAAAACCTGGTGCGACTGGTGCTTCATCTTGCTGGCCACTAATGGGCGTGAGAAGCGGCTGGTTCAGCACTCTTTGCTTGATGGCTCACTCCTCCTGTGACGGGCCATGGCATCCTTGACCGAGCGCCACGCACTTACTTAATCCAGTTTGTACACTCAAAGGTGACATAATGGTATAAGTAGAGAGGTGAAGTTTGAAAGAAAAGGAGACAAAAAGACTGATAATAGGCTGAGAAAGATGGTCAAAGGTCATCCCAAACTTGGATCTAAGTACTCGATCTCTTCGCCACCTACTCACCACATTTTCCATCTTTGTCTGCAGCTTTTGTCACACCTCTACATTACTGTTGTCGTGATTCAGCCACAATGTATGTGCACCGTATTTCCCTTCTAGAGTACTGCTGTCGCTTCATCTAAAGGTAATCTATTTCCCTAGGTGGAGCTGGCGAGGTCAGAGCTGGGACACAAAGCCCACTGAGGAAAGTAAAAGTGCAGTCTCAGGATGTGTACGTGTGCGTGTATGAGAGAGAGACAGTGAGGATGTTAGTGACCGTAGTGTATCCCTATGATTTATCTTCCTGTGAGACTTTCCAAATTTCTGTTCCATTTCTGCAGCCCGGCCTCTTTCCAAGCATGGCACAGGAGTTAGGCATCTGTAGGAGCTCCTCATTTACTGTGACCATCTGTGACTGATAAAGGTGATACGATCAAGCTGCGTGACGCTGTATATGGCTGGAAAACACTATAGCCGTGCATCTGAATATGTGTGTGTGTATGTGTGTGTGCATATGAATAGACAGGAAGATCTCTACAGAGGTCAGCAAACTCCAGCTGACACATTTAATCAGGGATTTTTTCCTCTCTAACACTATCAGGAGAAGATATGTTTCACATGCTTGCCCTCTCTCCCCATCCCTCTTATCACAGGACAACATTCCCACTTTTTCTGCATGTATGCTTTTTGCTTTTCCTCCGTGCTTGTTTCAGCTCAGACAACAGTGAGCTCCAGCAGGAAGGTTTTTTAAATTATTTTTTACTTTTTTTATATGAAAATGTAATAAACTAGAAAATACTTTGGTGTGGTGTGAGCAGCAGATTTATGTTTATTTTATCTGTGTGAGCAACTGATCTTTTATTTATTGAGCAAGTTATTGAAAAACCAGACAAACTGTTTTAGATGGACCCGGAAATTTGTGTTTTACACATCTAAGAACATAAAGAAACAGACACGTCAAGATGTGTGGTATGAATAAAACACTTAGATATTACACTTACAAATGAGAGTTTCTGAGACTGTGTTGTATTTCCTAACTATAGCATGCATCATTAATGCGCTGTAATGGTTGCGCTGTTGCTGTTTTCTTCATTACCCTTCATTATTTCTCAAGGACTCCCGCACAGATTAAACCTCAGTCTACCGGGGTTTATACAAGCACGAGGGCAGGTGTTTGTGAACACGCGTGTGTAAGTGCGTGAGTGTCTGTTGTTTGTGTGCACTTGTCACCCCGTTTTCTCATTTCTGAACTGGAATAATGAGTCCAGATGAGCTCAGCAGTGCAGCTCATCCTGACTCCCCACCTGGCTTGCTCCTTTTGGCCCATCCCTTTATTAGCTCCCCACCTCATGCTGGACACAACAGCAACAGCTTGGTAACCCTCCTCCTCTCTTCAACACTCGCACCTTTCCCAACTCAATTTTCCTGCTAATTACCTTGTTGTACGAGTACCAACTGCTACCTAACGATTCACTTAATTGCAGAAGTGGTACATTAGATGATATCAAAGGACCTTTTTAAAAGTCATCCAATCCCATTCCAAGCGGCATTTAGAACCAACCCAAGACATCTGTTTCATTTCAGTGTCATTTGCATTTTTAAAGGTTAAAACCGAACAAAGCTGCAAAGGTATACATCTAAAACTCATTTTTTTTGTCTTCATTTATATGTGGTGCCTTTCCCCTGATGATTACATACAGTTAATACACAAGTAGACATGTCAGAGGGCCTATATCACAGTTGGCACTCAATTAAAAGTGATATGTGCTAGTTTCAGGTGGATGTAGTTTGCGTCAAGCACCTGAAAAGATTGGGCTAGTTAACGTTTTCCTTGGGATCCTATTGCCCCAGGTGTGCCTTGTCACACTTACATATACACAGATACTCGCAGTGCTAGCAATTTATGCAGCAGCGATGGCTGCAGCTTGCATTTCTGACACAGGCTTCACAATGATTTATGAACCTGCTCATTGACCTAGTTTATCCTGAAAAGAGAAAAGGGGCACATTCTCTTATATGCAGTATATCCCATATTGCTGGCCTGGAGTCAGTTTTGAAGAGGAGTAAGATTACAAGGCAGGCTGCTCCGATACCCTCTAGGCAACACATTTACAAGTTCTCTTATCTTCTGAAGTACAGGACAGTGAACAACAGCTATAATGAAATCTCTCCCAAATGCAGCAGAGTGATGTCTGGGCATTATCCCCACACTCTGCACATGCACCATGGAGCTAGATTACACAAAGCAGTCCATGTTCTTGTCCATCTATTTGTGCTCAACATCCAACACTTAAAGGAGACAAGGTTGCAGACCTAAGCCCAGTAAAGGCACAAGTGCCCCTGCCCACTCGGGCCCACATTAATAATGCATTGGCACCTCTTGGAGGGCTCTTCCCCCTTTGCCTCTTCACTCCACATTTCCTCCTCTAAAAGAGAGAGTGGTGAGTCCGGCCCAGCTTGATGCCTGGCATGCAGCAGCGCCACTCTGTTCAGTGGACACAGAGTTCAATCTGTTTCAGAACTGCAATTCAATTATCTCACCAGGGTCCTGTTCAACCACTCGTGAATGGAAGGGGGGCAAAGGTGCGTTCAATACAATGGAGGGGGAGATCGAGGCAGGGGATGGGGGAGGATTGGGGGGGTTACAAGACATATCATAAACACAAATCCAGTTCAACATGGATATAGATTTAAGACTTTTTCTTGTGAGATTAGCTTTGGCTTTACAATCACTGGACGGATGTCAGGACCTGATAAAGCTAATCACTGCTGTAAAGCGAATGCAGAGGGATTTAGCACATCGCCCCCCCTTCTGCCCCCGCAGTCCCCTGAAGACCTGGCTGTGAAAGAAAACTGAGAAAGCCCAGGGCCCAAAACAGACCAGGCATGGAGCGTGCCGCAAAGTGCCCCTCCCTCTTCTTCAGGCTCTATGATACCCTTATCTCAGTAAAAATGAAACACACAGAGGAAATACGCTGCAAAATGGGCACTTTTTTTTTTTATCACGGAGGTTAAATTTCTAATCATCACTTTGTAGATGTCAACAAATACCTAAAGTTTACTGGAAAGGAACATAATTATTTGGTCATCTAATCACATTTAAAAGACCAAAAATAGTCTATATTTAAAAGACGGAAAAAGATAGTGCGCTCTAACCATGACAAAAGTACAATAGCAAAAGACTCTGGAGCTCTGCACTGTTTCGGACCATTTTGGTACCTTAAGCCAGATACTTGATTAGCTCAGAAAGAAATGCTGCCAATCAGCTTCAGGAAATTCTTCCTCAAGATGCTCAGGATTACCTACAGTATTATTAAAATTGAAACAAATAATTAATGTCTCCATATAACACATTACCTGAATATTTAAACATCTTTTTCCTTCTCCTCACCTTTTCCATTTTCTTCAACATGCCTCTGAGGGCTTTGATCTCCTACTATTAAAATAATTTAAATCAAAATTACCCTACTTTAACAAAAAGTCACATTTGTGCACCATCACACTGTAATCAAGTAGCACAGTGAATGACTGTCAAACAGAGCCTTTTCCTGCACCCACACTCCATCTTTGTCAGGCCACCATTGCCGTCATTCTCAAACTGCTATGCCTCATACAGGCTCCGGCCAGTATGCTGTCACTATAATGAATACTGAAGTGTTCAGCTTATTTCACGTTTTCATAATTGGTCCTTGTTAAGTGTTTTACAGCAGAGCTAAAATAAACCAAACTCCAATTAGAAGTCTTCACTGTAATTTAAAAAGTAAAGACCTCAAAGTACTGAGTGAAAAATTCAGTGTATTTGTCTTTTTAGCCAGCAGTGTTGTCTTATGATGGTGTATTGTATAGATTACTTTTACACCATTCTTTTGTTATACCTTGTATAGTGTATGGAGCTACACAAACATGTCCAGTTCTGTACACTTGTTTGTTGCCTGTATGCTGAACCCTACTCTCAAACCTGGCATCACTGTTAATACCCATCAGATGTGCGCTATACATATTTCTTCACCTAGCTCTGCTCTTCCCTCCTGCCCTAGTGACCCCTCACCCTTCACCTTTAAGCCATTCAAGTAGTCAATGCCTCTATTCAACCCCCTCTGCTCCTCAGTCCATATTACATGAGAAAGAGGGAGAGCGAGACCATGAGAAAGAGAGAGAGAGAGAGAATACTGAAGAAGAAAGGCTAAGAAACCGTGTTAGAAGGAAAAAAATAAAATAATCGAGAGGGTTCATCAATTTTTCATGAATTTTCATTTAGAGTGGGAGAGGCCTCTTACAGCAATCGATAGATCAAGCTGCTGTCACACAGTTAGCACCTGGGGGCCACTGGAAGGCCCTCGGGAAGGCAGGGCAGTGGATCAGAAGCAGAGACCAACCCCCTCCAACCCATTTCCTAAGGATCAAAAACTAACTATGAATTTTACTGTCATCACCTCAGAAATACAATTACAGGCAGAGGATGTTGTTCCTGCTCTCTTTTGTCTATAAATCTAAAACATTTGATTTCCAATTTTTGCTTGTTTTATGTTGTCTAAGGAGTCCAGCTCAACATTTTGAGAGACTGTCTAAAGTTTGTCACTTTCATGATAAGAATTCTCCTCTTCCACAACATAAGGACATAGGGACTTTCCCCTCCACCTTATGGGCATTTTGAGGTGCCTGGGAGTGGCTGTATAGGAAGCCCATCCTGAGACTGCTGGGGGGTAGGCTCATCTTCAAAGGTAATTCGATACACAGCTCAGGTTATGCCTGTCACCATTCACCAACAGACTTCAGAAGGCCTGTGCTAAATGTCCATCACAAACTGTGCTTGTCATTCGACCCCCACTCACCTGCGAGAGAGCCATGTCAGCCATGCCATCATGTTCCCATCATAAAGCCTCCCAGCAGCTTTACGTACATACTCCAACCCATACACACAACATCAATATATATCCCTTGGGCTTGGATCACATTTATCAAGTGCATGGAAGAAAAAACTCATTATCCAAAACTCCGACCAATATTCCACAATGTGAGGTCGTAATAGGGTTTAAGTGGCTCTTTTAGACCAGCAGGAAATTAGTATTGTTTGTAAATGGAGAAGAAAAATGAAATTAACTAAAAATAGTGCCAGAAATTGTTGACTTGTTTACTTTAAGTACCTACAGTAGAGACGATGTTTCAACGCTTGATTAGATCAAAAATGTATTCTGAATGTGCTGAATGCAAATCCAGTCTTTCCATCAGTAAGCAGTGAGATCAGGATTTCTCTTTATCTGTCCTTATAAATTACATAATGTGAGCAGAATCATTTTGAACTCCAGCAAAGAGGAGAAGAGACTCTTGACTTACATGCTACTTCCAAAGATGCATTGCGGCTCACAGCTTCTCCCAGGTAGTTCCGGGCCACGCAGACATAGGCTCCCTCATCTGGTTTGCTCCGCCGTCCATGAACGATGCGCAGGAAGAAAAGCGAGCCGGTGGGCAGCAGCATACGGTGGGAACGTGGGTCATCTTTGTCTGTTTCCACCCGCTCTCCATCCTTGTACCACTCCACTGTCGGGGTTGGCCGCCCCTCTGCTTTACAGTTGAGAGTGGCGGGCTCCCCTTTGGATACGATCAGGTCAGAGGGATGCTCCACAATCCGGGGTGGGGAGTCCTCCTGGCGCAGACGGGATCCTGAGGAAAAAAAAGGATGTTTTATGTTCAGTGATGTTATTATATAAGCTTTATAAAGTTAAGAACCTCTTTCATAACAAACAATAGAAAAATAGTGGGAATATGGGGTTTTAATTAATAAACACAACTCATAGCAACAAAATAAATAAGTTGTCTGGGTCAGGAAGACCGACCTCTGCCCAGAGCAAAAGCTATGAGGTGTGGCTCTGAAGCGGTCTCCAAGGTATCAATTGACAACTTTTACTCTTAAAGAAGAAAAACATATAAACAGGTGGCACAGTGAAAGCACATATAAACAGTGTTGTTTCTCAGCAAAGGGGTCCAGGGTGAACCCACTGGTCAGCTGTGGCCTTTATGTGTGGGGTTTTTACCCAGTGCCCACTGGGTACCTACTGCCTTTTACCTCCCACAGTCAAAAGAAATGCATAATAGGTTAACTGGGGATTTTGTCTGTAAGTGTGAATGTCTCGTGAATGATTGTCTGCTTCCATGCTCTGGCCATTTATATTGACTGGCGACCTGTCAAGAATGCATTCTGCCTCTTGCTCCTGACAGCTGGGATAAGCACCAGTGCCCATGTGACCTTGGATTGGAAAAGCGATTAAGAAAATTGATGGACATATATAATTCAGTGTTAAGTATCCCATAAAAAACAAACAAATAGTAACAACTAGGAAAAGAAACTCTGGTAATCCACTTTTTCAAATAAAAAGTAAACTCAAGTTAATATATACTGGAAAAGAAGGACAACAGAACTTCTACTTTCTGTGTAAT
The DNA here is from genome assembly GCF_057382095.1 of Aulonocara sp. 'chitande type north' Nkhata Bay. Taxonomy (NCBI): domain Eukaryota; kingdom Metazoa; phylum Chordata; class Actinopteri; order Cichliformes; family Cichlidae; genus Aulonocara; species Aulonocara sp. 'chitande type north' Nkhata Bay. Next base: position 30,430,636 of record NC_141357.1, read on the forward strand.
GATCCAATATCCACTGCGATCCACTGTGTTCTGCTGAGTTGATTTGGCAGCCTATACATAATTTACAAATGCAGTTACTACTCACTAAGCGACATCTAAAACCATCAAGCTACAATTCAACTCAACAGCAATAGGTATATACAAAAAACCCACCCAAAACAGCTAATCTGGCTACATGTATCCACATTTAAACCCCCCCAATTTTGATTCACATTGTTCAAAAACCAGGTGACAAAAGCAGTTGTTTTTGCTATTTTTCTTGCTGCCTGGACCCAAATAGCAGAGGTAAGTGCCTTTATATATCTGACTTGGGATGGAAGCTTGTAATAAAAGCCTATTAAAGCTTTTAATAACCATAACAGGTTAGTCAAAAAAATATTCTATCTGCTCTTCTCAGCCCATGCAAGAGCTTGAGAGTAATGGAACTTACAGGCAAACAGTGAATGAAGGCATACAGTTAGCTTACATTAGAATTACACACATAGACCCACATTATGCTGTTTATCTGCCCTCTATATTTGGTTTTCAGAAAAAGTCAGGAAAAGTGGGAGTTCACTATGCAAAAAGCAGGCATGTGATGTGAATATGAATGTTGGGGTCCAGACTAATGTCAAATGCTAATCCCCTGTGGTTGAAAACCTTGGCCCACTCCTTTTCATTAGAGCTTACAGTGGGTAAGCTTTTGGAGCCTGGCAGTTAAGATAATGCTCCCCGAGTCAGAGTGCGCAGTGTGTCTGTGACCAGGTCTTACCCATGGTGATAAGAGGCTGTAGGCCACACAAACGCACGCACACACTCTTATATCAAGGAAGCCATGGGAACCATGCAACAATCAAACAGTCTGATCCAGCAATCAAAGACACAGCAAAGGGAATGGGGAATGAGGCACAGTTTTCCAACAACCCTTTTTTCTTTTGAACCATTCAATACCTCATCAATAACTCTGCTTCAGTTGACAGCTAAATGTTAACCACTCAGTGTTGCCTTAAGTTAAGAGCTCAGCTCTTTGTCTTAAAATGAGCTGTTGCAGGTGTGCATGTGATTGAGCAGAGTTGATGATTGTGCCCTTCCCTGGGGGCAGTACAGTGGGGTAATAGAATGATGCCTGCTGCACAGAAGTGCAGTATACCACATAGGCCTTTGTGCTTATGTAAGGGGTAATTTGAACACAGGATGCAAGCATAACAGCGGTGGTTTCAGCTCTTTGTTTGGCTGGGTTTTGCACATCCCACCACCCGTTACACTTCAACCTCCCAGGGGAAACCAGGACAAGCTGTACCGAGGTCTTTTCTCCTCATGAGTCTACAGGCAAAGGGACACGAGCCAGCAGAAACCTGCTGGTCAGCATAAAATCCACTTCAAAGACCAAGTGTGGTGGATGTGTGTGCATATGTACACACAAACACACACAAAACACACAGATTTAGTCTGGAAATGTGCACTAGTCCACAAAATGTCAGGAATCAGGGATCAGATAGGGACATATTGACCCCTGAACAGGAGGCAGTCTGTTCTCTCTTCTTCCTAATTTGGGCTAATTCCTTCCATTTCCCTGTCATTGATTAGTGATCAGGCCTGGTGTCTTGCACTAACTGGTGCCACAGACAGCGATCTGTAGTAGAGGGGTAGGTAATATTCTGTCCCCAGAGTCCATGATCTAATCTCACTGGTATTATGTGGAAAACTGAAGAAGTATAGCTGGTGTTTGGAACAAAAATCTAAGGTATTTTTCTTGCTATCTTTTTCACCAAAAGTAGGGAACAATAACCTAGCCAGCAGCCAATTTTCCTGTCACAGAGAGGGCAAAGAGCAAGTTTGTATTCTGGCAATAAGTGACTTAATAGATTAAGCAGTAATTAACACTGTGACATTGATAAATGGAGGGCAAGATAAAGGACAGTCATGTAGGCCCCCTTCTCCCTCAGATCCAGTGTCAAACGCACATTTATTCTTATCTCATTGGAGCATCTGCTTCCCCAATAATCCACAAATCGTGCAGTGGCTTTCCGCTAAGGCCAATGGACATGACTAAACTGCAGTGACTCTATTCGATTTCTATCAGTCTAATTTCTTTGAATCCAATTTGTATTCCAATCTACTGCTTTCTAATCACTTAAACCTTGAGTCTCCATCTGGTCTCCTCTTTCCTGTGGAAATGAACACAGCAGATGCCTCTACAATTGTCCTTTCACTGCCAAAAAAAGCTAAGCTGGGTGCACAGAAGGCCAGACGTGACTGGTCAGTGTCCTTCCTGAGTCAGGTGTAGAGGTTAAAAGCACATCCATATGCTGTGGAATATGGTTTGAAAATGACCCATTAATCTCAATACTGAAAAACTTCAACACATAAACCTTGTGAGCAGTTTCACTTTGAAAAGTGCAAAGAAAATATTTGCACAAGCTTAAGCGAGTGTATCTACTACAGCCCTCATGTGGCTTCCATGAATGTCCCTGAATGTGCACTGTCCAAAAATATCAAATTAAAAAACTTTATATACATTCTTGAGCCATCAGACCTAACTCCTCACAGGAGCGAAAGTCAATTTTCAGCTTCCTATTGGGCCCCTTTTCCCACTCTCTTTACGGTAAATGGGCTTTCTGTTGCCCTTTTAATGTGATCATTGGTGCTGTGCAATCAAGTGCTCTCTGAGCTGAGGCGAGTGCACTTCACTGGGTCTCAGGGCACACGCTCCAATCAAAATGCTGTGTTTCCCCCTGTCTGCAATAATACCGCCATTACTTTTCACCACTGCTGTGCAGTCATCCACTTTTGGAAAAAAGTAGGAACCACAGAACAAACAAACAAGCACACAGACAGGGAATTAAATCAGAGAGGGATTACTGAACCAGAAGCTGATTCTTTTCTGCCTTTTTTCTTCCCGTCTACTTATGTCAGTTTCACTGAAATGGATGCAATTTCGCTGTGCTGTTATCCAAGAAATGTGCAGTATTTGAGCACCCGCTTTTCTCCCGCTATAGTGTTTCAACCAATATGTGACGTTAGCATTGAAATATAACTGAAAAACATATAGGTTAAACAAGATAAGATGGGTAACATTTGTCCTTTAAATCCGAGATAAAAAGCTGCTTAACTACAACTCATTCTCCTGCATTACCACTGACCACACACCTAGAACTGGTCTTTTCTGTTATCTTTGTCACATATTTATTCATGTGTGCAACAGAAGGCCAGGCCTTTGATGATCTTTTTGTAATTATTTTTATTAGCTCCCAGGAGAAATTCTCCCACCAACCAAATCAATACACACACCAGTCACAGGAAGAGCACTGAAGGAAGGGCTCCCCAAAGAGATATTAATTATTCTACCAACAGATGCATGCTAATCGGAGGTAACCAATGGCAACCCCAGACCAAGGCAAAAAGTTTTGGTCACCAAAGCGCCATAAAACATCAAACAGAAAAAACCAAGGTCCGGGCCAGGAATGCAGTAATATTATAATGTGGAAAAGGCCGAGGTATTTCGGGCAGAAAGTGCTGAAACCCAGTGGACTGAGTGAATATAAAAGTGTCCAAAAAAAAAAAAAAAAGAAAACCTCAAAGAATTTTCAGAGTGAATGAATTATGCATTAGATCCATGTTGTCCAATCTGAAGTATACCCTCCCTCTGCCTCCCACTTCTCCCAACTCTCTCCACTTCTCTTCAACCTCCCACTCGATCTCCTTCTCTCTATGCATCTCCGCCTCTACCTCCCCATATCCCTCTGTCCATTTCACTTGCTCCCTGTCCTGTTACATGCTGTCCTCACTGTGAGGGTGACTGAGTCATATCCGTCATGTCATCAAAGGGGAAATACGATAAAGCAGCAGGGGGAAACTGGTGATGGTGAAAGACGGATGTTACTGGCCCTCTACGCCTCAGCACCGGCCCTGCCGTGACACTTCCAAGCAGCCCGTTCTGCACCCGAAATTCATCTTCTTTATGCCAAGCTGTCAGTGGCGTCACAGCGCATGAGCGCCAGTATACTCCAATACCAGACAAACAGCCCATCTCAGTGAGGTGTCACTGGAGACATCCTGCTGTATCTGCTGGAGCCCAGCCCAGTCCAGCGCATCCGGCCAGCCACTCGATACAGCAGAATCCTCAAACTGAAGACACACAGAGTGAAATGAAGAGTGTTCACAGGTGCAGAGCAGATTCCTCCGCTTCATCTTCTGTTTCAAGAGAGGGAGGGGTTTCAACTAGGTAACTGGCTCACATGATGGAGTCTGTTCCACCTCAGTGCTCCGCATACTGCTCCTCTCTTCTCCTGCTAGGATCCATACTTTGAAAGCAAACACAGGGGTAATTCTATGAGCTGCTCCCAACCCCTCAATGCATCCATGCTTGCCTCTAACAAATATCAGATAGAATTCCATTCTGAGTGTATTTCAGGCAATGTCGAGGTGGGGTCAAATTGACTTTGCATCCATGTATTTACTCTCTCCCCCATGCAGATGGAATATATAAATAGATAACTGTGGGAAACAGAATATCTGATTTTACTGCAAAGGGCTGATTCACATTGCTTGTATTTCAAGGAGTTTCAACCTTGTTTTCCCCCATTCTTACTCTCCACCCTACTATGAGTATCCATGCACAGAAAAGGCGATGTTATCACTTTTCAGCACTTGCCTCGTCTCAAAAGAGCGGAGATCGCTGACTTGCAACAAGATACTAAAGGAGGAAGAGCAGGATAACGTAAAAACAGTTAAGACTGCTTTATTGTAAAGGGAAAAGTGTTGACAAGCGTGCTGCTTCCTCTCTTTGTATGGACTGATTAGTACAAGGAGTACAGTGCTAGTTCTGTGGGGCTGTCAGGCCACTGGTAGGGATACTAAACTGCGTGATGCAGATTAAATGATTTCCGATTCCTGGGCCAGTGAAGCGTGTAGCTCACTGCGCCACCCCACCTTTTTCAAACCTCTCTTTTTTCCTGCAGATCCTTTTGAAGAGCCTCTGCTCTAGCATTTGACTGTTGGCCTTTGCTTTGCACCATGACAGTAACCTTGATATTAAAGTTGTGTGCTTGGAAACTCAACGATTTCAATTCCAGCCCAGTCTCCCCTTCCTATTCCACTACAAAGAATCCCTTACAGTTAAGGTAATGTTCACTTGCTCCAGTCATGCAATGATCATCAGTAATAAGCAATCGTAATAGAGTCCAATTTTCTTTGGTCATTTTAATCTCTGTAAATGTTCTACAAATTAGATAAGAAAGCAGCAGTGTTTAGATCTATCTTTTCATGGTATATCGTGTGTGCAGAGTGCGTGTAATTGTAAAGACAGCTGACTCAAAATCACTTTCAGGTGTTAACAGAAATTAAAAAATATAGATTTTGATCAAATGTGGAGGGGGATAGAGAAGGGTGTAGGTGACACATGGTGTTGAGCTGTGACTGTGTGACTTTGCAGTAAGTGGACTGACTAATCCTAAATAGACTTATTTAGCTGCCTACAGTTAGGCTGGGAGATACTGACACACTTTTCATAAAGCACTCAAAATAATAAGCTATTCAAATAATAGAAACCTTAATTTAACTTAAATTTAGCTGTGGAGTTTTTCAGGAGAAAACAAAAAAAAAGAGACTAAACAGAAAGGCCAAAACCAGGACTGATGTGTTCAGAAACAGTATCTCTCTGCTATCTAACCACAAGCATTTCATTCAGCTGAGTCCTCTTCAGGATGAGCATATGTATGTCACACAGAGACATCAGGTAGTCAGAAGGTAAATAACTAACCTGAGCCTCCTATGTAAGCGCACAAACAAAAAATAAGTATTTTCTCAAAACGAATGATATTATTTCACAGGACAGAGGTCAAACCCAAAATGTTTTTAAGAGGATTTCTTACCCAAGTTGTAAAAAAAGCAAGGAAATATAAAAACTCATTGGTCCTCCCTGCATGTCAAGCACTCCAGTGGTCCTTAGATAAGCTTAACTCCAGATGGAAACATGAAAAATAAGAGCTATAACCACACCATCCAACCGATAAACTCAGAAAGCAAAGCACCGGCTCTGATACTTCCTTTTTTAAGGTGCAGCCAAGCAAGTCAGAATAAGATTTATTAAATTTTTATACCACAAGACATTTAGTGTGGTCTTGCTTTGGGATACAGGGTCAAGGGTGCCAGCAGTAAGTGGAAGAGGACTCATTCAGTTTATTGAGGCCCATGTATCCACGCTAACACAAAACAAGACTTTGATGGTTATTAATAGTGTTTCCAAAACACATTTACCCGCACACTCCTACAGCAGTTCATAATTCTGGAGCTGGCTCTGTGTTGCATAGCCTCTCAGTGACAAATGCCCGGGAGCAGCTATGCAGAAAAAAAAATCACCACCATCCTGGAAGTGAAAGTGGAGAGTTCAAATGTTCAAGGATGTGATTAGGGCTTTTGTCCTCTTCACCAAAACGGTTGTGACACTTGGCTGATGCCACGTTCCACACTGAAACTTCAACCACAAAGCCAGTCTCACCAGGAGTCATTATATACAGTAAATCAACTCGCCCCGGGTCATGGTGACTAGGTTTACAAAGCAGTGGGGTGCCATTTTTTTCTTTTCCCAGCAAGGACACGACAAGAACAGGTTCCTACAGTACTGACAGAGAGAGATGCGTGCATTTTTCATTTGTGCATCATCAAAGTAATAGCCTCTGCTCTGAAACACTACTCTAATGAGGTGATGGTCTATAGTCTGGAGTCTTTGTATTTCTAAAGGTTTTTATCCTCCAGTTAGCTTCAGGTAAGAAAAGCTGGATAGCTGTCATGGCTAGGTGATCCATAGACCGAGCAGGAGATGAAGACGGTGGAACAAGACACTTATTCAGTGGCTCCACCACTCTGAGCAGCATTACAGCTGTGCTGGACTACTGCTGCGCGTGATGGATGTGTGCTTGAGTGTCGTACTCTGGCTGTCCATCTTCATATGTCTTGCACTGCGAGACAGCTCATGCATTTTTATCACCAGACCTGACCTCATCTTTAAAACACTGGTGAGATACTCAGCTCAGGCACAACTGTCACACAAAGTCTTAACAATGAAGAACAAGAGAGTATGTTTTGTTTTTTGGCTTAAAACGTCAAAAATTAAAAACACATACATCCCCCCAATGTTAAGATAAGATAAGATAAGATAAGATAAGATAGAACTTTATTAATCCCTCGGGTGGGTTCCTCTGGGAAATTCGATTTCCAAAAAAGCACAGCACCGACAGAAGTTACAGAGTTATACACACACACATATATATAAATACAGAGACAATATAAATAAAATATACGAAGGGGATAAATAGAATAAATAGGAATAAAAATAAAAATACAAGTGAATTGCACATTTCAAGTATTGAGTCTATTGCACTGTTGACTATTTACAAAAAGTATTGCACAAGGTATTGTACAGTGAGGTGAAGAGGCACTACAGCTTAGTTGTTCCCCCCTCCTTTGTCCTCCTGTTTCCCCTCCCTCTCCCCACCAGAGAGGAGTTAAACAGTCTGATGGCGTGTGGGACAAAGGAGTTTTTAAGTCTGTTAGTTCTTGTCTTTGGGAGAAGCAACCTGTCACTGAACAGACTCTTCTGATTGTTTATGGCCGTGTGCAGAGGATGCCTGGCATTGTCCATAATGTCCATCAGTTTCTTTAATGTCCTTTTCTCTGCCACTGTCACCAGAGTGTCCAGCTTCATGCCGACCACAGAGCTAGCCCTCCTGATCAGTTTCTCCAGCCTGGATGAGTCCTTCTTTGCTGTGCTGCTCCCCCAGCACACCACAGCATAGAAAAGTACTCCAGCAACCACCGACTGGTAAAACATCCTCAGGAGCTTCCTGCAGATGTTAAAAGACCTCAGCCTCCTGAGGAAGTACAGTCGGCTTTGGGCTTTTTTATACAGGTGCTCTGTGTTGCATGACCAGTCCAGTTTATTGTCCACCCACAGCCCGAGGTACTTGTACTTGTTGACCACCTCCACCTCCACCTCCACCTCCTCCCCCCTCTATCTGAACTGTTGTAATTGTGCATTATTTCTTCTTGCTTTATCCTCCTGCAATCACTTTATGTTTGCCAGTATAGATCTGTATGGTCTGTAAGTTTACGGTGGATTTGTGTATCTGTGTTTGTTTGTGTAGGGGGCTTTATCCTAAAAGCATGGATTATACAGTTCCATGTACTTCCATGAGTCACTCAACCTTGACATCCCTTCCTCCTATCTGAAGGTTGCTGCGAGACAGCCAAACAGAGGGCAGGGTGAGGGCAACGGGACACAGAGTAAATAAATGCTTTCCCCAAAAACATTTCAGTGCAGCTTGGAACATGAAAACACAGATAAGACAAACACTCAGTCCCTTCCATGTTCACATCACTACCGGCTTCTGTTATACTCAGTCCTTATGTCATGTTGTTTTGCCGTGCTCTTACGACAGTTACATTTTTCCTGATAGGACTGCTCATCAACTCCACAGTGTAAATGAGTAACACATCCTGCACATCCTGATTTATATAACGGCACCTTTATTTACTGCTGGCCCCCTTACAACTTTTAATCTGCTGTTTGCGAAACAAAGACGATGACAGAACAGACTGAGGCTTATATCTGTGCTCTGGGGCCCAGGCGGTAAGCACAGGTGTGTATTCTATAAGTACAGGTGTGTGAGACAGGTGAAGGCCCTTACCACTTGTTTTACCTGCTTTAGTCATCTCTAGTCATCATATCACTCCTCCCCCACCCCAACCTAAACACACTCCCACTTTATGCTCCTATCACAGGTGTACAATAAACTCCTCATTGTTTGAATTCCACCCTCATTGACACCGCCACTGATGGGATACCTGAGCAATGACAGTATGTGTGTACGTGAGATACAGGGGAAGAGCAAGACTGTGGGAAGATCTGAAAATATATATTGTGGGAGGAAAGACACTAGCTGTCTACCTAACAGTGTTAAACCTCTACTTGGTCCTGTTGTAATCTCTCAGTTATTTTGTCTTTTTCTCTGTGCAATTCTGCTCTGTAAATGTCAGGGGTATGCTTGACTGGGGCTTAATAAAGCGGAGGTAAAACAGGGAAAAGTGGCATTACCTTCCCTCCATTTTGCTGGTCTTAGAGGAAAACCAGCCATGTGCATTGTCTGAAGCTGACATTTTCTCTCCCACATCTGCACCATGAAACTGCAAAGACACTACCTATCGTGTTTCAAGAATTTAAAACAGCTGTGAATCCTCTTATATCTCAGTGATCACACGGCATTATTTTTGTGATTTAAAAGAATTATGGAGAGCTCAAACTTTACTCTATCACGTGTTGAATGTGTGAAGTGATCGCTGTTGAAACACGAACCACTGAGCAGCCAGACTTGGCTGTTAAAACATCATAGGAGATGACATGACAACGTTACCGGCCAAGTAACACTTATCACTTAAATGGCACAAAAGGATCAGGAAGCTGATTTTTACTGGACAAGTGCTCACCGCATCCCATTTCCTCGTTCCCTATTCTGTCACTTTGTATTATGATTACCAGCTTCAGTCTTGTTGTCTTAACTCATTTTTGATGTTAATCAGAGAATAAACAGTAGCGCTTCATGGCGAAGAGCAAGGCGACTTCCTTGACAGTGATGAGACTATGGGAGACAGTAGAGAGGGGACTTTCCTGTACATTTGAGATGAAGGTTCACCATTACAGCAACACCATTCCAGCAAATGAACCGCAATTACAATAACACTGCCTAAACACTGCCAGCTCGAGCAGAACAATCACATTTGGGGCACGAATCGCAATGGCTCTTACACAATGACCTCAGCCTGCCTCATCATTCACCTAGACTATTTTAATCTGGGCTTACTTTCCATTATAGGCCAGCACTATAAACCTCTCTCATTTAATCATAACCATCAACAGAGTTGTTAGTTTGCAGTGTTCTTCGGTAATAAAGCATCAGCCTTGCAATTTATATTTAAAAGATTGTATTGTTAAACCACTCTTCTCTCAGTTTTTAGATTTGATTGCACCCATTCTGTCCCTCCTCCTTTCCATAACACACGCACACGCGTGCTCTCCTGGTTTGAGTTTCTCTTGACTCAGCATTAGTGAAGCCCCAACCCCGCTGGTGAATCAAAAACTACACACTATCCACAGAAACGACCCCATCCCCAAGCGGCCATCTAAACAGCCTCCTTGACATATTTAAGTTGGTCCTTATTTCAGCACCTCTTGGTGTATCACCCAGGATGAATGTGATGTCACCAGCTCCTACATCAGACACAGGCATGCAGGAGATCTCAAAATAGCAAAGGGTCAGGAGTGCATGTCCACTATGCAAAGCATGTTCTAAACCAGCTTCAAAAGCAACACAGCAGAGTTTGTAAGATAACAAAAACAGCTGCAGACATGTGTATTCCAGAAAGTATATCCTACTGCAGTGGGCCTTTTCATACAAAAAAACCCCACACACTGTGGTAAAACTGTTTTCAGATGCACAACTTGTCTCGGGTCACTAAATGTCTTCCAACTCTGGCCAACAACAGCCAACACACATCCACTTTCTCCACCTATTCCCTCCCAGTATCAGTCCTCTCCTGCACACTAGCAGTATTAATCACAGCACACTAAACAGTGACTGACGCCATTCACAAGTCTTGGCTTTGTTGGCTATGCAGCCCAGTGAATGCAACTCCAGGCCTTTTTGTCTGCCCAAGTGGACTCTTAGTGGAAGCTCCTCCCTCTCCATGGACCCTAAGATTACCTCTTAAAAGGCTGGGTGATGGGTGAGTTCTGCTGGGATGGAATAGGAGAGCAAGACAGAGGGGGGAGGAGGGTGACAGGCAAATGATTGGGAAGATCCACTGCTCCCTGGGAGATGTGCTCTCTCTCTCTCTGTCCAGCTAGCAATGCCATCAGCTACTGCTTAGCAACCAGTGGCTGAACAGAGTAAAAAACACCAAAAAAGGCCAAGGGGAAAAAAATTCAATTCCCAGAAGAAAGGAGACTTGATTTGCAAACTACTAAACGTGGACACTGAACTAAGACGCTTCAGAACCAAAACTTGCAGCTGTGAGGAACAAAAGCGTGGGTTGACAGGCAAAAGAAAAGAAAAAATGGGACCTTACAGACTCTTGCATTCAGGGGCAACAAAAAAAACTGGTTCACATATGGATAAGCTGAGCAAACAATGCAATACAAACATATGTGTGAATCATCACTCACGTATGATAATATAATGACCCAGCACGAGACTCGTCAGAAGTATTCTTTTCTCATTCTTTGATTATAAGCCTCTGATTGTCTGTGCAGACAGTGTGCAAGATCACTGAAAAAAAGGTGTGTCCTTTTCAAAAGAAGCACTAAAATGAAAGCAGACCACGGAATTTGAAGGTAATACATCTTAATACCGATTATCGTTTCGCCAGTCACAGGTTGGACCCATTCCAATCACGATTTCCGTCACCTAAGCTGTCCTATTTTGATGATTGCTGTGAGTCATTACATTAACTCTCTAGCTGAAGCTGTTTTAATTCCTCTATTAAACTAGTTCCCTTGTAGGCCAGAGAATCCTGAGAAGCATGTAATATAAAGATGCTGACTGGGCACTCAGTGGTAGACTGGATCAAGAGGGCAGGAGCTTTTGGCTGCAGAAATGAATCAATCTTGTCTGTAATCCACATCATCATTAAACATTAATCAAACAAATGGAAATAATAAACTGTGGCACTGTTCCAGATTTGGTTTAGGTCAGCTTACACCACAATGTACAACCACAGCTCTGAAAACCTAAAGCACAGAAACCACGCCATGTAGTGCAGAGTGCAGACACTGAGTATTGTACAATCATAGCATATATAAGAAGCAGGCCAATGACCCCCAAATTTACAGAGCAGAACTAGGCTACTGTCTGTTTTATACAGCACTACTTCCATTTATACCACATCGAATCTCATATGTTTGATACGTTCTGTATTTTCCTTTTCCAAAAGGGTCTCTCTCACCTCTGCAATGGAAATACCTGTAGCCGCTGTGACAGAACCTGGAAATCATTTATATTCAGCTTTCTCTAAAACCTGTGTCACAGTCAGAAGTGTTTCAAAACACATTTAAAGTGTTCTGTCATGGTATGAGCTATGGTTCTATATTATATTGAACAGCTTTTTCTCATCTGTTGCATATAAAAAGAAAATACACCTAATCTTTGCTCCGATTTTAGCCTCTTGGGAGGAGCTTTTTTGTTGGTTTTAAGCATTTCTTCGTTTTTTTTGCTTCGACTTTAGTGGATGAAAAAAGAGAAGAAAATGAAAAATAAGCACTGAGGAGATGTAAATTCATTTAAATAAAAACTCCACAAGCTCGTCATGTTATCACCCAAAAGCCAATGCTGATGGCGACTTATTATTATTATTATAATAATTAAACTGTAAAATAAATGAGAAACAAAATTGGCTTTAAACTGGGTGTTGCACGGCAGGGACTTGCGGAGTCAGGGAAGAACAGAACATTATAATATATTTAAGGAGTTTTACACAACAACGCGTTTAGTAACTTACCATCAACTTGAAAATACAGTAGTCCACTGACAAGGATGAACGCTAGCGGACCCATACTAGCATATTAACCATCCACGGCGGGCGCGTAAATCCTCGATTTCACTACAGAAAGAAAGATGTCCAAAATGACAATCAAGTCAATTCCGTGTTTCTAGGAGTTATGGATGGGCCCTATTTACTGACAAAAGCCAGTGTTAAGGTCCAGAAACAGAGAGGATCCATTTAAAGTAGTAGTTTACCCGGAGCAGAGCGGGATGTAAATACACAGCGAACCTTGAATCCAAACTCTCGGTCTTTGGATATTATCCCTGCTTGCCCCGTGAGTTCCTCTGCAGTCTCTGCTGTTTGACAAGATGACCTACTGTACACGCTGTAACGAACAGAGTCTGAAAGAAAGGTAATTTAAGTCCACACTGGAAAACACAGCATAGTATCTATACTTCTCCGCTCGTTATCGGGTCCTTGAGACGCGTCTCTGGCACCTTTCAAATCTTCAGCGACGTCTCCATAGTTGGAGAGACGACTCGGCAGCAAACCAAACTTCAGCTATCATGCATTTCCAGAAAGTTGTGTTATTGTAGCGAGAAGCAGCTCCCGAAAGACCCATGTGCTCAGCGCTGTAAATGTACAGTCATTCTACAGTTCAACATCCTCCTCTCTTTCTGCCTTTGGGTTTCAACAGCGCGGCCGCTAGGAGCGCACGGTCTCTGCGCACAGCCCGCAGCCCACCACACTGAAGCTCGACGCACTCGCACAAAACAAGGATCGGTTCGCGAAATCAGGAGCGAGACGAAGAGAGAGCAGCCTAGTGGTTTGAGAACGAGGAGAGTTTGGATGTCAGCCCGAATCTCTCTTAAGTTGTGATAATCAAGATAAGCATTTCAAGCAGAGAGAGAGAAAGAGGGAGGATAATAAAGCCATAAAACCACTTTACACATATTTGAATGTTTACACATTAGGAGTTTAACTTTTTATACGTTTACAGCCTCAAGTGCAGTCATTGTTCACCACAGGGCTGGATGTTGGAGAACAATGTTATCTTAAGACATCAAGGAGTTTAAGCATCTTATTTACTGAAACATTTCCTAGTGGGGCCAACAACTACATCTGCACAGGCAACAGCGGTAAAAGGGTGGAAAACGAAAACAGGATAACATAAGAATCACGTTATTTTATGAATGGAATTCATTCATCATATGATAAAGCTGCTAATCAATATATTCCATATTTGAACGCAGGCAAATTACACTTGCTGGGAAATTATAAGCTGAATAGCATGAGGATATTAATCCATTGAGATACTGAAGCAGAATTGTAAATATGATCTTTGTCAGAAATCAATGACTGATTGACCGAGGCCCTGCCCCAGGATGAGGAGAGGAGCAGCTCTGCATACCAACAAATAAATACACAAATGTCTTTTTAAGGGCGAGATATGCAGACGCACACACGGAATGCAGAGAACAACATTATTGCAGTCCAATTTTAATCATGGCCAAATCGTGATTGGAAACAACAAGGAGGACCAGAGATGTGCTGATGGTCAGAGATAGAGGGGAGGTTCGTGTATGTGGTCTGAACTACCGCGCAGCAGCCTTCTGCATGTTTCCGTACAGGGTTTATTACGGGGGAGCTATGAACTGTGAGCTCCCCCTACTGGTGTCAGCTATGGCTACCTTCTTGTTACCATGCTCTCTTTTTTTTAATACCGGCTTACGAAGCCGTATACAGCCATGGTACAGCATATGGAGACCCAACAGGAGTGTGACGGATATAAGAAAACTTGGAGACTGCGTGCATTGCTGTGTTATATCAAGTAGATGAATTCACATGATTTGATAAATGCCACACCTAAGGGGCAATTTCAGCACGCAAATCTCAAATCTTCTATGTTAGGAAATAACAAGCCGAATGCACTGTTTTACATCAAAAAGTTATGATTACGCTGACAAACTGTTTTCCAAAATTTGTACCAAAGTATTATCATTTCATTTCCCCAGTCAGTATATTGTGTAATTCAAACGACTTTCAGAAAGCAAAAATGGCACAAAGCAATAAATAAGCATGCTTGCAAATTAAAGAATACAGCTCTGGGCACGCCAGTGTAAAAAGATGGAACGCACAATCTAACAAGTTGGTGCTTTGTTTCTCCTCTGAATGGACGCAACATTAGCAGAAGTGTGGGCTGAAAGGCTTGGATTTCTCATTTTGTGATTTACATCAAAGTCAGCCATACAACAAAGCCCAACATATGTGCCCCCAAGATGTGTTTGAAAGCCCTGCTCTCCCACTAAAAACAATATACAGGCTAAGGCACATGATCGAATAGCTGTGGCAGAAGGAAACACTTCCACCGCCTTTAATGATAGCTTTGACTGCTCACGGCCACTTTTTTCTTCTGTTTGTTTGTTGAGCTACATGTCGAAGCTTGCCCTGTAAAGGCCTTACGGGGAACTGCGACATGCTGTAAGTTTGCTAGCTGGCTCTCGTTGCAGGGAGCATTGTCAGCTGGCCAGACACAGTGATTTGTCTTCATATTTTAATATGTTTGTGAGCTGCATGCAAATGCTGTCTTCTCAGTGTCTCTCCAGTGTCCTAGATTCTAGCAAATGCATGCAGCCACAAACAGACACACAAAGAGGCAAACAGAAATTTATTGTGTCATCAGTGTTGCTGAGGGTTGAAGGCAAATAAAAGAGAGGAGAGGGAGAAAAAAGGGAACTGGAGAAAGGTCATTTACGAAAAAGAAAAGCCCACTTCAAACATAAACAATGGAGTGTATGGCTTCATTGATGGAAAAGTAAGTAGAGTGTAATTCTCCCCCAAGCCCAGCCTTTTATTCCCCACTCTCAATCACTTTATCTGTAGCACAAGCAGTGATATTTTGTGGCTTTCTAAATATCAGCTCAAAGTGGATTTATTTTAATTAAACTGGAGGCTGTGTTTACTCAGGACAAGGCATGTTACATAAAAATGAGTTTGGGGGGCATACGCAACGGACTGATAACTCACGGACACCAGGATACAAGACCCTTCTCACCCTGGACACAGTCTGTTTGACCTGCTCCCCTCAGGCAGGAGGCTCCGGTCCATTCGCACCAGAACCTCTCGCCATAAGAACAGTTTCTTCCCCTCTGCTGTCGGACACATGAACAATAACCGTATGACTGTTCCCACCACTAACACATGACCCTACGCTGTGTTCACTGCATCATTCCATGTTTGGCACTGATCACCACCTGCACTCATGTATATATCATGTATATATCTATCCACTTAGCACTTTTAATTCTTATTCTTATTTTTATATTTTTATGACAGTATGTTTGCACTGAAGCACCGCAGCAATTTCCTAATGTTGTAAACCTGCTCAACATTTGGCAATAAAACCCTTTCTGATTCTGATTCTGATTCTGATTATGCTTCATTCCACTGCTGGAAGTACATTACAAATCTTTCATTAGGGTGACATTTATAATATTACTGACAAACAAGGTTTGCTTGGGTTGATTAGTTCTTTCATTTCAAAAACTGAAAGCTTGCAGATGAGGTGTAACCACAAACAAATGAGGCTGACGTCAGTGGGGGGGAAAGCAAATCAGGAGCAGCGGTTTGGAACGAGTGCATTAAAAACGCAGGACTCCAATATATTAAAAGCATGCAAGTGCACCTTATTTTCCACAAAGAGACAACATATATATGAATTTACCACCAGATGCTGAAATGAATCATTTGTTTTGACCTAAACTAATTTCTGTCATGTTTTTGTGTGCAATTATGTGTTTTTAATTAAATCAAAACTAATAATCAATCAGATAATTACCCATTAATGTCCCCAGAACATCTGCTCATTGACGGATCCATGGGTGGAGCCATTCATTGGGACGGTTGACCTACATTCATCCATCCTCATCTACTTGTCAAATGACATGGCATTAATTGGTCAAGTCCACTTACTTTTATGGCAAATATAAGTATTCAAAATATTAGTTTGCAAATCAATACAACAACTGACATGATCAGCCTACATATGAAATGCTCCACCCTTTAATTATTGCAGTTTTTTTCTCACTAAGAATTGTCCATGATGAGGCTCAGGTTATACTAAAGCGCTGCGAACACAAAGTGCTACAGTGTGGTTGTTTTCTGCAGATAAAAGCATGGCTGAGAATCAATAGCGGGTCCCCAAGTGGACCGAGTGATATCTACGAGATGATCAGGAGTGTGTACAACAGCATCTGCGGACTCTGGGGGTTTGTAGGCTACACGTTCCAGCAGAGGTATTTGCAACACTTTAATTGCATGTAACTGTGGCGTAATCCAAATGCAAACTATGAATCACATGCAGACAGTGACAAAGTGTGTAGTTTCATCAGAAGTGCTTCTCCTGCGTGTCCGAGGGAGAAAAAGAAAAGTGTTTTTAATTGTGCGCCAGGTCAGAGGTTCAGGTAGCAACATCACTCATGATCAGATCAGAGTGGTATTTGGGGAGCTCTTAGCTGGATATCTTTCATGGCTGAGTATCCCCTTACTGGGTTTGTGTCTCTGCGTGGGGATGATTAGGAGCTGGAGGTGGGAGGAGGTGGTGTGCAGAGGATGGTGGGGTGGGGGGTTTGATGTGTGGAGGGGTGATTAATGTAGATGTCAGTAGTGGCCCTTCCTCCTATGCTCCCTACCCAGCATCCGTAATGACACCTGGGGAAGGCAGAATGGGCCTACCTGCAGCCCAGGCTCCCTCAGCAGGGCATGATTCTTCCCCATGATCCTCCTCTGTCAGCAGTCCTGTCACCCAGCTCGGATCAGGCCCTTATTAATGGGCCTCTATGTCAAACATAGATATTAAGCTGTGCTCCGCTTCGCACTAGCCTTGGCAATAACGCCCACACGGGCACACAAACACACACACACACACACACATTCCTATACAATCCAGTGACAGACATAAACACACACGGCAGAGTGTGGCACAGGCAGAACTTGCAAACACATCACCACATGTGCATTAACATTCGCTGAAATATTACTTCCTTCTTTAGCAACTTTTTCTGATTTTGTTTCAGCGTGACAAAGAGTCCATAGATCTATTAGATATCACTGTTTCCCTCCTCTCCTTCTACTCTTTAATACACACAGCCCAATATCACATTAAGCCTAAAAAGTGACAAACCTTTCACTATGATGTATCGTCCAACAATGCAAATCACTCTAGTCACCAGTGAATAAGACCCATGCAGTTTTAAAAAGGTCACACTGAATGGCTACTGAGTACAGATTCTGTAAAATCTCTGTCTAGAAATGAGGCCAGCTAAAAGCAAATACCCCTCAAATATTGGCTAAGACTAAACTAGGGCTGCTTTTGCAATCTAGACTTGCTTCTTTAATAAGGTACATGAACCGGGGAGACATTTATAGGTATCCAAATTTTGGGTTTATTCGGGACAATAAAATGTTTAATGGAAGTCAGCATGACACCAGTTAAAACCTGTACTCTCTGATACTCCCTGAGAGAAGCTAAGTAAGGGGCCAGACAGATGGAGAGAGTATGGAGGATATGACACTTGAGCTCAGTGTAGAGAGAGTCTTCCATCAGCAGGACATAAACCTTGCATGTAATGCATCGTCTGTTCTTCCTCTGTGTTCACTGAAAGGTACAGGAAGCGAGATAGGGGAACCCTATCAAATGTTGGAAAATTGAAGTAGAAGATTAACTGTACAGGCGTTCTTTCTTTTAACATCTACTTCAGCTCCACAGTTTGCTGACTTTCTTATTTTCATGTGACTAAAAAGGTCATCAGTTTGTGATTTTGGTTGCAAGTTTTAATGTGGTACTTACAAGGGAATCACCTTTTCATAGTCATACATAAACTTTTTATTAAATTCTATTTAAAAAAAAATACTGGAATCTCTATGTTATTAACTCTGAAGTTCATGTCAAGTTCTGTGGCCAAAATATATATTTAAAAGATGAAGTGATTTATTTTTTAATCTGAACATTGCTATTTACATCATATTACAAATTTTGGATACGAGTGGATTCAAACAAACAAAACCAGAAGGCGGACACATCAACGGAGAGTCTGAGGAAGCTCTCCCTCAAATGCTGAGCATCACACACACTTTTGTGCATTCTGGTTGAATTTAATGCAACTACTTCTACATTTACAGCATCTACTTATGCTAAAAATGTCTTTATTTATGTATTATGATCTCAGCTAAGTAAACATATACACATTCTGTCCTCTGCCTGTATTATTTGGGGAATTAAACTCTTTAAGTGTAAATGTGTTAATTATTTTCAAGTATTTTACTAAAAATATTTTACTAGATTACGAGCTGAGATGTGTTTCACTACATTGTTTCCAATTAAACTACCTAGATGTATAAAGTGGATAAAATTTACTTATCCTTAAAAATGAAAAGCATCCAATTAAGCATTCAATCAAACATGTGTTAGGAATTGAGATATATATGATGCAAACACTGGATATTAGCCTATTGTGAATGGAACCCATTGCCAATAACCAAATATCTTTGTGACAAACATCAATAAAGATATTTGGTGTTTTTAAAATCCAATATAATGGCCAATATTGTTGGGTTTTGTTTTGTTTTTTTAGATGATTTTAGATTTCTCCTATCTCTCATTTATTTTTTAAATTTTCATTTATCAGTATACCAATACTTAATATTGGCATATATTGCCAATGCCCCGGCCCCACCACCTGACATTACAATTACTAATGACGGAGATACAAATCTTAACAAGTCACATTTGAGCAATAGCACCGACTGCCGTAGGACTCTGGAGCTTTTTTTTTAAAATTCATATCTACACACCCATACTTCACACATGTGTGGTAAAAACTACAGATACCTATGATACCAAGAAATTGTTGCTTTCAGTTGCCCTTTTATTTGTGGCCAAGACGAACTATCAATGATGCAAACGAGGATTTGTGAACATTTCTTAGGAAAATATCATGGGCTACTTAATTGAGGTTTTTGATGCCGCCAGGGTTAAAATGACCAATTGAAACAGGGTACAGAGTCACATAGTTCATCTAATACCTCCTGGCCGAAAGGTTGTCTATGTGCCATAATGTGCATGAGGACAAACTGAAAACAGACAAGCTGGAGAAGCTTCCAGTGTCACACCAACAAGAGTTGAACAGACTCAGCACACTGCTGGAGGCAGAGAAAGAAAAAAACTTAACGAACAACCAGCAGAAAGACAAGGACTGTTTAGAGACTGAGAATCAATCCAGTGCCTGCCAGGAAGAGGTAAAAACCCTGAAAGAGCTGCTCAGGGAGAAGGACAGTAAAGTACTAGAACTCAACAAGGAGATGGAGAGCCTCTCTGCAGGGCTAACTGAAAACCTTCAAAAATAGCAGGCCAAAATGTAACGCTCTGGAGAAGAGCCTGAGAAAGGAGGTGACAGAGAGGAAAAACCATAGGAGGAGAAGGCGACTTTGGAGAAGTAAAATAAGAAAAAAACTGTTGGATGAGAAGAAAGCGCTTAACAAGGTAAAGAAAAAAGAAAAGTAGGTAATCAAAAACACGGGAGAAATAAAAAAAATAAAAAATAAATAACTGAAGGATGGAAATAAAGAGCTGATAAAGAAGAATAAGGAATTTGTCATGGATAAGTAAAATAAGCAGAACTTGAAGAGGTAAAGGAAAAAAAACAGGAGAAAAAGAACACAGGACAGGGATAGATCAAGAATATCCGATCAAGTGCAGAAAGAACTGGCAGAGGAGCAGAAAGAAAGAGAGAAAAAGAAAAATTAACCTTATGATGTAAATCAAACAAAGGCAAGTCGCAAAGAAAGAATTAAATAGCACAGAAGACTGAAAGACATGGAGGAGACAAAAAAAACAGAAGTGAAAAAAATCTGTGCTGTGAAGTGGATTATTATTTGTACAGATTTCGTTTAGGACGAACTTTATGTAGTAAAATGTTTTGTCTTGGGGTTTTTCTTTTGCTGTTTTTTTTAACTGTTCAATATTCATCCATCCACATCACACTTGCAGGTTTCAGATCACCAATGTAGTTTTAATATCCGACAAAGATAACACAAGAAAATACAAAATGTAGTTTTTAAGTGATGATTTTTATTAAGGGGAAAAAAGTTATCAAAACCTACCTGGCTCTGTGTGAACAAGTAATTGCCCCCTAAACCTAATAACTGGTTGTGCCATCCCTGACAGCAAGAACTGCAATCAAACATTTGTGATAAGTCTTTCACAACACTGTGAAGGAATTTTGGCCCACTATTCTTTGCATAATTGCCAGTTTAGGGTCATTCCAAAGCATCGCTATTGAATTTAATTCCAGATTTTAACTAGGCCACTCTAAAACCTTCATTTTGTTTTTGTTCATTTTCCTTTATTTACTTTTTAGCCATTCAGAGGTGGACTTGTTGGTGTGTTTCATTGTACTTCTGCATAAAGAAAGCATGCTTGAGCTTCAGGGCACGACCTGATGCAGAATTCATCAGTTACAGCAAGTTGTCCAGGTTCTGAAGCAGTCCAAGATCATCACACTACCACTACCATATTTGACTGCTGGTATGATGCTCTTTTTATAAAATGCTGTGTTAGTTTTATGGCAGATATAGCAGGCCTGCAATTCTTTAGATATTGTTCTCGGTTCTTTTGTGAATTTCTGGATGTGTCATTGATGTCCTCTTGAAGAAATTTTTATAGGCCAGCAACTCTTGGAAAGGTCTTCTACTGTGTCTCCATTTGTGGATAATTGCTCTTGAACTCATGGACATTACCAGGTGATGGGTTTTCTCTTTTTTAATGCTCTGCCAAGCCTTTACTGCAGCGACTTTCAATTGTTGTTTGCTTGTGGGTTTTTCTGTCCAAAGTTTAGTCTTCAACAGACCAGGTGACTGACTTGGCCATTCAAGAATTTTCCACTTTTTGGCATAATTAACTCCTGGGTTACTTTGGCTGAATGTTTTGGTTCATAGTTCATCTGTATTATGAAATGCTGCCCAATCAGTTTGACTGCATTTAGCTGGATTTGGGCAGACAGTATGTCTCTGAACACCTCAGAATTCAGCTGGCTGCTTCTGTCCTGTGTCACATCATCAATAAACACTAGTGTCACAGTGTCATTGGCAGCCATGTATGCCAAAGCCATTACACTGTCTCTGCCGTGTTTTACAGATGATGTGGTATGCTTTGGCTCATGAGCCGTTTCACACCTTCTCCATACCTTTTTCTTGCCATCATTCTGGTAGAGGTTGATCTTGGTTTCATCTGTCCAATGCATGTTTTTCCAGAACTGTGTTTGCTTTTTTTGCTTTTTTTTGTTGTTGATTTTTTTAGATTGATGATCACACATAAGTGTGACAAATATGCCAAAAACAAAATCAGAATGGGGGTGAGTACTTTTCACAGCACTGCATGTAAAGTGTGAAAAACATAAAACTTAATTTCACATTTTTATTTCTTTATCAAAAATTCATGACTACATATGCAGCAATCAAAGATAAACATTCTTAGATATTTTTTAGATGGGGTCTAATAGTTTATCCATTTCATCAAGGCTCTGGGGTGTTGTTTGATCAGATTTTAACTGTCAGTGGTCTAGCATTTTGAGCAAAAATGCTCAGAGCTAATCACATTTAAATTCAAATGTTGTTGAACTGTGGCGTACAAAAATGTGACACCACATCCCGAGCCCTGTCCACACCAAACAAGTTAAATAAAGACTAGCAAAATACAATTATCTTTCAAGTGAAATGAAAAGCAAAACATTATCAATTCAGATTTAATGACTGAACAAAAATAAAAATTAATGAGTTACAGAAACATTTATATTTAGTCCTGAACAGACGCTGTAATGCACGCATTTTTTCCTCTGAAAAACACATTTCAAAAGATAACCCTAACCCTATCAACAAACCCACACATGGCAAAAAAAAGGCTTAAATGACACTATAAGTTCCTTTTCGGAGCAAACTTTCCAGCACAATCTGCCTCCCTCCTTCACTTTTTCTATTCTATGTCATCTTCTGCTTTCCTCCCACTCTTATTAGATATTCCAGCCCCACTTCTTTAAACACATTCCTGCCATTTACGGAATTTCCCTGTCTAGGTGAAAAAACAGCCCACTCCCATGGTCTTGATCGCTGTAGCTAATTAGCTGCCCTACTTTTTCCTGAACGCAGCTGCTTAATCTGCCTCTGTGGAAACTCATCATGACTGTCACTCCCCACCTAGGGTAGCACTTGACAACAGGGTACACGTTATTTTCATGACAGTGCAGGGTAAACAGTTTGGTCCAGTGAACGATGGGCAGCAGCGGCTAATGGGTGAGAATACTTGAGCCCTGATGAGTAAGAAAGGAGGGAATGAGAGGAAGGGAGGGTCTCAAGTATCTCTCAAACCTGCTTATCAGTTAGGACATTGTCCTTCCTCTTTCCAGTCCTCCTCCACAGCTATACCCATCATTAGCAAAGCTCAGAACAGACGCTGTTTCCTGCGCTTCATAAATCCCTTAGCCATACATAAAGGACCTGACTATAAAAAAGTGAAGACAGGTTTTATGATTGACATAAGGAAACCAGTCCCTTTTACAGTCGCAGTTTGACTGTATATACAAAAACACGTATTCATTGTCATTTCCTTTTGGCTCATTAAAATCATTATAAAGAATTGTCAAGTTTCCCAGTAAGTTGGAAAGAAAAGTCTCAACTGGGACATAACAATTTACAAATTTTGGTGGGTAGAATAAACTCTATAAGACAGAAATAATACATTAAAAGTCTGATGTCTGATATGCCTCATTTAATCAATTACACCCTTATTTCTCACATGATTTAACCAATAAATACATAGAGCATATATTTCCTACTTTACTGTTTGTTTTGGCTTGTAATTTAACAGGAGAAGTATTTTTTTGTAGAAAAAGACTTTTAGAGGAAGATTGTCAAGTCTATTTTTGGTGCTCACCGCTAGCATTTAGTATTCTGCAAGAATGATTACCTCATACATGCCGTACTATCAACTGTTAATATTTTCTTTTTTATCTCTAAATGGATGTGTGAGCTTCCAGTAACTAATTGCATCCACATTACAGGTTGTAAGACTTGTACATTGTTATAGCTTGAGTTGTAAATATATAAATGCAGCAAGTTTGATTATTTATTATGAAAGAGACATGTCCATACAATAGTATGGACATGTACTGTAAATATTTATTATTCCTTGTTAGAGGAAGCAGAGTGGGTATTAGCATGAACTATGGGTTTCATTAAACCTCCTTTTGTGGTGGTGACATCTGATCAATAAACAGTATTTAAGGTTTTTGCACTGTCCTGTTGTTGGAAGTTAGAATTACATTAAATTGTATATTTGGCATTCAATGTACAAATGCACACAGCATGTATAGATATGCATGGTTCACTACCTGCACTTTACAGATCAGGAGGTTCATATTTAAAACAGTTTTGATTTGAATATGACTAATGAAGAAAACCACATACACTCTATGAACAAAAGAACTGGGCTATATCTACACACCACTTGTACAGGAGCTGCTTGGTCATGGAAACTAATGCCATGACACTCCCAGCGCACAGTTTTTGTGCTGTTAATGCCAGAGGATGTTTGGAACTCACCAATTATTGAGTCAATCTGTTGATGTGGTTCTTTCATAAGAAGAAATTTCACAAACTGACTTGTTGTGCTTAGTAGCATTGTATTACAGTACCATGCTCAAAACTAGTGAGTTCTTTACAAAGACCCATTCTTTCACAATTGTTTATAACTATGACTAGATCCTTGATTCTGTCCAATACTGTGCAAAAGTCTTGAGTCACCCCACATTTTTTTTTATAACACCTTCCTGGAATTTTCCAAAGTGGTCTTGAGCAATACTGAAACTCTTTCAAAGCTGTTGAAACCCTTTTCAACATTGGTTGCTTTTTCACTAATTTTTAGTTCATTCCTTGTATTTCACCATTTTCAGAGGCACATTTTTTTGTTTTTCTTTTCTTTGCGTTGTTGTTGTTACTTTTCACTTATTTTAAGCCCTGTGCATGACCATTTTCAGATTTTTTTTTTTTTTTGTTCAGCCACTTAACACTGACTTATCAATCATTCAAGAATAAAAAAGGCTAGTGTTGTGTCTACACATAACAGAAAACTTAACAAAGAACCAATTTTAGATTCTATTTTTTGGTACATTTTACCATCAGCCTGTCCCAAAAACATATCATTTTAATTTCAGATGAACAGTGTCTGAAAAAATGCCCTTACAAAATAGAAACAACCCTTCATAGAATTGGCATAGTACCTGAGAGACAAAAGGTTACCTAATAGAGTTCAGGCTGAGCTGAAGATATATACTATTTTTTCATTTCTGTTTGCACATGCTTCAGTAAACTGCTGCACCTATTTCCCATTTTCCTAGCAGAATATAAAGAACTGATCAGTAGAACAAGACTTTTATATAGCACTGTGCAACTCTGTACCTGTGGTAATGGGGCTGAAAACTAATAGACGTGGCTATATACTATATAAGTAGTTACTTAAAAAACTGTATTTTGACATGGAAAAGATTGCTGCTCTGAGAAAAGGGATTTTAAAGTTAGTTATGTAGGGAATTTGCAGCTAGCCCTTAATTCCAGAATGTTGAAAATGTCTTAGATTCAAGTTTTTTATTGACAACACAGAGCTCTATAATGGAAGATAGCGATGCCACTAGACTTAGTACTATACTAAGCAATGTAGCATACTCTAATTTACTCTAACAAGAAAGAAGAAGACATTAAAGGATACATTAAAGGATAGGTACTGTAAATCTACTGCATTCACTTCTTTTATGGATGCGTCCAATCATTCCAAATGGTCCTAATTCTAATTAGCAAATTGCAATTGTTATATTTTATCCATTTCAGCACTCAGTCCAATATGCTGGGGTTTAATTTGAATGGTAAACATAATAATCCACCTATTTCACCAGAAGCCCATTTTGAGGGAAAATAATGTCGATGAATTTTGGCTTTTATCAGTGAAAAGACTGCACTTTTTTGGACACAGTCTAGACTATGCCTAAAATATGTAACCCATTACACTCTCAACAATGCACTCACTTTTGGAACAGAGCCTAGAATTAAAACTGCTCCTCTCACAGCTTCTCTCTCACCCCTACTCAGATGTTTTCACTCTCCTCATCCCTCGTAACCTCGGCAAACTGACTGTGGACTAGAAAAACAGCCTAACCCTCACACAAAACTGTCTCCTTTGCACCACACAGGAGACATATGTTAAGAGAATTGAATAACATTGTTCACATCTGCTAACTCTTGGTTGGGCTAGTTCTGTTAGGCTCTAGGCAATTTTCAGAAATCAGATATCTGTTGCCCGACACAACAAATCCATTTCCATGAAGACAACTGGCATTACCAAAGATGCATTCTGGAGTTATGAATGAAGACGTAATTACAGTAGCAAGCTCATATGGAGCAAAAAGAAGGGGTTACAAAAAAACCCTCACATATAAATTCACCTAGGCTGTGTAAATGCCAAATTAAAATGTTGCTCAGTTGTCGCATTTGACTCAATCATCAATATATCTGACCGCCTTGCAAACAAAGCACATTGACACTTTAAAAAACATCGACCAAACAAAAAAATAAAAAATGACCCCCACCCCTGAGTGCCATCGACAGAATCAGCCAAAGGCCATATACATCAGAGGCTCAAACTTAATTGTCCCCCAAAAAGGAAAGTGATTTAGAGCCGTAGGTCATAGTAGTCCCAAATGACACATTAGGGCACCCCATCCTCATGGTTGACCAGGGACACCGTGACCCTTTTGAGGGAGGAAAATGTCCAGACAGGGGCCCCCATCTACCATAAAGTCTTCGATGTCTCCAATTTGAGATGAGTGATGGTCTGACACAAATGACGCTGGACATGACCATGCTGGCCTATAATTATTTATAAGCAAAAACAGAACAGAAAAGCAAAATACATCAACAATCAGATTGAAATGACTGCCAAAGCTTTAAGAAACATTTACACTGGAACACATGGATAATGGAGGACAGATTGATTTGTAAATGGCAACGAGTGATGTTGAATTGACACATGAAAAGAGACTGTAGATCAGCTCCACTATTCAGGCTAAGCTCCCCTCAAAGCACTGATCTGGTAATAAAACAATGGAGGCATGTAAGTGGCTTCCACATGGTGTAAGTGGATTTCACAGTGAGCAAGTGTCCACAGCCACTCCTAACCTGTGACCTCTTTCTGTGTTTGCTAACTGTCTCCAACAAATAATTATAAACCCCCCTCGGCAGAATGAATTACACGGACAGTATGGATCGTCATACTCTCTTCAAGCCCTAATGAAACTGGGCTTGTGCCCCTGACATTTCCATCCCCCAGGGCCAACGCTCACATGGTCGCTGCCTCATACCCTGGCCTTGCCACTTCACACTCTAATTGCTGCCTCATAAGCAAGCGCCACAGCAACAAATCCAGTTAACGACAGTGGCATATTGATCCTTGGCAGGCGGACAGGGAGGCAGGCAGGCAGGCAGCACCCTTGTCCCTAGGTATGGGAGGAGGGGCACTGGCTTTTACAACCTGAAGGATAGTCGGCATCCAATAAAGAGCAGGTATCTGTGACAAAACAAGAACCAAAAGAGGGTCAGAGTGATACAATTATGGTTCGGAAGCTCTGACCCTAACTGCAGGTGAACAATAGACTGCAGGATGATAGTAGGAAGGGGGGTAGAAAAGAGGGAGGCCCTCATTATATAGCTAGGCCAGGAGACCTGTTCAATTTGCTCCATTAATGAGCGCTGAAGAAGCACTTTCTCTCTGTCCCAGCAGAGCCATTACAGGCCTAGTCTGAGCACCGAAGAAGTCAGATTTCGCACCGTGCCACAAATACTGTCGGCAGCACTGGGACATTAAGCCAAACAGACCTGAAAGCTATGAATACACAAAGGCTGTATGGAAGCCTATAAATCCACGATGCCATCAATACAGAAATGCTGCTCTGGTACTCAGAAAGTTTTATGGTTACACGGCACGTTAATCATAATTTCGCTTTATTTATGTTGTTTTATTGTATTTTAAATATTGTAATCTTCTCCAAACATTTTATAGAATGTGTACTGAGTGATATTCAAGAACTTTAGTTGCTTTATGCAGCAAACAGGATGCCAAATTAGAAAAGGAAACAAAGCATGTTAGTTAAACTTCTCATTTCCATACTGAAATGGCAGGAAGAAAAGGCAATGCCGCTTTTTCTTCTAATTTATTTTTTATGGCACAGCACAGTAAAAGATAATATAATGAGGCCAAACAATGTGCAGCTTAGTGAGACTGTATTTCTACTTAAAATCTAACCTTCATCAAAGATGTTTTTTTTTACAGCTACTGTACATTATACATTAACTGGAGCTGGTAAACATCTCAGTTGCAAGGAATCATCAAAGAACATTTTTGCAAATTCCATAATCCGCTTTAATGCTCCAATAAATTACTGTTTTTGCTGCCTTTGTTGTCTAATCTGGCTTACTTTCAACTCATACAGTATTATAATATCCCTACCTCCAAGAATAGCTTTTTCTTCTGTTCTAAGCTGGCAGAGCAGACAAAAGATGATCACTCCCTGGTACAAATTCTGATTCAAATACTTGTTCTTTACAACACTGAGTCCACATATTACTACTGAAGTTTACAGTCACATTGCAATTTCCAGCTGTAAAAACATCAGTTATTTTTTCCATTTCAAATCACATTTGAAGGCGTTTAGGTTTTCACACAATGACGGCACGCTTTCTGGATATTTTGGCATACGGTCCAAAGGACAACGGCTGAAGATTGAAACCTTTCATTATGTACCAGTGATTATTAATTCAATGTGCTAGTGATTCATTGGACATGGGTATACATGTCACACAGTAGAGATTATTTAAGCAGTGTAAGCAAAATAAAGTACCACCAGAAAATAATTGAAAATAGACATCTGGTACTACCACCCAAGCACAAGACGGACACATCTGGACAATAAAATTAGATGCTGATTTTGCTGCATGACTCTCTGTTGTTACAATTCAAACTGAACTCAGCACCATTTGGTTTCTGGCACCATCTTTGTGTAACCCCATCTCCCTCCCTTCACAATGTTGACCCACAGCTACTCTCAGCTGCTGTGTTCCAAGAGCTTCTGAGGCGCATGCTGATTTTTTGGCAATGAGAATATGAACGAGGAATGATTTCAGGTTTACGTACTGCTGATAGATGCTTACTTAACTATGGTGTCAAAGACACTTTGACAACCGTTTGACTCCCCCCCCCAAAGAAAAAGTAAATTCCCTGTCCCATAGCATGGCTGAAAGTTGATGCATTTTCTAAACTTTTGTCTATTTCAGAGTAAGAAAGAAGTGCATGCACATGAACCAAGACAGTAGGCTAATATTCAGTGGAGGTTTTATGAATATTAATGACTGTGTTTCATTTCTATATTTACCCAACCTTATATTTACCCATACCGTGCCTGCATGGAAACAGCAGAAACTGAGTAAAACACCCTTTTCCCCACTTTACAGAGGTGGAAAAATTGTCATTCCTTGGCATGCGCTTAGTGGCAGCATTATGGTTTATTGGACAGATTAATGTACAGCGTGTACTTTTATATATGTCCACACACAAAACCCCCCAAACAAAGCACTAGTATTGGGGATAAGGTTGATGTAATGCTTTAGGTTGTTACTTCGGTGTATCTATTTTCTTCTTTTTTAATTACAGCTAACAAAAACACAACAGACACAGATGTGCAAGAATGTTACACTACACAGCCATTTATTATAAATGGTTTCCTGCTGGGGCAGATCATGAATTCAGAATAAAGGTAGACCAAAGAAATAATACTACAATGTGGTGAGGGAGTGAATGTGCTCTCCGGTGAGTCTGTGACTGAAATCATCTGTTTAAAAAATGATCAAGGAAAATAAAAGTTCAGAACTTCATGGATCTGAAAGCTCCTGCATGTCCAAAACACTGCTTGTGTTTCTGTGGCTGATGCAGAGAGTGTACGGGCATATGGTCTCTGGTCAACAACATCATCTGGATTTTTACTACACCAGCTCTGATGTGCAGCACTGCTGCCCTTGAGACTTTACAGTGTGCTATCGAGGTCTAACACATAAAATCGAAAAGGTCATCACTGCTCTAAAAACAGGAGATTGTTACATGTACAAGAGAAAGAAAGACAGGGAAAAGAGAGAAAGAGAAGGTAATAGAAAAGGATCCAACTTTTTCCTTGGGATTTTTTCCAGCAGCTGTGCATCTACAATCCCAGTGTGCCGATAAAGCTTTACATCATTACAGGTAGAGTTTTTAAGGTATGTTTGTCCTGTCATGAATGTTTTACTTTATTGGGAGTTTTGGACACTTGAAAGGCTCTGGAGGCTCAGATAACATGGTATTACTATTAACATAATTGAACCACCACACAATACAACCTACTTTGCTTCAGTGAAGTCTCCCATGGTCCCACTATTTATTTCGGAGACCTGTTCTTTTTCATAGCCATATATAAAAATCAACAACAATCCGAAAAAACAAAAACTGCACCAGTTTATCGAAGTTATCTTGTTGTTCTTCTCCTTAAAAATATTTTTTCCCTTAGTTATTACTGCTGTTGTTTCCAGGCAATAAACTGGAAAATTCATGATCCAGTTTCTAGTATCCAATTACAGTTGATCGTAATTGTGCTCCCACTATCTTCAGGATCAAAAAGAGGATATAAGAGACAACACGAGAGGATGTGTGGGTCAAAAGGATTGCAACAATTTAAACGCGAGTGAGTAGTTTGAGCTGAGCTTAATGATTTCTGTGCGACGGTGTCATCGTAAGACCTCACTGAAAAAGGACCTGTTTTAATAAGGCCCCTTGTTCTGAAACTACCTATTGATTTTTACTGTGTCAGGTTGTGGGCCCGTGACCTGCTCTGGTTCCTGTCTCCCACAAAGGCTAAATTGAGCCATTTAGAAGCTGGCTCTGTCTTTAGAGACTCCAGCTCAGCACTGGCTCCCGCAGCCAATTTATTTCCATCAGGTAGAACTTTTTTTCTGGAGCAGCACAATTTTGCCACAATGAACCTGCTGCTGAAGATCCTGGCACACAATTTCCTACTTCCTTCCATCTCCCTCCACTGAGTTTAGGTCTTACCCCTTTGCTTTATTACAGTTCAGCATTATACTTACAAGTCTGCCCTAGAGGAGCACATGTTCAAGAAAACAAGAGCGGAGTTTTCTTTCTTTCTCTTTTTAGGACATAAATCAACTAGCAAAAATGTTAGAGGAACATGTGTTTCCACTGATAGCCTACTGTCAAATCTACTGGACCTCTGCAGGTGAAAGCAAGCATTAAAATACCAGCATTAAAATACCAATGTGAGATGGACATGACATGATGAAGCAATACTGCCTACTATTAATTTAAAGGGCAATACTGTATATTTTTGCACAATGATGTATGCAGAATTACAAAAAACAAAAAACAAAAAAAACCCATCAAGTGCAAAGTGGCTGCTCAGGAATCATATTATCACTTCTGCTTGTTTCAGTTGTCAAATGTAACTCATCAGAGCTCACAGGGTAGATTACAGAAAGAAAATTATAATTTGTTTGTTACTGTTTGGCTGTATTGAAGACAATTAAAATGCACTGAGAGGTCAAGGAGGCTCACCAACCATCATACCCAGGACAAATTAATCTTCCATTATAATTTGACCAACACTCGAGGAGGAGCAGCAAGTTTTGTGAAAATGGGGAAGTGCCTGTAAAGCAACTAGTTTGTCCTTGAGCAAGGTTTGGGTAAAAACCCATTAGGTGATCACTTCATGCACGCTTCTCTAAAATCTGACCAATTATTTAGTTGAAGAAGCAAATCTTTTGCATTGTAGAAGGAAGTCTTAATGGACAGATGGATGGAACAATGGAACACCATTCAATACACTCATTCAGCCAGAACCTAAAAACTCCAAACAAAAAGGCCTAAATAAAAGGTTTTAAAAACTAACAGTAACTTTAGCATATGATATGTCGTCTGATGTTCATATGGCATTAAGCAGCTCTGTTCCTTAATATGCAATAACAGCATTTCAGCTGTTTTCCTATATCTGATGTGCTGCATGTGAGCCTATAGCTTTTCTATGATGTTCTTTATTATTATTCTTTTCCCTCAGCCCAGCCATTTGGGCCAGATGGCTGTCCTGCCTGAGCCAGGCTCTGCTGAAGAGTTCTTCCTGTAAAATTGGCTTTTCCCCTCCCATTATCACTAAGTGCTTGTTCATAGGAAATTATTTGCTTTCTCATTCAACCGTGGTATTAAGTGCTTCGAGATGACTTCTGAATTCATGCTAAATGGATAAAATCTACTTTAACTGGTTAACCAAAACTATCTGCATGCATATGTGCCGAACTTGATTCAATGTATAAGCCCTCACCTATTCACCTGTTTTCACTGTATGCCATGATCCCTTTGTGAAAAAGAACTTCAATTGCCCTTAGCATTAAGGCACTAAGAGCAGTATTGACAGTGACTGTATAAATGGCAGTATCTATAAAATCCTAACTAGACCCATCGTTAGTACTGATAAGACTGCAGCTGTTGCTGTTAAAGAGTGAATGGATCATTGTAAAAATTAAACAGCCAGCTGTAGCAGTGATCATTCATTGTCTGCACTAATCAAGATAAGAGGAAGATAAAGTGCAAATGATGCTAGAGCTGTTGTTAACTACAGTAAATACAGACAAATATGTTTACACATGCTTGAGCTTGTGTGAGGATATTCTTTAGGGTTATTCATAACTGAAAACCTGTAGGCATTAGGTGTCTTACCATGCAACATTTCCTATCTCAGATGCATACTGTATAGTCAGTGTGCTGTAAGCTGTAATGCAGCAGCATGCTATTGAAATACTGGTCAAAGATCACATAAAATACTTTCCATCTGAGTGAACTCTTGCTGAAATAGCTAAAAAGATGAAAGGATGCAGAGAAACCATCACACGAATGATCTGAACCCGAGATCAAACAAGAGCTGCTCCATGTCATTTCCTCAATCAAATTTAGGAACAAATCCAAATATTTTCTTCTTTTGAGAAGGCATGAATAGAGAGTGTAATTCAGGGTTGAGAGAATGTGAATAGCGTACCATAGGTCACTCCAGTTAGAGCGTATATAAGGATATCAGAAAAGCTATGAAACAGTGCTCAAAGGCAGAATGAGAAAAACTGATATGAAAGTAAGAGGAGGGGGAAAAAACATTCAAGGTCACCCTCGCCCCCCCCCGGGCAGCAAAACATTTCAGTGAACAGTGTTGCAGCGCATTCATAGCTCAAACCAATTTTACCAGAGGAATCAATATGGCTGAAATATTGGGCTTTTATGAGTTGCTACATTCAGCTGGCGGCCGTGCGAATGGAGTAATGTGTTCAGCTAGATTAGATTTAAACAGCCCAGGCAATGAGAAGGGGTGAAACGAATTTAAAAGGGAAGAACAAAGAGGAGCACAAACGCCATGATTATTATAATTATTCTTCATATTATTATTAATTGTTACGTCCGTACTTGGACCTCATGTGCATAACATTTGGTGACAAAATGCACCAGCTAGCATTTTTAATACATATGTTTATTCTTGTGGCTAAATTCTAAACTGTCGTTAAATGATTTTAGATGCACCTGTGTGGTGTGTTAAAAGCCTGCAAGTAAAACACAACTGTTTATTAAAAAAAACACAAAATATGAACAAGAACAATTAGATAAACAAAGAGCCTGTGTTTCCTGTACTATTCAATTGTGTGCATTTTCAAATGAAATCTAAATATATCTACCATTTTAATGTCATTGAGAAAAGCTGCTTTTCCAAATCTATAAAACGGACTAATTGAAAATCAAACATGCTGTTTGATAGAGTAGTTATATCAGTACTTCAGTAAATGCCTTTGTTTCAATCGTATGTGCTTCAGTTTTCTCTTATGTTTCTTTAATCTGTTATAGAGTTATGTCACTGTTTCAGCTTGTATTTGCACATCTGTTTTTATGTGTGTCCGAATGCTTTTGTAGGTTATCTTGTAAAGCCCATAAATTCCAGCAGACAGCCAGGGATTCCCAGTATGGCCAAATCTGGTACATTTAAATGATCGACCTAAGCACTTACAAAAGTCTTACAAAAAGAACTAAACACGATGTGCAAAAGTCTTGAGACACCCCTCATTTCTTTATATTTTGCTGGTAAATAGAGGTGCGGCGAATTGTTGAAACATGGAAATACAGTATATCAGGCAAAAATGGTTTGCATAAATCTAACAAGCTTGGAAAGTCAGTATTTGGTATCACTGCTGTTATTAAACACAACCTGAACTTTGCTGGACTAGCTTTGTTGAAATGAGTAGTCTTCAGGAATAGTTCTCTAGGGTTCTTGAAGGACATTCAAAGCTCTGCTTTGGATGTTGGCTGCCTTTTGTTTTATTCTCTGTCAAGAGGGCAGTCCACTACTGATCGCGTCCCACTGTGTCTTTCTGTCTAGATATGCTTTTATCACACTGACAGTATGTTTAGGATCATTGACATGCTGAAAAATACCAATCAAACACTTCCCAGATGGTTTTAAATGATGGATCAAAAATTGAGGGTACTTTCTATGTTTAAAATTTCATCAACTTTGACAATATCCACAACACCACTAGATGAAATGCAGATCCAAACCAAAACAGAGCCTCCACATGTTTTGCAGATGGCTATAGACACTCACTCTTGTACATTTCTCCTGACATTCTCCATATAGGGCGATCGTGGTTCAAGAGTTGGAAATTCGCCTTGTAATCGGAATGTTGCCAGTTCGAGCCCCGGCTTGGACAGTCTCGGTCGTTGTGTCCTTGGGCAAGACGCTTCACCCGTTGCCTACTGGTGGTGGTCAGAGCGCCCCAGGGTGGCAGTGGCTACAATGTAGCTTGCCATCACCTGTGAATGTGTGTTTATTTGTGTGACTGGTTGTGTAAAGCGCTTTGGGGTCCTTAGGAACTAGAAAAGCGCTATACAAATACAGGCCATTTACCATATATATTGACAATGATTTGATCCACATTTTTCAAATTTGGACTCAGTCATAAGACATTGCTTTTCAGACCATTGCATTGACACATTGCCTTTTCTCTCTGTTTCTCTTCCTTAAGAACGGCTTCTCGACAGCCATCCCCCCACTGAGACCATTTCTGACGAGGCTTCAGTGAGCGGTAGATGGATCAACCGAAAGGCCAGATGTATCTCTCATGTCCTGTGAAAGGTTGGATTTCTTCCGATTTTTTAAGGACTTGATTTTTAGATATTGTGCGATATGACCAAAATCTCATATCCCGATATAAGAATTCTATCGTCCCGATAACGATATAAATCACAAAAATGTAACATTTTCTGTAAATTCTATGAATCTTGGGCAGCTCGACTTGCGGGAAGTGTTTCCAGCTGCGCGTCATGTAGCTGGAGTCGAGTGTTTCAACAGATGCATGAAACTATACATTTTTAGACATAAGTTGTAACGGCCGCCGTTTTCTTTGTGAGCATTTATTGCTTCTTTGCAAAGTTGTGGATAGAAAATGATTAAGTGCAGGGAATGGACTGAAAGTGAGTGAAAAATCAGCCAATGTTGAAGGAAAAACTTCAGAAAGCCTGGAGAACTATAGCTCAAGATGACCTAAAAAAGATTACAAAGAAGCCTCCTTGCAAGCAAAATCTAAAGAAATGCGGAGAGTTTTAAGAATTTCACACAGTACTGTAATTAATGTGAACTGTCCCTTTTAAACATAAACATATTGCTTCAAGACATAACCTTTAACCCTATCTTTTTGAAGTACAATTTATATTAACATAAACATAAGAAAGACCAGTGCAGGTGGTTCATGTGGTTTCTGGAAGCAGCTTTTTTGGAACACTGTAAAATCTCAAAGGTTTAGAGGTGTAGAAAAGTACATCATGTCAGCCACACTACCACAGAGCCACTGTTCAACCAATCCCTGAAAAGAGCATCCAAGAAAGCCATTACACAGCCGTAGTGCCAAGGAAAAGGGTGAGCCACTGGGGCCCCTGGCAGTGCTACAGTCATTAATGCCCTCAATTTGAGTTAATGGCTTTCTCAATCCCAGTCCTCAATTCCATTCGTCCCCATGCCAAACTATATTTCGTCTCCTCTCACTGCTTGTAATTAATCCATTCATCTCTAAAAGATCCGATCAATGCTGTCTGGAATGCCATGCCAGGGGAATAGTACAGGAGAACCATGTAGACCAGGTTGGTTAAAGCTGTAACTAGGCTGAATGAAATTATTGACAAAACACTAATTTGGTGAACTGCAACGGTATGTATTAGCCCATATACTCTGTAACATCAATAATATATAGAAATAAGAAATAGGTTTAACAGAAAAACAATATCAAAGCCCTCAGTGCCTCAATATATGTCTGCGCTCCAACGGTGAGCTATTACAAAACTCAAGAGGATCATACAGTAAGCATTACTACTGGAGACGATTTTTCAATTCCAGTCCCAGCGTATTACTCTCCCCAGCTAAATGCCATGCACAGTGTATATATAAAAAAAATCCATTTCCAATTTATGTATCTTAAAGGGAGGAGATGTTACGCCTGGGGAGTATTTTATTTGAAACCAGTTCCAGTTACTGTCACATCTATCATGATGTGATTTTGCAAAAGAAAAACATTACAAGTGCATGTTTGGGTTGTAACTGATTCATTTTGGGGGGAAATGAAAATTTTCAATGTGTTGCATGAATGTGTGTATATTTATGTGTGTGCATATCAATGTGAGTGTATGTTTATCGTGATTCAGAAAAGCTGGCTGGCAATCAGGCACTACCGGCCCTCCTACTGACCCCGCCACTAAATCCCCCTTTCTCGGTCTGGCCTGGGATCAATAAGTAATTTTTTGGAGCTGATTAGTTTGCAGCAGGAAGGTGGTCACTGTCTGATCTGTCCTAAGGATATAATCAAGCACTAAAAAGTGGCATTATTGCAGTTGTAATGTGAGCAGGGTGGTTGTAACGGTATGATGGGATACATGCTTTACTGGAGATGGTGATTACGGACGGTGATGCAGAAAAAGAGCAGTTGTCATCCTGTGAACACCACTTATTATGGGAAAGTGTTCACCATAAAGACAGAGGCTCTTGGTCATTATGAAGATAAATGCTTCTAAATCCTTTTTGTAATAAAAATAATACGAGGTAGTGATTTTGACCATCGCTGAAAGTGAAAATAAGTCGTATTGTTGCTTTGGCTTGTAAAGACTAGTGCATATTTACAAATAAGTCATTTGGGGCTCTGGACACTCCACTAAGAGGCACAAATAACGTTAATGATTTCATCCTCGATAAAGCAAATATAGGGATATGTATAAAATTTATTTGCACCTGATGAACTCTGAATTCTCTTTAGAGCATGGCCATAATTTTGGTGGAATCGGTCTTTTACTTTAAATACATTAAGCACTTTACAGAATTATATTTAAACTAACATTCAGAAATGTGATTCGCTGTATAAATAAACAGCTGTTTAAATTTACAATATATGCATTATTGCAGTACCAATTTAAAGTAGGACACAGGTTTTCATGCAGAAACTTGCTTGTACACTGCTCTGCTTTGGTGACCTACTTCAAACAAATTCAACAATGCAGCCTCGAGACAAACATCAGCAAAGGAATAAAAACATTTTTCCATTTTTACTTTTGACATACTTTTTGCAGTTCTACAAAAGGATTGATCAACCCAGAATAGACAATAAGATTTTTTTTATATATTTATACCATTTCAAAATTAAAGTAACACAAATAACTCGTGATAAAGCACCAACAGTCTTTAAAGAAAAAAAAAATCAATATTGACACACTTTCGTGTTAAAAAGTGAAAATTATTTTGTTTAACCAAGAACGCTTTGTTTAAGAAAAGTTACAAATATTTAGTATCAAAGCAGTGAACATAATAGACTATAAATACATTCTTAGAAAAGTTTGATAAATAATATTAAATAATAATAAGAAGAATTATTAGGGTTTTTTATAACAAAAAAAACATAAGTGAATGTGGAGGAAAACTAAAATATAAATTAATTCTGAAAATAAAAGACAGAAAATTACTGTGTGTAATTTGAAAAACCTGTCCACAAGAAGGAAAACCCGCCTGCGATGCTCAATGAAACATTTTGTCAATATTAGTAACTTCCTGAAGGAGCTCCTACGGCCAGCAAGAACACCACCCAGAAGGTGGGAGAAGTTGTCTAACACAGAGACGAGTTTTTGACATGTTTTTCTTTTCTGCTACATATACACCCACTTAAAACTTCATTAGGTACACCTTGCGAGTGCTGGGTTGGACACCTCTTTTGCCTTCAGAACTGCCTTAATTCTTCATGGCACAGATTTAGCAAAGTGCTGGAAACATTCTTTTGAGATGATTTGAGATTTATGACAAGGTGTGTTGCTGGAAGCTCCCATTAGTAAATGGTACACTGTAGTCGTGCAGAGCCTCTGTTTTTATGTTGACCAATTGTAGTGAGCCTGTGTGCAAACTGCAGCCTCAGTTTGCTGTTATTAGTTGACAGGAATGACACCAGTTGTGGTCTTATGCTGCCTCAAAGTTTTATGTGTTGTGCATTCCGACATGGTCTTCTACATACCTTGGTTGTAATGAGCTTATGTCATTGGACTTACTGTTCCCTTCCTCTCAGGTCAAAGCAGTCTGGCCATTCTCCTCTGACAACTCTGGCATCAACAAGGCAATTTTGTCCAGACACCTGCCACTCATTGGATATTTTCTCTTTTTTTCTGACCCTTTTCTTTAAAGCCTAGATCTAGAGGTTGTGTGTGAAAATCCCAGAAGATTAGTGGTTGCTGTAATACTCAGACCAGCCTGTTTGGAACGGCATTCAAAGTCACTTACATCGCCTTTCTTCCCCATTCTGATGCTTAAATTGAACTTCAGCAGTCCATCTTGACTATATCTACACACCTGTATTGATCTACTGCCATGTTATTAGCTTATTAGATATTTGCTTTAAGGAGTAGTTGAACTGATATACAAATAAAGGTCCAATGAGCATGCAGCAGACCAACACTAGGTACCACAGACTCAACACTTCAGTGAGGGTTCAATACTTTGGAGGACAGCCTTCTTGTACTTTTTCCATTCTGATTTCTTCCCTAGTAGACAAAGAATTAGTAGAAATCTTGAATTTCTTGAAGTCTATCAACAGCTTTAGTGTTTTGCTAATGTTAAGCAGCAGATGGTTTACTTCACTAAAGTCCACAAGCTGTGCACCACCCTCTGGTACTCTGACACATCCTCCCATCTGATGCATCTAAGAGCTGCCTACTTAGCAATCATCTTCTTTCTCAGTGGTGTAGGCTAAAATGTGTTAAAAGCTAGTGGAGAAATCAAATCAAATGATTCTGACAGCATCCACTGGCCTGACCTATGATTGTAGGCACAATAGACTGTGTTTATAATGCTACTGTCATCAACTCCATCTGGTTAGTAGGCAAAATGGAGAATTATTTGAAGGGTATTCTATGAATGTTAATTTAATTTTTTGTTAATGACAATGACATGTAGTCACTGGTGGCACTAGGAAGGAGGTCTCCCACAACTGTGGGGCCACCCATCGGCCAAAATAGGTGCTGGAGGTGTGACAAACAGCTGGAGAGCACCAATTGTTAGGTGAAGTTTTCCTAGCTACCTATACACATGTTCAGTGGAGGCAGTTAGCATGTTAGAGGTATTGTTGTTGATGTTGGGTGCCTGCTTGTCATTGCAGTCTATGTGAGGAAGCATGTCAAATATATTGAAGAAACAGTTTAGCTTATTGGCTTAATGTCGATGTCTAATCTAGCATTTGACTGATGGTTCTCATAACCAGAGATCCCTGGTGTCATTCTGTAACAGACTGTAGTGTTTTTTTCTCATGATATTCTTATTATGATTATAATTATTATTAGCCGAGCACTGCACATTAGAAAGACTATTATTCACAGTATGTTCATGCAAAGAATGAGTTCTCTACATGTTAAACAAACTACATTTAGATAAAATATGAATTGGGCATCTTTTCTATTACAAACTACATCCTATTCAAGCAGTATTTTGGGCAGCATTTCTTTATCTTTTATTAGTGTACCTCATCTGCTGCCCTCTCCCATCCTCACAGCATGCCGTCTTTCCTGAACACTGGCTTTGAGAAATCATGTCAACGCCACAGGCTTTCAAATCTTTACTATTCATCTGCAGAATTCTAAACAATCCTCTCTCCAACTATAATTTAAGTCTATTCCTTAAAATAGAGTAGATTACATAATACATAGCCAGTCGCCCTGCCCCCTTTTTATTTTTCAAAGTGCTTTTCAGCTTTGTGTAGAAAAAAGGGTGAAAAAAAGGCATCGGTATACCACAGTCTTTATTGTATGTTGAAGGATGATTCAGCATCTGCAGAACAGGTTTAGTAAGGCTACACTTAAGTGCAGACATCACTTATCCACCATATAAAGAAACAAAGAAAGAACAAGATGTAGGAAGTATAGTACTTTTATACTTCTTGGAAATGTGAACACGAATTAAATTCTTAGTGCTAATATGTTAAAGAAAGAAAATCACCAAAAAAACAAAGTTAAAGCATTTCTGAAGCTGTAGCTGATATTACTAATTTAATGTAAATGCAATAAAATATTTTTTTTCTTTCTGCCACAAGCCAAGCATACTGTAAGGAAAGATAGAGCTGTACTTGTAAGCTACTGCAATAGCAGGAAGAGTCTCAACCCACACAAATATCCCTTTAAATGGCCAGTGATTCTCCTCTAATGAGTGCCATGAACTCTGTGTGCCATTTCCCTTCTATAAAAAAGCAACACAGCAATACTAAAAGAAACCAGGAACACATCTTATTCAAGAGGCTAGATACACATATATTCTGAGGATGTGAAAGTTCAGCACTGAAAATCTCTCCCTAAGACTCAAGTATTGAGCTTTCAGTGACTGGGAGTGCTATATATTCTTCCTGTTCTGTGTTGACAAAATGTTGAGCTTTTCTCCCAGGGGTTCTATGACTTCAGTCATAAATCTAGTGTGTGCATGTGTGCAGAATGATGGCCAAGGTGGTTGTTATGCTTCTCACATTTAAACCTAAATGTTGGTACGCCAGAATTGATTTACGATCAGTGACATCCAGGGAAAAAACTTTAAAACTCTTTAGACAATCCTCTTCCCACCTTCTCTTTTTCAGAGAAATACTGAAAAACATCTGCAAAAAAGTCAGAAAAAGAAACCTTTTAAAGACAAAATGCTGAAACCCAAATGTTTAAACATGCTTCAACCCAATTATGTTTGCTTTGTGAGTTCAAAAGTATTCCTTTTAGCTATTTGGTAACAGCAGAGCATTAGAGAGAATAAAGTGTGGTAAATTTAAAAAACAAAGTGATCTGAAACTTAAAGCAGCTGGCAAAACATGCCCTCTACTGGATTCTGACAGTAATGTCCACAAAGTATACTACAGAACAGATCGCCATTGAACAATCAGAAGGAATTACTCTTTTTTATTATCCCTGCAAGAGTATGTAATCAGGTTTTTCAAAGCATTCTGGGGTTTGTATACCTGCACAAAGTCTCTACACTGAGTAAAAAAAATGACTGTAGATGAGAAAAATGAATAAAACTGAAGGAAACAATAGAGACAGGAAGCCCCATGGTAACACTGCAATTGTTCACTGAATGAAGACAAATAGCCAGCCACATGTTTTGACAAAGCAATCCCACTTGATCAACCTCAAAAACAAAGGTAAGACTCAGTATTTCCCTACGAGGAAAGGCTAAGATCTGTGTAGACAAGGCAAATGAATCAATACAGTGAAATCAATATTCAATGCATTTTTAATTTGTACGTGTTCATATTGCTGTACAACAGGTAGGGTCACAGACCTTAGAAAAAGTGGTGCAATTTTAATGTCTTGTGATTGTTAACTGCCATAACGTCCATGAAACATTCATACCCTTTGGTGAATGTATCATACATAATTACATACTTTTTAATACTATTTACTTTAATACTTTTAACCACCTTTATGTGGGCTTTTGCTTCTTTTAAGTTTGTAATACAGACAAAAGCACTCTTTAAATCAATAAGGTATTTTAATCTAAAAAAAAAAAAAGATTATTATCTGCTCATACATGAGTGTCTGCAGTGTCAGTCTTATCAAAATATATCAGTTACTCTCCTGAAATCAATTTTAAAGGACAAAAGTAGGTTAATTTGAAATTATTTTAC
The DNA here is from genome assembly GCF_057382095.1 of Aulonocara sp. 'chitande type north' Nkhata Bay. NCBI lineage: Eukaryota > Metazoa > Chordata > Actinopteri > Cichliformes > Cichlidae > Aulonocara > Aulonocara sp. 'chitande type north' Nkhata Bay. The sequence goes on from NC_141357.1 coordinate 30,472,537, forward strand.
CTAACCTTTGATTTAAATTTAAGATTCAATTTTTTTTTGTACGCAATATATATAGGTATATAGACAGGGTTTTTTTTCAGCTGAAAATATATTAATAGGCTGAGACATTTTCACTTAAATGTTGTGTTTTCCCTGAGCACTCTGCTGGTAAATTCTCCACACAAGCCAAGTCACAAGACAATAGTTAGAGACAATGCTGCAGTGTTGCTGTTGGCCATATACTCAGACCTGTAAAAGAGGTGTGGTGGAAATGCATTACACTAGCATTACCTGACCATTGTAACACTTGCCCAACGGAGCACACAAAACCATCTCCTCCACTGTTTAATTTATTCAGTGTCAAAGGACAGCCCCCGAGAGGCCAAGAATACAGGTTGTTTTATGTGGTTAAATCACAAGACCACCACTGTGTGCACGCATGTACACACACACTCAGAAAAACGCACATATTTGCAATACTCACACAAAATACACAAAAACAGGATGGAGGTGAAATTTGGGGAAAAACAAAAGCTTTTTTTTTAACTCATCCATTACAAATAATTGCAGACTCGTATGTATCAGTGAGATGAGTCTGAAGGGAAGCACTTCCTCCTGCTCACCTATTTGCCACCACAGCAAACAGGGCATTTGCAAGGGACAGATGGTTCTTCTTTAAAGTAAGAAGACGGTCTGAAATGCACTACAGCGGGTTTGATTTTACAAGAGGGATCCAAATCAAAGCAATTAGACTGTAATGTGCTCCATAAACCTGAGAGAGGGGCCACTGAGGGGGGAAATGGCAGAAATATACGTACATATCCATAGCTTTAACGAGAGTTCAAGCTATATTAAAGAGAAAATGGAATTACTAGGGAATAGCTCTGAGACTATGCCTTACACTTTCAGTTCAATAATAGCATGCAAAAACACACACACAAACACACACAATACACTCAGACTTCACCCCTTACCCTGTTGTTCCTTGATAGAAACCACAGGGGGTCTAAATGTGACAAAAAGGATTTCAAACAATCCATACTGCCATTTAGGGAGGTTAATTGCTTGGTCTGGTGCCAAACAGATTCAGTGAAGGCTAAGTCTGTGCACATACTATAAGAAATTATTTGTAGGCGTGAAGAAGCAGTTAGCATGAATGCCAGTTAGCATTCAGGCACTTTAATTTACAAAAGTCTGATCAAAAACATACACTACTTAACTCGATACATGAGAAAAGTCACTGCACTGAAGCAGTGCTATGAAATGCAGGAATATAACAGATCAGTTACAGATACTTTAGCAGTACTGCACTCTAGGAAAAGTGCGTTATGTGCTGAGCCAGAGCTGTAATTTTTAACAAGAACTGAGTGATAGCCAAATAGACTTTGTTTCTTTTCCTTTGCTTTCTGTGACCCCACCTAGTCCAAAGCCTGTATGTAGCTATAAACAAGACGTATCTACTAATAATAGAGCCAGCCAAAGGCAATCAAGGCTCTCGCTGCAAAGCCAAACTCTCCTGAGACAGTAAAATCAGAAACAGCCACGACATATTATAAAAGAAAGCATGTACTTATTCCACAAAGATGTGTGCCATGTGTTGTGTGTTTTATACACAACCTGCAGTTTTGCTAAATATGTTGCTGTGATGATGAGGCTGTAAAATTGCAACTCTATGACTTTAACAACTGTACACACACACACACGTCCTCAACCCTGTCTAACCTCACCTAAAGTTACTACAGTATTTAGATATGCTGCAAAACTCTTTCACAGAGGTATTACATTTCCCCTAACCTAATCGCTTGCCCACACAATAAGAACCATAACAGATAGGGGCCACATCTCTTCCATGCCCCCATTCTGGACTGGACCTTATCTGCAGGGAAACACATTTCAGCCGGGCCTGTCGTTGCGCACGAGAACGGCCTGCTGACGGTGGGCTCTTAGGGCTTAACCTGGGCTTACTGCACCTCTTCTTCCAAAGCAGATACTCCCCATCTCTCCCAGCCCCCTACTCAGCACAAGCTCTCGCTCCTGCACCAGTCCCTGCACCAGGCAAGACACTAGCTCTGCACAAAGAGGTATTTACAGAGTCTGTCAAGTTATTAAACTTTAATCCCACTAAGAAGAGCATATTCTGACAATGAATTATAGATGACACAGGTTAGACTCTCTTATATGACCTCCATTCCACCAAACCCACCATGGTGGGTTTTAATAAACTCTATTATGAACTTACTGTGGATGATGCCTGCACCTAGATGGAGTTTCAAATATATAAAAACAGGGAAGAAGCATGTGGGGAAAATCTAATCCTGATGTGAATTACAGCTGTAGGGGGTCAGGCTCTAAGCTAAATCTATGTGCACAATAAGGCAATGTTTATCACCTGAAATTCACAACACATATTCTAGAGCAATTATGAAGAGGCTGAGTTAATTCAGTCACAGGAACTCGTCAGTGACCTCACTGCATTTCATTTGTTTAGTCTTTGGGGAGCTTAACATCAGCTTTCCCATCTGTCAAGAATTGGCAAAAGACAGTAAATGAGTTTTAAAATTCAGCAGAGACCAATTGTCCTTCCTTGAAATGATTTTATCAGCCCCCATCCCTACACCCTCCTTCCGAGATGACAAACACAGGCTGTCATCCTGATAACACCATGCTCTGTGATTTACTTTAAATCTTTAAATATATGGATACTTGTTAGGTTTATTTATTTATTTATTTATTTACCTAGTAGGGTTTAGAGGTAAGGTAAGATTATCCTAAAACATGAGCAGCAGTGATTTTGTAATCTTAAATATTCTTTACAAGGATCATATTCACACACTTAATGGATAAACTGTATTTAGTTATCAGATTTAAGAGTGTTAAGGTCAGTGTGTTTGTTGTGTGACCTGGAATCAAGGTGACTTCCTGCTTCACATGGCTGTTTCCATGTCTTCCAGACCAGGGGCCTCTCATTACACACTGGAATCCTGCTCCTAAATGGTAGGGAATGACTGTTTGAGTCCCTCATTCTGGAGTAATAGGATGCAAGGTCATCATTATCGAGCACACAGGGCCTACATCATGAAAGCTTTTACAGTCCTCAAACAGCTGCTTTTTTACCCCTCAAAACCACATTCCACTCCCAGCCCTTTTTGTACGACCTCGCCTCTCCACACCGCTAATCCCAGCCAGTGTAGAGGACTTGTATTTGTGCAAGTCAACATCTTGCAGCTGTTGTCCTGCCAGGTCAAAGACAGGTTGTGAAGTCCTTCATATTACTTCTGACTCCATCTCTATCCACTGAGTCAATTGTACTGTGCTGCAAGGGATAAATGGTCGCTCACAGATCTTCACACCCCCTCTGCCTCATTGACTCGATTTACAGAAAAAGCAATAAAACGAAAAGAGGTGCAAAGGCTGCACAAGAGTTTAAAAACAAGATGTGATGCATGCTTGTCTCTTTAAGGTGCTTTACGTTCAACGAAAAGATAAACAATGCTGGCTAGGCACATACGGCACATTGCTGTAGAGGCTTTGGAGAACCAGCAGTGGCTGTCAGTTTCAGACATGACTATCAGCATGGTGGAGGCACAACAATGTGGAAGCAAACAGAGTAATTACCTAGTCAGAGAATGGAATTGTGTTTGCAGGTAAATGGCAGGTGGTTATGATAAGTGTTGAGGCTATTGTGCCAGCAGGCCTTGCCAAACCCAGTTAAGGGTTGGAGTCACGCAGGAAAGAAGATTACTAGAACTCAGTCTTATGGGCTCCCTGTGTGTGAGCCCCATGTAATAAAAAGCTTGATAGCTTGATAGTTGCCATTATCTTTGCTATAGTGCATTTAGAGGCAAACCACACCTTAAGCAGTTTCCCCTCCTGTGGAAAAAAGGAAGAAACTCTAAATCAGTAATTGCCTAACCAAAAATGCATGTTTGACACAAAAAAAAGTCTCAATTTTCTCATCACAGCGGTAGAGTTACACGGGAGTTATAACTGTACAATTTCCATTTAAATGAGGTGCACCAAACACGGCTGGAGCACAGAGTTGCCTGGGCCCTGACAGTGTCATGCAACAAAACATTAACTAAGCTACACCTTTTGAAACACTATAGTAAAATAAATTAGATTCTAATGATGTGATAAATATATATTTTCACATTAATATCACCAGGTTTATTCCAAGAAGAGTCAGGGTCTAATACGTCTTTAATACTTTATATAAGCAGTGCCAGTATTGTAGAAAGGTTGTGAACAGCCCTGCTCAGGAAATGCTGCATGTGAGGCCAGGGCAGTGGGGCCACTACAATTGGCTATGATCTAAACCCCACAGGGCCAAACCAGTGCGTGATCCTTAGGTCAGCCACGCTCTGCTCTCTGCTTTCTTTTCTCTGCTGTGCTTCTTTCATCCAGCTGTCTCAACTAGTTATTATGGAGGTTCCTCTTTCCCTTAGGTAGAGGTGCTCTTTATTTGGCCCTGGGCTGTATATATATGTCTAGTGTTACCGTCACTGCTGTAGCAAGCTAGGAAGGCAGGTAAAAATCCACAGTGGATTAGGTGGAATTTGGAAACAGTACTGTACCTATACTGACTCGGGCAATGCAGGAAAGAGACTTAAATTTAAGCAAAGGACTGCAGAGAGAACAGTACCTACATTGGCTTGACTTTGACACAAACAGCTTCTTATTCTCAAAATAAATTTTATACACAACAAAGCAAAAAAACAAAAACAAACAAACAACAACAACAAAACAAATTGAAAACTGCAACAAGGTAATTACATTAATTACAGGTAACAGAGTGAGAACGTATTGTTCACTAAACACATGCAATAACTTCAGGCTTGATGCAACTTTATACAAGACTACTTTTAAATTGTGCTGTGAATAATCTATGCAAAGGTAGTTATTTAAATTTTATAGTTAATCAGTCACGGAAGTAGTGACATGAATACAAATGCATTTACATACTGACAGCAGAGTAAGATTTGTTTTGGGATGCATGGCAGCTGGAGGATATATGCAACAACAGCGATCTCCTTCTGAGCTCACAGCGCCACTTTCCCCACATGGATTTATCACAGATCGTCACTACACAATGTAATTGATGCTTTAAATTTACAAAGACTCACAAAGGAATTTACAAGGTTGAGCATACTAACACAATAAAGGAGCGCTGTGGATTCATGAAGCTGTCACTCTGTTACAAATCTAATGACTATTAAAGTTGAAAACGAGGGCTCCCATTTTGCTGCTTTCAGCAGAATGGTCTGATGGAAAAGATTGGAAAGTAAGCGAGGAGAAGTGATAGAAAGGGTAGCTAGAAGACCGAACGGACATAATGTTAAATCAGAGAGAATTATTTTGGACATTATATGGGTTATTTATCTCGTTATTCATTAATCACTCCTCGTGTGTATCCTCGGTGAGATGTGGAAAATGCCTGTCTTTGTCAATATTCTTTATCAGAAGGCAATAAGGTCACGTTAGTCCAACTACACAGAGCTGGCCTCTGCTCTAATATTAAAACCTGTGGGGGTTTCATAAGAGCCCAGGGCCCAACAAGCAAGTGAGCATACACCATGGACTCCAGCGCATTGCTTAGCCATATTACCCAGCACCCACCAACCCAAATTTCATTACTAACTCATTACTGAATGCAGCTCAGCCATGGGAGAACCACACTGAATCATAAAACACTAATTTAACACCAGGAACAGATTTTCCTCTATACTGGCCTGGGCAGCACTGTACAAAATGAATAATTGTTCCAACTGGTAATCCTGACAAGTCAACACCTATTCTGTCAATCACTCTGACATGTAGAGAGTTTTAATTTATCTGTTATACACAGACTGAAACAGAAATTGTGTTTAATTATTAAATGTGTTGTGTGTGTACTGATGTTCCTGACTGCTTGCACTAAGACAAGAAAGAGGAACTTGCGTTAGACTATTTTTTCTAATTACACAAGTCTAAAATTCTTAATTGCTCTGATTATTTTAGCTTGCTAACAATACTCTAGAGAATGCATGACAACAAAGATGGTATAAAGCTGAACACACAAGCTGAAGCTATTTTGGTTTATTTTTACAGTGCTTAGAAAATGGAGACTAGCCTGCATGAAACCGTAGAATCTCATTAGATTACAAAACATAAACAAAACAAACCGAAGCTTTGGCAATGCAATGTGGCAAATGTATTTTTGAACTTACCTATTTTGGATGAGGTCCATTGAGGCAGGAAAAAAAAAAAAAGAAAAAACAAAGAAAGATATGAATGTCAGTGATTATGCTGGAAATGCTCAGCAACAATTAAAGGACCAATATAAACTAACAATGGCCCTAAACTTTAGGTCCAACCGAGCAATAACCCTCAGACTCCTCATAAATATAAACAAATCGGTGTGTGAAAATGAACAATTAGCCTCTGCATAGTACAGTGATGGCCCAGAAATTCTAAACAACAAACATGCTTAGATGCAACATCATCAGTGAGCTTAGTGCAAATTAATTAATCAGTTCAAGCCTGTGATCTCAAATATGCCATGAGACTTGCCAGAAGAAGTCTTCTCAGAAGAATAAGGAGTTAAAAAACAGATACATCTGAAAGAACGCCAGTCTCAAGACTGTAGAGTCGGTGTGAGATTAAATGGAGAGACAGAAACAGCTGAGACAGCAAAGATTTACATGTTTAGAACATCATTCCTGCTAAATACTATGAATACTATCCACCAGTATAATCAAAGCAATGCCTGCTTTTGAAACTCAAGTGTGGTCCCGCCCAAAAACCCTTTTTCTTTCTGTTTACTATACTTTTTCCATCTATCCATCCATCCTCTTCCACTTATCAAGGGAGGGCTAGAGCCTGTTTGAGTAGAGTACAACCTGGACAGGTAGCAGAGAGACAATATTCATGCTCACATTCACACTTATGGCCAACTTAGACATTACATGCATGTCTTTGGACTCTGGGAGGAGGCTCGATATCCAGGCAAAGTCCTGGGCTCCAGCCAACCAGGAGATTCAAATCCATGGACCGTTCTGCTGCACCACTGTGCCATGAGAGTTAACAATTAAAAAAAAAAAAAATTCAGGTAATTATTTCCTGTGTTTATACTCTATGTTTATTTTTCTGTGTTTACCTAAAGAAATACATATACAATTTCTTAATGTTCGGAAGGCTTGCACTGCAAACAAAATTTTGCTAAATTTCTATTAGTTGAACCTCAGCAATGAGTGTGCTATGTGCATTAGCATGACTGTAATGTTACTATTAACTGCAAGAGTGATTCTAATTGTTATCCAATTAACCCCCAACTGCACTTCAAACAACATCAATCTCAAATGATGACTTCAAATAATGTCAGACATTATAGTGTGTATTTCACTCAGCTATTTATGTTTCTTAGAGTTTCTAATTTCTGCAGCAAGTCTACATAAAACAGTTAAATACATCTTAAAAATATACTTGATTCCAAGTAAAAATGTATCCAAAAATATATGAAAAATGCATGTTTATTGTCAAAATTTGGGGCAAACAAGGCTGTTTCCTAAATCTAACCCTGAAAGTGATTATAAAATAGAAGGCAAATGTTCCTAATAAAGTTGCCAGTGGGAATGTTTATTTTTTGATAATAATAACAAAAACAGAACAAGGTGGCTTTTGTCAGCCTCAGAGGATGTATTGACTCATTCAGGAGATGACATATAAGCAAAGAATGAAGAAACAATCCTCTTTTATGTTAGTGGCCCGGCCCCATTTCCATTTTTATAGCTGGAAAAAGATCTGTTTAAAAGCCACTGTCTTTTCTAATGAGATGTCACTTGATTTAGGGTCAGGGAGCTTGAAGTCTACAGTGTTTCACACAGGCTGCTCTGACAGTCAATAGAAATCAATACAGCCGATGCAATTATTAATACAGTCCTTGGCAGTTAGATGTGAATGAGACAGATGACATTAGGCCAGATTGATCTAGAGGGAAATGGATTTCATAAAACGCTCAATGCCTTCATTATATTGCACACAAAGAAGCCTGAGGAAGCTCAAAAGCATGGCATCTGCAATTCTATGCTTCACAATACACTGGATTACACTAGCATCAAGGAAATACTCTTAAATCTAAATACTGTAAGATAAAACACTCTTCCAGCTTCCCCTTCCTAACGATAACATCATCAGTCTTACTGTACCTTAGTTTTTAACTACAATATGCAACATATCTTAATTACCACACACACTTCTACTAAGCTACATAAACATTAATGTCTTGATTCTAGTGGCTGTTTCTGAAACAATGTAGTCAATATGTGTCATCCACTGCATTTCTAATGAAGAATAAGGATGGGCTGAAGAAGAAGCTGGTGTGTCTCAGGTGTCAGTCCCAGATGCATATTCACCCTGTAGACGAACCCTGTTCCCTACGGGCCCGTGGCACTAAATAACACAGCATTAATGCTGGTAAACAGAAACGGAGCTGTGTTTGGTTGAAGGGGGTTTGTTTAAATAACCTATAGCACTCCAGCTCAAGTTGTGTTATACCAATAAAACCTTCTTATTCTCACCAAATCCCCAAAGCGTCTCAGACAATATTAAGAAATATATCTATATTAGCTTTTTGTTCCTGTCTTTATGGAAAATGGACTGGAGTTTATGTGATTCATTGAAAACTGAATGGTAAAGCGATCTCATCCTGCTTCTCTGTGCGCTATCTACTATTATTATTACGCAACTTATATTGTCACTGAGATTCAAAAGAATCTTCACAGCATTGCCGGATGACAAAATGTACAAGCACATGGAAAAAATAAATAAACAAAATGAATGAAGCCTAGAAAACATGAGCTTATTAGCTACTCTTTTTAAAAAAAATATGACTCTGACATATTGATGTACAATCACCTTTTGCTACTGGATAACTGTTATTTGTAAGGTCAAAAACAGGAAAGAAAAGAAAACATGATGAAAAGTGAGAGCTAAGAGCCGTAGGGGAAAGTCACACATTAGCTCAAAAAATAAGGAAACTGTTGTGCAGAATAGTCACACAACAGATTTTTTTGGGGGGAGATTTCTAACTCTGAAAAACAGATATCTGTTGCAAGAGATGAAGGGAATCCATTAAGAGAGGAATTATACCCTATTCATTAATATGAACATCTTTGGCCATATTACCTAACTCTAGTCTGTAGTGAAAGTTTTACTTGATACTTTTTTATGTATTAAATATGATATCATATTCAATACATTAAAAAGTAACGTTCATTAAGACTTTATTTTGACATTTTTTCCACAATCATCAACTTTTTCCAAGCAAGAAACATCCTCTCTTAAAGTCTACTTCCAAATCAGTGAAAACCCAAAGCCCATCATAACTGTACTGATATTTATATACCACTTTTCTGCCTTAACATGAGCACTATACGCTCTTTTAAGCTATAATCCATGTTTTTCTTTTCATACAATTTTAACAGACACAATGGATTCATTCATGAGGATCTGGGGTTCAGCCCAAATTGGTTTTTGGCCAAAGACACTCCAACATGTGCACTGAAGGGATGAGGATCAAACGACTGACCCCTACTAGACGACCTGCTTTACCTCCTGAGAGACATATCCAGCACTTCCTGTCTGCTGGATATGTAAATAGGTTGTCGTTTGATCGCTATGAAGTTCTGGACTTATTAAACTGCTCGGAACATTGATGGCTTCTTCTTAAAACAATGAGCCATGTACTTTTATCCTCTTCATATTCAGAGATGTCAATTTGGTAATACATAAGAGAGGTGAAAAGCCCGAAGAGATCTATGAGCAGTCAAGGGTATAAAGCAAATCAGTCAGAGTGTGACAGTAGCTGGTGTGAGAGAGGAGAAGTGACTGGTGCTCTGCCATGACCATGCAACCACGACAGAAAGGCTGCCCCGTCATAACTTCAAAACCGAGGATGCTTGATCATGCACAAGAAAAATACCCACGTCCAAACAATCTTCAAGCTTATAAATCTGCAGTCACACACGTGTGAAATAAACACAGACAACATGTTGTTGTTTTAAATATTTGTATTCCTGAAAATCTCTGCAAGCTACTGACAATTCTCTGCACTAATCCCACATTTACTTTAAGTAGCAAATCCTGTGATGTTAAAGCACTAATAACACTCAATCCCATTTCTGCTGAGTCTCTTCCTCTTAACCGTGAATGAAAAAAAGGATCCAAAAATATATCGATCATCAGCCTTTAAGCTAAAACATTCAAACAAATACCCAACTTTAAAATGCTCAACACTTTATGCTTGTATTCGCTTTTAACACTGATCATATTTTAAGTGAAAAAGAATCTTTAGCGAAACACAATCTGCCTCACTTACAGTATAGTAATCCTCGATTTATGGCCTGTGGGTAAAAATCAGGCTTGCTGAAGGGTGCCGTCTGTCCTAAAATGCATGAAAGTAAAGGTTAGCTTTGCTTTTAATTTCCGTCCATCCATCTTTCCATTTTCTTAACCGCTTATCCAATTCAGGGTTGCATTATCAAATAACATGAAAAGAACGTAGCCATTGCTTATTTTATTCCAGTCAGCACAGTTCTCTTATCTAAAGCATGCGTAGCTAGGTTGATCTGTTGATGTCATGAGTTTACCATCTTTATCCCGTGTGTGGCAATATTACAGGTCAGCCTGAGCAAAGTACATTTTGATTAAACTAAACTTGGCTCTGACAGTGGCATTATTTAAATGAGATGTTTTAATGTCAGCATAATTCTAATCTAAATGATACCACGGCTTTAATTATATATCAGAGACTTGGCTTCATAGATTAGAACAAAAAAGGCTGAACATAGTTTTTTTTCTCTTCATTTTAATCACCCATGTCTGGCTACATGTGGAACACTGCTAATAATTCTTTAATTAATGTGTTGACTAGGAGTAGCAGAGGGCACCATTCCCTCCCCCATGCCAGTCTGCAGGCTTATAGTCATTTACACACACATGCACGAATTACCACAAGGCCACAGTAACATTAAATATACATTTTTATTTTAAAGATATGAGTTTTAATTTAAATTTAAGCAGAGTAATTAAAATATTTAAAGTTTAACTGACATGAAATTGTGCATTAGAAGGCTTTATTTGTTGGTGTCTACATATGAACTCCACCATTGATCACCCTTTAATTTGTTGTAGCAGCTCAACGTTTTCATTACATAAATGTCCCAACCCTGCAAATTAACCTAACTAACTTAACTAACATAACTTCTATAATTGTTATTCCCACTTGGAGCCGTTTTGTGCGTACAGTAAGATCAGCGTCCCAGAGTAACATAAAAAAACAGGAAGTGCGACACACAGAATAGGTAAGCCATGACTGGTTTGCGATCATTGTCGTTTTTTAGAGTTAGCCTGCAAGCAGCAGCACAAGACTGCATTTCACCCTCCTCCCCTGCTCCCTCTATAGATGGGAGCAGAGAGGAGCTGGTGAAAAGAGATAAAGTCATGTTCTGAGTGCTTTCCCCTTCCAATCTACCTCGTGCTGCTCAGCAGAGTGCTGGAAGCACAATGATAGAAGCACGAGAGGCAAAAAGTAGATTAAAGAAAGCAGAGCCTCTCACTACTTTTACTGCCCACACCAACACCTTGAATTGGTGAGGTCCCCACTCGCTGTGATTTCGTGGCTGAATCATGTACGTAGGATTTGATTTCGGGCAGCAAGGTACACTGTTTCAGAACTATGTATTGATCGTTCTTTTCCTCAATCTGAAACACTGATGAAGTCTTTAATGATATAATGTGGGCTCAACTGTGAGGCAAACACAAACCATCCCCCACATCTTAATGAAATTTGTTTTTGCCTCAATAGAGACATCGCCGGTAGCAAAGAGAGGTGACAAAGAAGATCATCTTCAAAGGTTACTTCCCACTTTTTGTTCTCGTTGCCTTTTCTCTTATAATCAGTACGAGTACATCTATGTCCTAAAGCAACGATCAAAACATCTGAGGGGGACTTAAATCATTTTTATAGAATTTCTGCACATGAAGTGAATACTGAGAGTGATCATTTCTCAATAATTATTCTGCTCTTTTTAATATACTATGATTAGAAGCAATAGGCGATTTCTCATTATATCTAATACCATAACGTTACCTAGGAGTGTCATCCATGAAATGCATTAAGACAGTGTACAGCAAGATATTGATATCTGCAAATATCTGATGCAAAAAAAAGAACAAAACACAAAAAAGCCTACATACAATAGAAATGCCGCAAAAGCAAACAAGTAAAGTTCAAAAACTTCCTAATGAAGGGCATTCACTTATCAAACATCTGGACACAGAGCTGCCATGTTGGACCCAGAAGACTCTAAACGACCCAGCAGGAGAGCTCCCAAAAAAGCCTGCTGTTTATCAGAGGCATCCAATCACTACAGCAATCATCTCCCACATTTGAATCCGGAGGTGTTATTGGAGTGATCAATCTTGTCCTGGGTCCATTGGTTTATGCAGTCACCTGCCGGCCAGTTGGCAGCTGTCCTGGACTGGGAGATAGCACTCACTAGTCTGCAGCCAAGGCAGGAGGTTAATTAAGCAGATGTTGGTAAACAAGCAGGTCACTGATGAAATGAATCTGCACCTCAAAATAAAAAAAACGATAGTATCTTAACTGCTGCTCACATGAGCACATAAATCTGGTGTCAGAAATGAGCACATATGGCAAAAGAGGCAACATGTGGCAAATGGGTTGCTTAATTTCTCTTCAATAGCCTTTGACGTACTGCCAGAATGAAGTGTTACCATGGCAACAAAGTTACTATTAGGGGGAATTATTCAACTGCCCACCACCCCACCACTCATGATTGAAATGAATCAGTGTTTTATTCTGTAGCATTTCCATTAAATATTTCATATAGAGTATAATAGCCTGTGTCACGTCAGTGAATAAAGACCTATTTAAAAATTCTCACATAAATGACCAGCGAAAATTAAAAAGGGAAAGTTAAGTGTTGGATCTAAAATGGCACAGCCATAAAAACAAGCTGTGCATACAATCAGCCATCCCACACTGGGATAGTGTGACTTTGCTGTTGAAGAAACACACATGTACAGCTGTGCGTGTATACCTCTGTGTTAACTCTATGATAAACAATAACTACATCACATTTGCTTCCCATACACCAAACCTGCTCAGAACACTCAGGGTGTTTTCTTCTTATATAAATAAAACACAATATGGCTAAATTTAAGCTGCAGCCAAGATGCTGTCTCAGTACTGAAAATATCCAGTCATTCTGCCCGTTACAATACAGATTTTGAAATACTGGTGCGGAATTTCTTTTCAAGTATGAATACACAAAGACCAAATTTCATCGCACAAGTTGTATACACTTTAATATACATGCCATAATGTGCAACGTAATCTTGGAACTTGTATAAGCTGCTCCAGTATGACAAAGCGTTTGCCATGATGGTGTTTGTTTTTGTCCCCCGTGAATGACAGTCCCTGTCTCTTTCTCTAACCAGCTGTTTGTGTTAATTGCTTCTCCGCTTGCTACTGTCAATCTAACATGGCACCATCCTAACTGCTTATGAATTGATGACAATAATGGTAATCAGCAGAGACAATGGAGTGAGATTACAGCCCGAAAAGGTCAATTTCTTCTCTATAACAGAAGCATACAGAGCAATGAGAGAAGCCTGTGTCTGTTAAAACAGACAGGATTTTCATTATATGCTAAACAAACACAACAGCTGTAGAATTAACCCTAAATGGGGAATATAGCTTGCACTTAGACCATCTGGCATGGTGGGGCATATTAAAATGAAGAGTGAATTGGCCGACTGAAACTGATGTGCACATACTGGAGTGGAGAGTGAGGCTTCTCTGTTTGTCAGGGCTGCTGTTTTGGCATATTGAGCACAAGTTGAATGCTGTCTAATAGAGGCTTTCACAGTGGCCATTTTAAGAGAGGTAACAAGAGTGCCCACTGTCTGACCGCTTCACACTACAGCATGTGTTTGCATCAACTGCGGCCAAAAGAGAGAGGGAAAAAAAACATCAACTAAATATCAGCTACAAACAGAAATGGATGCTCCCTTGTCCTCTGAACTGAGAAAATTAACAAAGGACAGACTGAAAGGTTTTCTGTCTACCTCAGTAGACAAAACGCAATACTGAAGATGAATCATTTAAAGTGTCACTCTTCAGACTGGTGTTTGACTTCTCTTCTTTCCCACAAAGCTAAATGTCAGTATAAAGAACCAAAGGCTCTTCAGGTGGAGTTGCCTTAAAGTCAGTCTTGTAAGTCTACATTGCAATTTAATATTGCATACAGTGTGCCTCCTCACACAATTTTTCACTCTGTCCTCCACCCTGCCAGGCAGACACAAAGAGCAGAAGATTGGGTTTGGCCCATCAAGGGCATAATGGTGCTGGTGGAGGAATATTAGATCTCAGCTACAGCTGGGGTACAACGAGCATGTGGCTCCTCCACAGGGACTAACTTGTAGCACCTAATGCAATCAGCCCCTGAAATCACACATACGTTTCCATGTGTGTGGGAGCGAGTGTCCACGCACACATACATGCAGCACGGAACACAAAGAGTCCTCAGCATGCTCCGCCGTAACTCAAATCATCATCACTCAAATCTGATTTGGGTCCAGAGTGTTCTGACTGCAATTTCCTTTATTAAAACAGTCAGACATTCAGTTCTGTTCAGTGATCCTGGGTCATCCACAGAGTGAAGGGCAGTCGAGGAGGATGGGAGGGGGGGTGGTTGGAGATGATGGGAGTGAAATTCAGGAGATGTTAATTGGCAGTCCTTTTCATGACAGTTTTGCTGGTGCACACAAAAGGATCTGGAAGTGAGCATGATTCCCTAATTCTACTTGTAAATACAACAATAAAATGTATGCGCAACTACCGGCTTAGAACTGGCGACAAGTAATACATGAGATAAACTGTGTATTTGCAATCCTTATTTCTATAAGTGAGAGTGTTTTTCGATGACTTAATAAGATAATAAGAAAATTTAAGCTAATATGAACCTGAGAACGGTCAGGGAAATCAAGACAAAAAGACAAAAAAGAGCACTGTTGCTCTCATATCTGTATACATCTGACCAGCTGTGATTGTGCATCGACTTCAACAGTTCTTATGTGACCTTCAGAAACTCTAACATTCAACTTTCACATTCAAAAGGCCCTGCAAGAGGGGATGTGTTCAGAGTAAACAAAACAAAATGACCCAATCACTCGATAATCATACAAATCATACAAAGCACACGGCACCCCCTGAAAAGTGACAGCATTTCACATGCAGCCAATCCCATGTGCCAGAATGCCCATCTGTTTCTCTAAATTATGGATGAGCCATTAAATTTTTATTCACATTAAATGTCCTCCATTTTTTAATTATGAGACATTGGAGTATTTCATCCTCAGAAATTAGATTTTTAATTTCTTGTGAGCAATGTGCAAAATAATACACCATACCCTTGCCAAGCAAAAGGGGTCTACAGTGCAGGAATTCAGAACCAATGCAGCTCCCAGTTATTCTGTACATAAATACTGCCACCTGGTGATAAATCACTGGCACCCCATGTGCCTGCAGTAAAGCTGCTCGGTAAATCTGTGGAATATCATACAAAGATCTGATCGGGGTTTCAGCTAGGTAATCAGCCCATCCAGCATTTCAGCTTTTAATTGAAATGCTGACCAGCTTCATAAAAAAAACAAAAACAGAATGGTCAACAATAAATACCAGCACTGGTTTATTCTACACACAAATACACACATGCACCACTCACTTTTGCTTGCCATCAATCAAAATGGCTGCTTTGGGAGGCAGGGTTAATGGTATTATTTGTCATGCCAACCAAGGACGTGAGCATGCGTGCCCACTGGATGTGATGTCTTTATTAGCAGACATGACAGCAGCCAACTCACCAGTCTTTCCCCCATTTAGAGCGATGCCAACCTGGTTAAGCCCTCGGGGTTGTTTAACCAACATGCAGAGTCTAGACTGCAACTGAGGCATTTCACTCATTTATAGTACGATCAAAATGGGTTAAAACATTACAAAAGAATTAAAAAGAAATGATACAGAATGTCACTGTGGTTTGTGAAGCAGTAATGTGGTCAGGCAGCAGGGTTTATGGTTAGCAGCAGTGTTGGTCAAGTTACTTGAAAAAAGTAATCAGTAACTAATTACTGATTACTTCCACAAAAAAGTAATCTGTTACTTTCCCGATTACTTATTTTCAAAAGTAATTAATTACTTAGTTACTTTTTAAAAACACGATTTACAACCTGAATAGGTGATAAAGTGATAGATCTTTCAGCCCAATTCCACTTTTTCTGCATAATCCATCATAGAAAATGTAATCAAATGGAAAAGTCTCTTTTTAAAACTTGTTTTATTAGTTTTAACCTTTTAACTTTATGCATCAAGCAAAAATGTAATTATATGCAACATTCTCTGACTGGAAGAAATTTGTTTAACATTTAAACCTATTTTCTGCACATTCCAGCACATAAAATAAAATATTTTTTTGTGTTTACACTCACTCTTTCAAATAGATGCAAGTAAAACACAGCAGAAAATAAATAAAGTAAAAGACTCAGCGGTCCTGTTGCTCTATTTTCACCTGCAAAGCAGGAGTAGGGTAGGCGGTGGTTTACCCTGGTGCAGGTGTGCCGCAGCGGTCAGTTGAAGAATCCGCGAGTTTCTCTGTGAATTTCCCATTACGTGGTAGTGCACTCGGTGCTTGCTTGGAAGTTTTCTTCCCACGCACAACGGACACTAATGTTTTTGTCACTTTTTATGGAATCAAACTTAAAGTAAGGTCAGTACTTCCACGCTTTAAACGCTGCACGCTCATACTCTCTCCTGCACTCCTTATACTATCCACTGTTGATCTGCAGACAGCTGTTGTCACGAACGTCGCACTCGCTTACGTCATTGTCATGAGGCATTCTCGCAAAAAACTCAAGGTTTTAGTAACGCAGTGTTCCTACGGGAAAGTAACGGTAATATAATTACAATTTTTGCAATAGTAATCCCTTACTTTACTCGTTACTTGATCAGAGTAACAAGTAACGCGTTACTGTAATCCGATTACAAGTAACGCGTTACTGCCCATCTCTTGTTAGCAGTGCAAGATGTTTCTTTGCACAGCTGTCCCATAACCCTTCTTACTTGATAGTAACAGAAAATAATAAAAACAACAGACAGTTTTGAGACACGTCTCAGTAACAATCTAAATATGTTGTTTGGAATGGAGTTTACCACGAGGACTGTGCACCTCACTGGTATGTTTTCTCTGTGATGCCCCAGCTCCTCAGTGTCTACTAGGTTTTTCGCTGGGGTCCATTACATGTGTCTATAGTTGATTACATCCATGTAATGAAAACCAAGAATAGGCCTGCTATACATGTGCTGGAAAACCATTTACAAAAATAATGTTTCCAAGACGAACATGGACAAAATAATAATGACTTCCATGTCTAGAAATATGAACACATACAAAAGCTGTTGGAGCTTCCTGAGATAATGGCAAGATTGTACTCCAGTTATTTACTACCCCAACCAACTGTGTTATCAAGAGTGTGTAAATCAATTTGTTTTCCAAAAGTAAAGCAAAACAGAACAAAGCTGAGAGGAATCTGGTGAAGATGGGGAAAGAAAAACCACATGATTTTTTGTTTCTTTTTCAGCTAAAAGGCCCAGAAAAATGTTTCCATTAATAAAACAACATTTCTGCATAAATGACCACATATATGCACTTACATGAACCAAAGTGCGTGCATGGGGGATAGAGTTGTTAATCCTGTTAGTTTCTTCATACCTCTGAGCAGCTCCTACCACCATCTCCAATCCTGGGAGGACGGGCACAATAATAACCCAGAGACACTCAGATACTCATTTTCAGGGATGCTTACTGCTGCAGGCTTGAAGTCAGCCTGCAAAACATACATCTCATTCCTTCTTGTTAATATGCAACTCTGCATTTTTACCTTTTGCTTTTCAAGTCTAGCAGTCTAGTGCACTACAATGAATACTGCTGATTGCTGGATCCCTGAGTGAGAGAAAACTAAAATACATGCTGCACAATTTTACACTACTGCCAAGAAGAAAATCTACCTACAGAGAAACAATTTTCTTTTTACAGTGTGCCCCTAAGGAAAGTTCCAAAATGAATATTTGAATCTGTCAATATAAAAAAACTGAACCTAATGTGAAGATGTATAATTATAAAAAAGAATCTAATAATATCCAACAAAGGAGGGATTTAAGGACAATGACAAAGCTTTAACTGCAGCTTTTTTTACACTTAATAATAACAACAAACTATTAGATCATCACTGCAACAACAGCGAGACAGCAATAAAACCCATCACTCTGGAAAACTCAGGGGATCTATACTGTTGACTGATAGATTTGACTGGTGTCAAGATATATACACTCACAGACAAACCTTATTATGCTGTTTTGATGTTAGATGTCTCAAGCCACATCACACACAAGGCAGCTGCTTTTTAAAACCAGTGTGAGTTTAACCACAAGCTGTCCACCTTTGACATTTTTCTTGGTCTAATAGAAACATTATGGCACAACCTTGACTCTTCATTTCATTTCATTAAAAAAAAAAAAAAAGCCCTGTTCTTTTATTTGATGTTTCACGATCATTTCTTTGCAGTGGAGACGTTTCTTTTTCCAAGCGCGGTTAGTAATGTTATTTATATCAGCATGCACATTCACTGCGAGATGGATTGCAAAACCAAAGCCATTAGTTGATAATATGCTGTCTGTTTCTCGCTGTTACTCATCTCTAAATTGCATTAATGTTGCACGCTCATTGGGGAAACTGTTTGTCTTCCTGTCTCATTCTCTGTGCATGTGTGTGTATTTGGGCATTGTTCAGCCCTCTTTTTTTCCCTCTCTTACTGGGAAAGGCTGTGTTAATATGTCTCTCTTGTCAATTTTATGAAAGTTTCCGCCAAACTGAAATTTCAGATGAATATTAAAGGTGTGCCCACGATTGCTTTCCAACCCAGCGTTTAGATTTACACCCTCATTATTCACCTACAATACAGCCACAGGGTGCGATGTAGCACCCACATGATGGGATATACTGCTAAATAAAAGGAATGCATAAGCCTATCAAAGTCTAATAAGTACTGATGACTGATGACATCTTACTGTTTATTCCAGAAGACTCTTAACCAAAGTTCCAACGCACAATCCCATTTTATTAATTCTTATTTAAGGCAGACAGAAAATATAAAACACAGCTTTAAGAAAAAAGAATAACAAATGGCATCTTTATATCCATTTCTACACAAACTGTGTGATGCATTGGGCTGTGTTCCCATTTCCCCCCAGGGCTGCTGTGTTGCAGATTGAAGACATATGGCTGTTTATGTGTCCTCCTACCCCACCCTGTGGTCTGTCTATGACATGCTCTTACTGATTCGGCAGTGAGGAAGGCGAACAGAGAAGGATGAGACGCAGTAAGAAAGGAGAAAATGGACTGACCCTGATCACATCAGCGGCACATTCACTGTAATCTCTGCCCACTTTGTGATTTATAAGGCCCAAGAAGGTGAATATTTTATTGTAATGCATCTAGGTTAATATTCCAGCTTGGGGTCCAGAGCATTAAGGGAACATGAATCCACTGAGTTTGTTTTGCCAGGGCCTAATCAATCAGGGCATACGGTGGGTGGAACGACTTAGAAAAGAGCTCTGTTCTCATTACCCAGATGAATCATACATACCATATTATAAATCGCATACCAACCCTGGCCTCCAATGTGCCGAACATCATTCGCTCTCTAGTAAATATTTGGTTTTATGCTAAAACGTGGCCAACAGCAATAGCTTAAAAGTGGCAAATGCTTTTGTAGAAGGCAACATCAAAATGTGTGAGTACTCTTTATTCCATTATAAGGTCTTTATTATGAAAACTGAAGGCTTTGATATGAGAGAGACTCCAGAGAAAAACCAGACTGCTACATAATATAAATGTTACATTACTCAGGGAATATAGAATGTCATGAATAGAATTACATTTTCAGTTTCCAAATTTATTGCTTTGCGCTGCCTCAGAAATCAGTCTGACAGGCGAACATAATTTTCACGGGCATATTTCTTCACACAATAATAATGATACCTTTGTTTTGTACCAACCAATAAAGGTCCATCCTGTTTGCTGCCGCAGTAGTAAGAGGCTTATGCGTGCTGTTAAATTTTGTCACTGACAAAAAGCTGGACCTGTCACCGTCTGAAGCATGTGCCATGTTCGCAATATGTCAAAAGATAGAGGACTTACTCAACTTCAGATGTAAAGGCATCTTAATGTGAAAGCAAACAAAAGCTGGTAAAGAGAAAGACACACTACATCTGAAAGAAATGGCAGCAATCCAATCAGTAACTTTAAATATTCAACTGAGCTCTTCTTCCCTAAACACCTGATATTTGTTATCCTTAAACTAAGTGAAAGAAAGTTTTATCTAAAGTAGAGTGAACAACTAGTAACAGTAGATGGATGCTTACTCACTACTATAGAGCAGAGCCCGAGGACAGTCACATATGGAACTAAATTTTAGTGCCAAGGGCCAAAACCTAGGAAGAAATTTGTTCCTTTACATAAGTCTTTATATAAAAAGCTGCTACTGCCCAGCTACATCTGGTAGGCAGCGCAATTGTTCTCTTAGGATTCATCATTCCCAAAATTGTAATCAAACCAGAGTCATACAGTAATAACGAGTATCCAACAGCTAACCAGACTTAAAAAGTCAGACTTATCAAAGTCGCAGGGCAGCTGGTTTCATCATATAAGAAGATGTAAGGCAAACTACTTAATGACATGTCATTAACTAATCGCCTAATGCACAAAACTATGTTGTGTTCATGCCTTTCCTTAACAGTGACTTCATAATCCTCACTCTCCACATGCCTACTTTTACACAGGCACAGGAGTACAAACTCAACAGTGAAGAAACAGGGAACCAAGCCAGTAACACAAGGGTAAGCAAATGGTGTTGATCATCTGGTAAAATGACTTTAAGCTATGTCAATCATCACATGTACATACCTCAGCTATGTATTTTTTTGATGATTTAGGTACTAATCCTGGCAAACGTTACAGTTCGGACAAATGTTGTTTAGTATCAAATCGTAAAGCTTCAGTATGAAGTAAAAAGACGCGTCTGTTTAAAGCGCATTTAAGCAGGATCTGCATGTGTAGCAAAAGGTGTGTGTGTATCAGTTCATAAGACATTTTTAAGACTATTTTTTTCCTCCAACAGTGCCAGTCAGGCAGTAGGAGCAGAAGGCAACTGTGGAGGAAGGGAGCTTGTCAGAGCTGTCTCACTGGGTGATGTTAATATGGCAATGCTAAGCTGGCACAGGACTTAAGCAGCTTACAAAGTACAGGGAAATAAACTTGATGATTCCACAGCAGTTTGCATGACTTTTTTAAATCCTAAAGAGTTTAAATACACATCCCACCTCATGCTGTCCACACGACAATTTGCACGATCAAAATCGTGCACACTTGATCGCAAATGTAAAACTGCCGTCGTTTGTTAAACTAAAGCTGATTAATTGTTTTGGATGCTACCAGATAAATTGAAGCTTCATCTTTTATTGACTGCTTCAGTGGCCTGCTTCACCTACTTGCCAGTTGATATCTAGTTTCCATTAGGAATCAATATCCATGTGGGTCATGGCAAATCCCTCAATTAACTTGGAAAGTGAGGGAAAAATGAACTCCACCTCGGTCCACTTGAAGTAACTTTCACTTTTATCTCTTGAAAACATTAAAAACAAGGTTGGATCAAGGCCCAAAGACCTGACCAATATAAATTGGCAAGCACATTTTTAACAACAAGCCTCTCCTCTCACAAAGCTGTAAATTTCCATCACAGAGCCAGTTGTGCCAGGTCACACGTTTTTCTCTTCACATAGCATATCAGGTGGTATGACATGGATTCATAATTGCCATTAAAGCTATCCATCACTCAAATAGCCCCCATGGTTCATGTGAAATGTAATTCCAAATGTTAGATGCTATATGGAGAATACTGTATGACCATCATTGTTCAGTGATATGATGTCATTTTGGTCTGTAGGAGCTGATGTTTTATTGTTTAAGCGTGATGGTTTTATGGATTTCCTGTCAGCTTGTTGGATATCAGCAGTGACCTGGAGATCAACCTTGTCAGAACTGGGGTCCAGTGATGGCAGTTCCCTCAGCCAACCCAGCCTTTGAATATGCATCCCCCTCCTTCTCACCCTACACCCTGCAATCCCCAACCATCTGCTCACATCTTGGTGTCACTAGATTCCGGTTGCCTGTACTTTCACCCAAATTTCTCCTGTAATGATAATACCCCCAATAACAGTCCTAATCCCAGCATGCCACGCTGCTCAATTACAGTCTTTAGGAGGATGGGATTACGAGCAGAGATGGATGGAGGGGAGGGGGAGGATGGCTGGAATGAGCTGAGATGAAGGGTGAGGGGGGGGGAGAGAGGGGAGGAAAAGGATAAGGGGGAGGAGAGACTGCTTTTTACTGCCATGAAAGGCTGCAGATGAAGAGACAGGCACAGCAGCAGTGGGTAAATCCCAAATAGCCTGTCACCAGCCGACAGCGCACTGGAGCGTGTAGAGCACAGAACAGCACAGCAGACTGGCAGAATGGGTTGAGCCAGGCTAGGGGGAGAGGGAGGAGGTTGTCTGGTGGGGCTGTAGGAGATGTTAAGGGTTCGCCAATTTGACTTTGGCATAGAGACAGGAGATTGGAGAAAAATACAGCAGGTGACGGAGACATGGGACAGGGTGGCTTGGGTCACGATTTCAAGCTCGACTCATAAACATTTCTCTGTGATTGTGGCAGAGGGACTGAGGGGGAAATGGAGTAGAAAGCTGACAGGGGGAGAATGAGGAGAAGTGTGAAAGAAAGAAAGAGTCGGAGAGAGAGAAAGCAGAGAAAGTCAAGCTTGGAAATAAGGCACAGGGCTTATATCTCCACACTAGCATTTACGAAATCCAGGCCCAAATAAACATCCTTCTTCCTCATCCATTTAGTTGTGGATGTTGATTGAGGGTGCTGGCAGGCAGATGAGCCATAATCAACTACCCATCACAACAGCAGCCATCTCACACAGTGACACTGCCAGCCGTACAAGGGATCCTGCAGCCAAGTGACAAATCTGGGTTTGCAGAACAGATTATATTTACACACACGTCAGTGTTCTCCGTGTTTCTGTAGTCAGAGCACGTCAGTAAACTTTCAAAAGGTAATCATCATTTGAATATGAAACCAGTAATGATCCTGTTCTACTAGACCAGAGTTTGGCAACCTTTACGATCAAATGAATCATTATTGAGCAATTTTTAACCTCCACCCAAAAAAACGTAGAGACATAAAAAAACTACTTGAGCCTTATAATTAATCTTTTAACATGTGACTACTCTAAAGTGGGCTATTCAGGGATATTTAGTGCCTTTAATGTGTGTTTTCAAAAAGCATTTCTTTTGTTGCATCTATGAAATTAAAGCAAAAATGATTGCCAATTATGAAGTGAAGGTATTTGTACATATTGATAACAGTCCATGTTACTGAGGTTTAGTACAGAAGATAAGTCAGCAGGTTAAAGAGACAGGGTATGACACACAGTATAGTTAACTAAACTTTTTTTTTTAACCTGGTGTCGGTATAGGCTAAAAATTCTAATAACTGAAGAATACAATTACTAAAATGAATGATAAATAAAATTTTAAATGTAAAAAGAAAATGTTTCCATATTCGTGTTCATCCAGAATTTTTTAAAGACACAGGAAGCCACTCAAGAAGAGCTGCATGCAGCTCCAGAGCCTAAAGTAACAGTATTCAGATTAATGTCAAGAGCACATATTTCATCAAAACAAAGTGTGCTGTGTTCATGTCTAGTTTGCTGCTACTGAACTTTTCTCAAATGAAATAAATGTTTTCTTTGGGCTTCTGTTACTGAGATGCTAAACACTGTCAAAAAAAACTGAAACCACAAAAGCTGATTGAGTAGAGATTTTAGTTGTTGACCTTTGACCAGCATCAAATTAGCCAAAACTACTGGATTGTTGTTGGTGAATCAAAAAATAAATAAATAGAGGACCTAAATAATTTTTCTAATGAGGACCTGAAACTCCACAAGGTTGGGGAATTCATGCTTGAGTTCAAACTTGAAAGCCTAAACACCTAACAAATGTCAATTAAAAAAATGTCTTACATTTGAATTAGAGATGGCACGATACCACTTTTTTATGTCCGATACCGATATCATAAATTTGGATATCTGCCGATACCGATATAAATCCGATATAGTGTTTTTTAATCAACAAAACTGTTTTTTTTAAATATCTTGCTGCATTTTGCAAGTCTGCAAGTTCATACTCAAGTTTAAAACAACAACTACACTAAAGCTATTCTGTTATACCTGTATACAAAAAAAATATTTCATAGTTCAGCAATACTGATCAATCTAATAAACTTAGACCTACACCATCCTCCCTATTCTGGTATTTTAAAGAGTACTTAGCGTAAATATTAAGCAACCTAACTAATAGGGTTCCAACTCCCAGCAACAACAAAATTAAATAAATAAAAAATAGGGAACCACCCCTCACGCGCCACCTCATGATGCTTAATCGACGTAATCAACCTTAATTTGATGCAGTGTGAAAAAAAATGCACAGAAATCAATTATTTTTCAAGAAATATTAAATAGATTCAACATCTTTCTTCAACAAAATTGCAGACTGCACAGATGGTACCTTCCCAAAGGAAAAAGTACTATAGCTTACTAGGGTATATATATTAGACTTAATAGTCACTATATACAGTAATTGACTTCTATTCATTTTACATCAAATTAAAACTTTGGGTGTCAGATAATTATTTATTAAAAGCTAGACATTTTAAATGAGAATAAGAAAGAAAAGTATGTCTTTGTGCCCCCTTTTCCCAGTTAATGCCCTATCGGCCCCCCTGGCTAAACTTTGCTAGATCCGCCCCTGCACAGTTACCAGCGTCAGCTACGTAGAAAAAGATCCTGGTGTAGAAATTAATATTAAATAAATTCTAACAACAGCTTATCAAGCTTAAACGTGCTGCTGTTGTTCAGCCGCTGGTTTGCTCTTTCTGGCGCAAAGTGGACCAAAAACAAACCAGAGACAGACTCGTGACAGAAAAGCCGATCAGCTGATTTAAGCAGTTTCACGATTGAAGTAGCAGCCGGAGAGCGAGAGGCAGTCGCTTGTTAAGCTTAACGTGGGAATGCTTTACAAACATTCAGAGATGGACTTACACACTTGCTTTACTTCTCTCGGGGATAACTTTGTCGGAGATGAAATGCCAGGTTGCTAGTGAAGCTCCACATGCTATCCAGACCACCGACAGGTCCTGCATGCCACAGCTGCTCTATCACGTGATGCATACGTTCTGAGGTGAGTTACGGCGTGTTGCAAGTTTTGTGAGGTGCTTTCGTGATATTTAATGGATCGGATTACATTTTTTATTTTTCTCCGATATCCGATCCAGTAATTTAGGTCAGTATCGGACCGATACCGATACGTAATATCGGATCGGTCCATCTCTAATTTGAATAACTCACTAAAATATGCACCAAAGATACACACACACACACACACACACACACACACACACACACACACACACACACACACACACACACACACACACACACAGGTAAATTAAGCATGTGTTAAATGTGTGGAGTTCTCCTTTGACAGTTTATCCTTAGCCTTTAGCAATCCACTACATCTTAGTGACATCTGAGACGTCTGTGATCATCCATCAGGACTTATCTGGGGTAAAACAAGAGGTAACAGTGGATCAGCCAAACAATGAATGAAATGTTTCCCCCACAGAGAAAGACTCTTTTTCTGTCTAACGTCCTCCAGAGGGAACCTTCGTGTTCTCTTGTCAAGTTCTGTTCCACTGATTCTCCCACTGATCCAGCACAGTCGTCATGTCAAGCCCAAAGTACACATGCAGGCAGACCCTGGTCAACAAAGCCGTGCCTACCAAAGCATGAAGTGAAAAAAGACCCCCCCCCCCCACACACACACACACACACACACACACACTCCCCACACCAAACAAGTGACATGACATAGCACCTGATAAAGCTGATAAAGTGACATGACCAGCTACCAGTGATGGTCAGTGGTCCAGAGTGGTTACAACACCACGGAGAGGGGATGGGCTCACTGAAGTAAATCTGCACTCCATATACTTTCCACCTGCATCTGGTAAAACAAATTACACAACTATTGATGATAACAAATTTACACAGTGGATAAACAGCAGGGCAATGTTTGTTATGTACTAACCAGCTTGTAATTACCCAAATAAATCTTATACTCCATGGTCTTAATTTTTATAAACATTAATCCCTGCAATCTTACAGATGTATTTAGAAATAGTTATTGTCATGGAGACTGGAGAGAGAGCAAAATGTGGATATGATTTAATGCTACAGCCACAGAGATCTTAAATGCTTTTAAGAGCCACGTAGGAGACTTTTGAAAGATATATCTGGAACTTTCAGCAGCAACAGGAGGCCTTATAGTAAAGTAGATATATATGTCGGAAAGGCATATAATTTCTAAAAGCAGTAGGATACATCATCGTTCAGAATAAGATTTGCAAATGTAGATTTGCATATTTCTCTCACCCTTGTGCATGTATTCATTGTGTATCGATGTGTGTGTGTGTGTGTTTTAGCATGTCAGTCTGAAATATTGAAAGAAATGTACTTGGAATAACAAAGTTGCCAATTTTCCTAATGATATTGATGACAGTTTCATTACAGTTTCATTTTACTTGCCACACACTTAATTCGACAAATCCGACAACACTGCAGTACTGCTTGACACAGCTTTGCTTGAGTCTGAATGATTAAAGTTAATATATTCATCGGAGATATATTTATTGGCATGTATTTCATCTCCTGAATGACACGTTAATTAATAAGAAGAAATTTAACAGCATAAATGCTGTGTTTTTTTCCAGAGTAGTGACAACTTTTTCTTTCTGTAACCATGAAATGTTCTACCCAATACAAACATCATGTATGTTATATGTTGAATTGAGTTCAATTCAGTTTTATTAATATTGCCCAATTTACTGCAACGGTCATCTCAAGGCACTTTATATAGCGAGGTAAAGACCCTACAATAAGACCACAACAATCAAACTATGTCCTGTGGGCAAGCACTTGTTGACAATGGGAAAGAAAAACTCCCTTTTAACAGGAAGAAACCTCCAGGACAATCTGGGTCACGGGGTGGCAGTCATCTGCGTTTTTGGTTGAGGGAACAATGGAAAGACAGAAGCACAGAGAGACAAGGAAAAACACAAACTATGGAAGAAAGTAGGAAAAAGAAGTTAATGAAATGCAGTAGTTGCATGCAAATTCATCAGGTGTAGCTAAAAAGGGTTCACTGCATCATCAAAAGCCCACCAAGCAGCCTGAGCCTACAGAGTCACAATTAAGAGGTTATTCTGGGTTTTCTGATCCAGTTCTAACTATAGTATATTTTATTTGTTAAAAAGGAAAGGTTTAAGCCTAAATGTAAAGGTAGAGATGATAGCAAGGAGTTGACTCCACAGGACAGAGTCCTGTCAGCTGAAAACTCTGGATCACATAACTTAACTTTTGGTGGTAATATGATACTAAAAAGACTTTAAAAGGATATGAGGGAGAAGAATGTTATGAGAATTTAAATTAAATTCTGGATTTAATAGTAAACCTCAGTTTCATCAGCATTTGGAAGCAAGAAGTTAAAAATCATCCAGACATGACAAATTGATTTGTTTAATCTGGCTTCATTGATAAACACAGCTGGGTATCGTCTGCGTAGCAATGAAAATATATGCATTGTTATCTAAGCATTATCTATGGGGAAACACTTATAATGTGAAAAGGATCAGCCAGAGAACTTTGTGTGCTAGGAACACCCCTCGTTTACATAACCATTTGGGATGCTGTGGATACATATTGATATAATTCAAACCAGATCGCTGTATTTCATTTAATACTGGTTAGTTCTAATGTGGTAAAATGTAATCACTGCTTTTGAATGCTACAATTAAGTTTGCAAGGGCCACTCTCCACTGTCAGACACCATAAGAAGATATTAAGTAACCTTCAGTAGGGCAGTGTCTGTGCCATCACCTCTACATACTAACTAAAGCTCTTTAAATAAACCATTTGGAAATGGTCACAGAACTGTTTGAACACTCTATTAAGACCTTCTGGAAAGAACTTGGCAATCAGTATATAAATAAGTGAGACAGATGGATCTAGCAAGGTCTTTTTTAAGTAGTAGTAAAGCTGAAGTAGAGATTAGTAGTAAAACGTCTTTTAAGAGTTTGCGAATGTGCTCTAAAAGTAATGTTGATGGTTTGGAGGAAGTAAGTATTGAGGACAGTTCAGGAAGATCAATAGGAGAGAAGCAGACCTAATAAATACAAGCAATTATTACATTTGCTGTGCTTAATGATGTATCCATGCTATGATTTTCTTTTCTCTAACTGCATTTTTATTCAAAAAAAAAAAATAATGAAGTTATTTCTACTTACAACTAAAGGAAAAAGGTTCAACAGAGCTCTGACTATTAAGTGGGGCTACAGTGCTAGAAAACAAGGGTTCTTCCTGTTTTCCTCTATGAGTGATGAATAAGATGAACTAGCTGCACAGGGGCTTTTTTTATTAGAGTAACAACATTACCACCTTACGCATTCTCTGTTTTATATCTCTCTGAGTTTTTTCTTTCTTTTGTAGTGGGATCCACAGTATGCAGTAATGTATACAGTGAGGCTCCAGCACTTGTAACAAGATAATCAACTTAACTGTGCCCTTCACTGTGTGAGCACATGCCATTGAAGGAAATAAATAAGTGAAATCCCTTCCTTAAGTTCACCTGCTGCAAGTAATTTTTTCCCAGTACTGTGTACTCCACTGTTGCAAAACTTAAATATTTTTAAGAAATGGAGAGACAAAGAAGAAATACCATTAAATAATAAATGTCTATGCCATATGGAAGGACAAGACTACGAGAGTGCTTAAAAAGGAGACTGTGCTCACTTTGAACACCACAGAAGCTACTTCATAGACAGCATTTGAAAACTGATTTAACATATTCACTTTAGATGAACGTTTCCATAAACATCTAATGTGTAAAGAGCCCTTCGCTTGAAGTAAAAACCCGTCCAATTAAAGTGTCACTAAATAAACAGGATGAAGTTTACTGATAAAGGCTGAGGGAATGGGGAAGATACATAGTCACCCTAATTATTCCAGCGATATTTGGGCTCTGAACTTAGCCAGTGAGGTCATGGGGAGTTTCCAGAGCGATGTTCTGGTCAGGCACTGTTGATTATTTTCCAGCAGATTGCTCTATCTCAGTAAAGCAGCATTAGCTGAGTTTTGAAAGCAAGGAGCAACTGGTGTAGCATCTGGCTCCCATGTTTACATGGAGGGGGACAAGATTAATAGGGTGAATTAGCATATCTATGTAAGGACCTAAGAAGTGTGCATTCTAATTACTTTCACAGCCAACCATGCCAAGACCAGATAACTGCCTTTGTCTTCTTCTTAGCTGAGAGTGGAAGGATGGACAGTGTCATCCTGACAGCATAAGAGAGAAAAGGGGGCACCTCAATTATGTTTGCTGCCTGGGTTAGTTTCAGAGTAAGAACATCATGAGAATTACTGCAGAGACTTAAAGGAACCTGAAGATAGCCTCAGAGACAAAACCCAGTGATGACAAAAATATTCTTAACATTCATAACGCCTACAGACCAAGCTCTCCAGCTTTGTAGGACCAATACAGAGAGAGAGAGTGAGAGAGAGACATCAGTAAAGGTTTGTGAATACATTAATCTCACAGCACTGTCAGAGCAACAAGCTTCGCAACAAGGACAAGTGGTGTCACATGTTCACTGACAGCAGAGTTATGAAGGACACACAGATGGATGGTGTTGTCAGTGAGATCAAGGAGGTAAAGAATGCAGCTAGTATCATTTAATAATTAGATGTGTGCAAAATGTGTCTTAAAGCTGATACACAGGTTTCACAGACGTAGCTTTTCCACATGAGACATTGCACCTGTTTGAGAGGAAGCATCATTCTTTTAAGAGTCATAGAAGAACTCTCAGTGATGGTGAATGAAGCATGTGTGTTTGTGTGCTAGTGTGTGCAGCAGAACATCTCTCCAGTGAACAGACAGCAGCTTCTTCACATGTGGTGGTGACATGGCTCATTACTGGGGGATCCAGCAGTCTATCAGGAGTCTACAAAAAGTTGAAAGTACTACTCACTCAGCAAGTAGAGTTTAGAGTAGCTTATGCCACAGAAAACACAGATGCAACAGGAAGAAGAGGGATAAAAGAATAACGAATAAATACAGTTTTGTATTAAATTTGATGCCATGATAATGTATTTATGTATTTATTATCCCCTAATTGCTGCAAGATAATTATGGTGGTTTGACCTTTACTAAGTACACAAAAGATGTGCATGAGTTGATGTAAAAACCCAGCGGGGTAGGTATTGCGAAGTGAGGCACTCACTGGCCACTTCAAAACAAGTTTGGGATGATTTGAGTTTTGTGACATGCTCTGTTATCTTGCTGGAAGCGGCCATCAGAATATGGGCACACCGTGGTACAGGAATGATTATAGACAGCAACAGTACTCAGGTAGGATGTTGCATTTAAACGATGCTCGGTTTTATTGAAGTGCCCAAAGTGTGCCAAGAACATATCCCCCACACGAAAACATCACTTCGATCGGCCTGAACCCTTGAAGCGAAACAGGACACTTAAACAGGATAACAAAAGTTGCAGCAGAACACTTTTCCTATTTTATATTAACCAATTTCAGTGAGACTCTGCAAGTTGCAGCCTCCGTTTCCTGAATGACAGGAGTGTTCTTCTGCTCTCTGGATATTTTCTGGGTGTTTTTTGGACCATTCTCCAAAGCCTAGAGATGATTGCAGTTTCTGAAACACTCTGACCACTCCATCACGCACCAACAACCACTCCACATTCAAAGTCTTGACCATACCTACATGCTTAAATGCACTGACCTGTTGCCAAGTGATTGGAGGATTAAATAGTTTGTTTCGTTAACAGCAGTTGAACAGGTGTACCTAACAAAGTGGCTGGTAAGTGTATATTGCAATGAACAACAAGAACTGTAAACAGATTTCACATCATCTGATACAAAGATGATGTAAAGTGAGTATTGAAAAATATGAGAAAGGGAATAATGAAGAGTGGTGACTCAATAAGAGCTCTGTATTACTTCATGTGTTGAATGTTCAAATAACAGGCTGACGTCTTGCAGTAATTCTGGTAAACATGACATCACAAAGTTCAGTTTTAACCTGACTGTAGGCAATGCAACAGAAATGCCCAAAAACCTGAACATGAAAATATACCAGATTGTTGTTTTCATGTCATTTCACCATATCATAACAGCATCCCTGCTCCCACACGCTCTGCGCTGCGTCTGCATCTTCGTCACACACAGGCTCACACACCCACCGCAGTCGCTGCTCAGAACGAGCTGTACCTTTAACTTTCCCAACACTGTTGACATCCTCTGTGCTTGAATACTCGGCTGAGCTTTCAAAGTTCTCTCTACATTATTGAATACCTTGGATTTTAAACAAAACTCTAAAGCATTCCACATGGTTTTGTGTCTCCCTGGTTATCTAACCACTTTCTCTGCTCAGCGTAGGTATTCCATTACCCATCCACTGGGAGCTAATTTGTATTTTTACAATGTAGCTACTCTAAAGCATCTGAAGAAGCTCTACGCTTGTGCCTTTTTCTAATGCCATTTATGAGAATCACATAAAGTTCAAGGATTGGTCAAGTGATTGAGCGCTCGTC
Source organism: Aulonocara sp. 'chitande type north' Nkhata Bay (assembly GCF_057382095.1). Lineage (NCBI taxonomy): Eukaryota > Metazoa > Chordata > Actinopteri > Cichliformes > Cichlidae > Aulonocara > Aulonocara sp. 'chitande type north' Nkhata Bay. The sequence goes on from NC_141357.1 coordinate 30,504,473, forward strand.
ACATATAATTTAGAGAGGTGTGTGTGTTTGTGTGTGCACCACTGAATGCCTATGTATTGTCGTTCATTTGTGCTCATGTGTGAATGTGTAAATCTCTATTACAATGCAAAGCTAAACTGAAATAAATGATGTCTACATTCTGCCCCACCCTGCCCACATATCTAACGCTGCAAGAATCCAGTAACTGGGTCAGCAACATAAACATGCTTAAACACAAGCTGAATCCTTCTTGTTGCTTCCACAGACAAGATGCAGAGTGACACTAGAGATACAACCCTGAAATATGGATGCATTGGGACACAGTCCATAATCCCACTACCCAAAAATGGTGTCTGTATGTGTGGGGGTGGGTATGTGTAGGATTTTTTTTTTATAGCTATAGTAGGGATGATGGACAACGGAGAGAGTAGTAAGAGCAGAAAATACTACCAAGAATAGGAAAGTGGATCATTGACTCGATTAGAGATAAAAAGCACAGCTGACTCTAAAAATTGAGGATGTTTCCGTTATCTTTTATTTAACAGTTCAGGTTTGATTACTTTTCAACATTCTTAAAGATTGTGGTCTTAATGAAACATTTTTTGTTAATATACAAGAAAGAAATGTCACATTAAGCTTCAATCCAGTCCCAGTGACCTCCCCTCTTCGTCAAAACAGTTTAAGTGCTTGTATTTTAAATGCCAGTTACAAAAAGGACATTTATATACAGATATCCACATGAGGCCACCTGAAAAAATTACTGAAGAAGATGCATTTCAATAATAAAGGTCTTTTTTAATATACACATTTTCAGTACTGGTCTTTCATTGTCCTACCAGCCGTTTTTTATTACATTCATGTAGCCCAGAATGCTCCTTGTAGTACTGTACACCTGAAATGAGACCATGTGTTTGAATTTGGATGAACCTTCGCCTTCATTTCTAACATAATAAACATATTAACAGACAGCATCATTATCCTGTGTTAAAAATACCAGTGTCAGTTTTAATAATTTATAATTATGTAGAGCCATTAAATATAAACAGACAATTTAATTATATGCAACTGTATTTTGATGAATTCTACACTGGAGTCCATGCATTTAACAATGAAATCAATACTCGCATTAATCAAGTTCCTGAGAGTCATTACTACAGCATGAGGTACAAATGATGAAAAACATGCCGGCACGAGAACATATCTAGTGCAGATAAACAGCTACACAATGAAAAAATAAAAACTTGCCTGATGTGCAGCAGGAGGGAGTTCAGTGGACTGACAAGCTCAAGTGTAACATTGATGCTTTAATTTGAAACAAAGAAAAGGGTAAATGGGGCTAACCTGTTTGTAATGGGAGCTAGTTTGTCTGCCACTATTAAACAAATTCAATTTGTTAGGTCTCCTTTAGAGCAGAACACGCACAAGACAAACAATCAGGCCCAGAAAACCTGATCTAAAGAGAGAACAGCAAGTTAAACAACAGTCAAAATGTCCTCAGGAATAAGCAGAACCAAGGAACTGAGCATATATCATACTTCAATATCCTGCATGGTTACTGCCTAGGTGAAAATTGCTTTTTAGGCTCTAAACGGTATGAGTAAACTCGTTAACAACACTTCTATGCAAATCCACAATAATCATCATTTCTACGCTCAGGGAATGCTGAGGTAGGAGAGAAAACCTCTATCTTTAAGTATCTCCCAAAATAGTCTGAGGTATATGAAATGTCAGATTAGCTCAAATTCCCATCCACTAGCTTTCAAAGAGAGAAATATATGCATAGAAAATACACAGTATGTCAGAGGTATTTATAAATCATTTTCTAAGCACTCTCCTGCACCTTATGGCAAATTTACATTTTTATGAGATTTGAACTATGACTATAATGTGGAATAGCAGATGTTTGAGGTTTCTAAGCCGAAGATTGGGTCCAGTTGTCCACATTTTCAGAGCTTTTACCCTTAATTTTAGCTGGCAGGTGAGTTTTACCTGTGTAGTTGATACTCTTGTATGCAACGACCTTCTATCCTACACACAAACACTGCTGTGTCAAACTGCATCACTGAAGACGCCTTGTTTCTGAAATGCATAGTTCTGCAGGTGACATACTCTAGTAATGTATCAAAAGAAATATGTGCATCCATAAAATGTGTCCAGTTTTATTTATTTTAGCCTTGGACACAAGAAAAGACAACTTATCTCACCACATAACTAACCACATCTGGTGTAGGGCAAAGAGATTGTTCAAGAGGTGCTTTCCAATTAGGCATTAATTCGTCACACAACCTCACACTTTAATTAAATGTAGCACATCAAATGGAGATGTGAAATATGGGGTTATTAATGTGATGACCGATAATGTTGTTGCCAAGCAGAGGCCTCCATACCCAGTATAAGCCTGAAGCCTCTGAAGACTGGTGGCATCACAGCTTAGCCTTAATCCCTCTGCCTGTCAAAAAGACACATTTTCCTAATTGCCTTTTAACTTATATGAAATTAGCACCTACGTAAGTCAAATTATCATTCCATGATGTGGATAACTGAGATTGGGCAGGGAGGTTTGTACAGTGATAGGCTGTTCGAGCTCATTAATTATTGTGTTGTTGGGGACGGCAGCAGGGAGAAGAAGCTCTGCATTAGGGATGTGAGGATAGTACCTCTCACGGGGGCGATCATGGGGCATTAGCCCTTTCCTCCAAGGATTATAGATTGAATGTTCAAGGCACTGCCAAGGGAAACATACACTGAATAGGATTTTGGCTTAACTCCATAGAAGAAGCGGGTGCCATGGAGCTATAGAAATGGTCAAAATCACCAATTATACAGTCTTTGTAACAAAATGAACACAACTTTGAGAATTTCCTTCACTAAAGACACAATTTTTGTAATGACTGAAGATGACCCAGTTGATAACAACAGATTGAGATTAGGGTTTTACATTATTTGCGATTATGATTTCAAGGGGATTTTCTATAAAGAGCCTTAAACAGTTACTTAAAAAATATGTCAAAGAACAGAAATTCCATCCAAGATGGAGCCTAGATTGTTGAAATTGTTGGCAGTACTGTAAACAAAGTGCTGTTTAAGAGGTTAAGTTAGAGAAAATTGTTCAATATCACATGAATACTATTTGTGGATGCATATTTTTCAAAGACAGATGCCAGAATTCCCAAAGCAACAGTTCAGACGGCCAACCAAAACTCATCGGTTAATGGAAAATATTACGAGCTAGCTTTGATTATGATTATAGCCAAAATCATAATCACAAATATTATAATAAATACTGAGATGATGATTGTTTACAATTCAGATTGCTCAGTTTTAGAAGCATTATGCATTTATTGATCTTTGTTCTGACATTTTCTTTGAAACATCTGATTTTCTTAGGGCTTAACCGAAAACCAAATAACTAAATGACTTGGGGGTGTTTTTTAATGTTTTTGTCTTACACTGGCAAACAATGATCCCTGCTGGGCAACGCCTACAAAGCAGGAGATCTGTGAATGTTTTTTTGTTTGTTTTTAGGGAGGTGCAAAAGTGGACTACAACAAAGAAAAAGTGTGTGTTGGATTCATAAGACAAAATGACAGAGTCACAGCAAAAATGAATAAAAGTACTTAATTATCTTGCTTGTATAATCGCTGAATGCAAACATTTATAATATAAAATAACATTTGATTACTCATTATCGTTCATAATAATTACAATTATCCCTCTAAACCAGAAATAAAGAAATACATAAGTGAATACATTCCATCATCTGTAGGTATAAAAAAGTAAAAAATAAAATACTGTATTCAAGTAAGTAATTACAATATTAGACTACGGTTCAACTGTAGTAATAATCATGTAAGAGGAATCTGTTACATCATCACACCATACTGCAAAAGGAGAAAAAAAAATGATACATATGAACAATGCTTAGATTAGCTTTGTTTGCAGTGCAACACAAACATCAGACTTGAGACACTTTAGGCTTATCATCCTCTCCACTACCATTTCCTTCATCCCCATGGCAACTACTCATCTCCTTATTCTAATCACTACAAGTTAACCTTGATATGAAACAGTGCACAAGGGACCACTCACACTTTTGTGCAGGCTTCTGAAGACAGACACCATCCCTAATAATAGCCATAAAAGAAATCACTGTCTCAATTTTATGGGAGCCTGAAGATGAATGATGAGCATACAAGACACGCTGAAAATGACATTTGGGGAACAAGTCAGAACGAGACAACAAAGAGCTGAAGATTTGAAAAGAAAATGATGTACTTGAGGAAAAAATTAACTATAGTTCCATGAAATATGTAAAGTTGAGGATGTGGATTAGTCAACCATTATTCTGGAGCCTCACTGCCCCAAACCACCAACAAAGACATTCATTTCAACTTCAGTTACATATCCTGACATGTAAAACACATAGTTACACTCTGCATCTACGTGTTGTAGCTATTTGTCTACCCAATTTAATGTACTAGATCCTTTAGTTTGAGTGCTATAAATGAAACCCATAAAAAACCCCGCCCTATCTGTTGTGCAGAGCTCATGATAGCCTTAATGATCAAATGCAAAACAAGACAACTCCTGAGCACTTACTTCCCCATAAAAGGTGTAAGAGATAATGCTCATTGCTATTCCTCTGATGGAACCCTGCCTTCATGCTATCAATTATTAGTGAGCTATGCAGGTTTCTAATAAGGATGAAATATTTTATACTTGTGTGATGAGGAAAACACAACTACTGAAACAAACAATTTTCAGAGGTGGTCCATAAAAACATTAAAGGTCTTGGCTAATATGCTCATATAACTTCCTACATCATATCTGATGGGGAAAAAAGGGAAACAAAAAAACATGACTGACAACCCAGGGACACTTCACTGTAGTTTATGGAAGTATTTTGTTGGGGGTCGCTGAACACATTTAAAACTAGCGCAGGAAAAGGCTTGGCCAAGAAGAGTGGAGATTGAGATGGCCTATCTCATTTTTATGGCGCCCCCCCAGGCTACAAGCCGGGTAATTATGAGTGACCCAAGGAATGCGTGGCCCGTGGTCGGCTCTGGCCCTGAATGACCTCTAGTGACCCTTCCATTAAACAAGGCCAGCGATGGTTTGTCAGACAGAGCATGCACACACATACACACACATACACACACAAACACACGCAGTATAAAAATAAATAAAAGAAAGCGGCCACTACATGAGCACAACTAGGGTATAGTAAAAAATAATAGTCCATGAAATATCAGAAAATAGCGAATATCCCACCATTCCCAGCAATACATTTTTTCCCCAAATCGTGAAGATATTCAGTACATGTTTGAAAACATGTGTTTTTTAAATCCATCAAAATAAATGTGATGGTGATGAATTGCTGAACTTCCTTTCAATCCACCAATCAATCAAAAATCTAGAAAATCTAGAAATACTTTGGAAAATCACTCTATGCTAGATTAAAAAGAAATGCTTTAATCTATTTATTTGTTTGATGTACAATACACAAAGTCAGCTGGAGTGCTGGTGTTTTAAAACAGATACATTTTCAGTATTAATGTTCTGTTTTAAGCACAGAATTTCTTTCCATTTCCAACCATGTCGTATTTTTTGGATTTCTTAGATGTTTTGAGTTTCTACGGCTGCTCTCCTGACCAGTTCTCCCTAGTAAAAGAGATTTGAAATCAATAGAACATCCTGGTTAGATAAAGGTAATAAATATGCCATACACAGTGAGTGGCTAAGCATGAACATAATTTGTTGAGTTATAGATTACATCGCCATACTCAGTAGAAAAGCAACAAAACTACTTCCACCTTACAACACAGCGTAATTATAAACTTTAAAAAGCTCTAATTTAATATATAATTGCGAATTTAACAAAGATCAAAATTCCATAATATTGTATGACATAAATCCAACAGGTGATGGTTTAAACAAACCATGGAGGCCACCAGAACGGAAACTGTCATATCTTTCTATACCAAAAGGAAAGGCTTCCAGTTCAGAGAAACACCTAAAAGACCAAACCTAGATGTGTTCAAATAATTCAAGGTGAAATTGGTGCAGTTTTAGCTCAACATCCAACAGCAGTCAAAGCATTATTTTCCTGAAACACAGCTTACCATCTTGTGTAAGGCAGCTGGCAATGTCTTTGTAAAAATCAACTATGCATAGCCTTTCATAGGCTAACATGTTTACAGTGGCTAACATTATATAACTGCTTAAACTAACATTATACCAGTATTGAGAATCATGCAATTCTGTGGTATTGGTACTACCTACTAAATTTCTGGTTCATAGTACCAATATACCAAGTACATAAATATCATGGTAGGCTGTGTCATGGTTGTATCAGCCCAATCAAATGGATCAGTGACTGAAATCAGACAGGAACATTTTACTGAATAAAGTTGCAGTTATGCACTTTTAATTGTGTATTTTAACCATTTGAATAGGAAACATTTCAGTGAGGCATTCATGCCCGTGATCACTACGTGTGATAACACAATGGGCCGACCTACTGCTAATTCTGGGAAACACATTTACCCTGAAACAGTAATGGCTCATGCAGGATGTGATAGTATCATTTAGTCCCATTACATTTACAATTCACAGCCACATAAAGAGAGTAGAATCTTTTCTAGTAGAGAAATATGAGACAATGAACACTTAATCACCACATTAATGAGATCAAACACCCACAGTTGCCTTCTTGGAGACAGAAAGAGCAATATGACTAGGATACAAATGCTCTGCATCAATGTTTACAAACTCTGTGACCATTCTACTCAACCCACAAATTATAATTACTTCACTTTAAACATGTGGGTGTTACATGTAGTGCAGTATAATTTCGGCAGCACAAATTAATGCACCCCTCTAAAACAAAAAACACACTGGGGGTCAATGTGATATATCTGAGGTGTTTACTGTGCTTTTGACCTCAAAACATAATTCTGAACAACAACATTCTGTCCATCCTAATTGCATCCCATAACACAAATGCATGTGTAAAACCAGGCTATTAAATGGGAAATAACCATCTACTAGGCTAAAATATTACCCTAGAGTAAAAGATTGTTTAAATATTTGTAGCAAAACATTTTTGGTCCAGCAAATTATCCCTTGCAGCAACTCAACAACATTGAATTGAAGTGATGTTTTTTCAAAGGCTAATCATGTTACTTTTCTTCAAAGATGTGAAAAACACTTCACACACCGGACGAGAGAAAGGGGGCTGTTAAGATTGGGAGGATTGAGAGAAACAGTAAAGCATCTGTGTGTGTAACAGAACAGGTAAATTTGTGAGAAGTGACTCTCCGTAAGGCCATGAGGAAAACTCTTTGGGAATTGTGACTCCAAGCCAGAGGTACTGAAAAAGCAGGTGATAGCAGTAATGAAAGAAATGCAATAATAATGCAATAATGTTGGTTGGGTGAGTCAGCTGGGCCTCCGGCACTTTCTCCATAGCGCAATAGATGACCTGGTTTCTCTCCTGTTCCGTTCCTCCACTGCAAACATAGGGCCAAGGTGCCAGCCATCAATAATATATACACACAGTTACTGTTGCCACACGCCCCTGAGCTCCACAGTGCTGAGATGGAGGCTTATTAAAGGCCCTCCCTTCTGTTATTGTTTAGCCCCGGAAGAAAGTGGCGTTATGAAAAATAGGACAACAAAGAAGAGCATGGCTTGGCACAGTGTCAGGAACAGGCACCACTAAATTGCCACTGTCCTTGGATAAAAAAGTTGGAGCAGTGGGGCTGGCTTGATAGCTGAGTGATTAGGAGACAATGAACATGGGCACAAATCTCCCGAGCAGCGACTTAAGTCTTTTTTTATGGGTAGAAGTTTGCAAATTCTGTATAATGGAAATGTAAAGTGTAAAGAAGGAGGCAATTCATATCTTCCAGTGATCGCCTTTAAATAGACAATGTGGTATTCAACAATACAGTCTATTATCAGTTTCTTTAAGTCTGGGCAAATACAATTATATTTTTTTAAGGCTGGCCTGGTCTGCATTTTTATTCAGATTAAAATGTACCCATAAAAAAGAAAAAAATGCAATAAAATAAATACTCATTTCCTTCAGCTACATTCTTCAGACAGTTGTTTTTGTGATTGTGTTTTTCCAGCTCTACCACAGACATTTTGCTCGACTGATCTGGGGATGAGCCACAGTCTTACGCAGACACACTAACGACTTCTGTGTGCAGCAGATTTTGTATTTGTTTACAGTTCCTGGTAGCAAGAAACAAAAGAAGTTGTTCAAGGTCTGTTGGACTCTGGCTTTAGCAAGACATCATATTAGGGACAGACACATCCTGTAGTAGACCTCGCTAATCTAACTCTTACCCACAACATGCCCTGTCTGTCCTGGCGGTGCACCGGCTTGCTGTGGAAGGTTAGAATCCAGTTTGCTTGTGTTTCTGTCTGCATGTGTTTTATATGGCTTATGGGGATCTCTGAGGGAGCTGTTTGTCCATGCATCCGCTCTGTAATCACTGCCATAAAAGAAACAAGAGGCAACAAGAGACAGGCAACTGGCAATAAATGACACGTCCTCCCCATGGTGTAATAACTTGCCCATCCATCAGGCAACCTCTGCTCACACATTTCTCTCCCTCGCTGCCATTCTACTTCCTGCTCTTGCTCCTCTCACTACAGCCTTCATCTTTGGGGAAGAATTACTTGGACGGACAAAGCGATTGATTGAGCTGGGCCACCATTTGATGTTTATTTCAGCTCAAATGAAACTGTCTTGTCCTTTCAATAAACCTCTGGCACAGACGCACAGGCAACAGAGAATATAGCCACATGATAAATTACAATATGATATCACACCTTCATGTGTTCTCCCCATTTCAGACAGACCATATGTTCCCCCAAAAAGACCTTGAAATTAATCTGCAGCCCTCACAAATTTACTGTTGCAGTAGACTTCTCCATGAGATCGATTTTACACCATATTCCTGTAAATGATGGCTGGCATGTCAAAGTCCCCAGCTCCCTACTGAGAGAGAGGCAAAACAAAGACAGCTAGAGGTGGAATCTGAGCAGCGAGGTAAGGGTCAGACATGCATGGTTAATAATGGGCACAGAGAAAAAACTGTGGTGAAATGTAAGGCAGCTAATGATTAATCAATGAGTCCAACTGTGTGGTTTCAGGACTATAGTGTAATTTTAAGAGTGTATCGATTGCCTTTAATAAATTATTTAATCGAAAATATTTCAACCAATCTTGCAGAGGACAAAGGACACACGTGTAACTGCCAGATAATGCATTGTGGATTTGGTATCACTCCTGGCTACAACAACAAGTTCAGATTCTTCAACTTTAATAAGATGAAGACATGTGATACATGTAAGGCCCTTCAGGCTACGTTGACTGTGGCAGTTTGTGCTGTTTCTCAGCCAGTTGTCCAGTTTAGCTAGCTATCAGAGACATGCAGTAACCCTAAACTAGCTAAGTCATTGAGAATCTGCCAGCAGTGGTGGAGTACAACTTTTGCACAACTCTAGAGCAAAAAATAATAAAGTGATGAACTGTATTGGCAGCACTTACTGATGTCAGATTTTAGAGACCAATAAAATTAGTGGTGTTTACTATTTTTGATGCATTTTCCTATTTTTAGGTCATCAATTTCATAGTGCCAGTGCCATAGTGTTAGTATCTCATTTGTCACAATCTTAAACATAGCTTATAATTAAATGTTAAATGAAGTGCTTCTTATATAGCGCCTTTTTGAGCACTCGGAGCGCTTTCTACTGCAAATCTCATTCACACACACGTTGCTTTTATCTATAATTAAGCACTTTCATACAACAGTCCCACGCTCTTTCACACACTGATGGATGCACTGGGGACAAGATCGGGGTTCACTATCTTGCCCAAGTATAATTTGGCACATGAGCTGTAAGAGTCGTCGTTTGATCCACCTGCCGATTGGTAGATGACCCGCTCTAGCACCTGAGCCCCAGCTGGTTTCTCTCCTGTTCCATTCCTCCACTCCAAACATAAGACCAAGGTTCCAACCCTGACCCCATCATCATCATCAGTATTATTATTACATTGCAATATAACTTCTATAATGATTAAGTCCTGTAGTGTTCTCTTTGTTCTTCAGTTTCAGCATGTGTCTTATAATATGATGGTTTAAAACATTTAGTAGCAGCATATGGAAAAAAAACCATTGGCTATATTTCATGTATTTATCAATCACTGAGGGTGAATTTTTTTTAACAACTATTAGTTTAGGAAAGAGAAATTAGTATACTATTACTGCATAAAAACAGAGCTTTTGAGAAGACAGAAAAACAAAATCTGTTCTTTCAAAAACAAGTGAGGGTAAGGTGATGTGGGCTCCACAGCAACATTTATTTTTTCTGCAGGGAAAGTCACATGTCACCATTCTCTCCGCCTGCCACAAAGAGGTCATAAATTACCTGTCCATAAGCCATCAATCTACACTGGGAGCGACAGCAAACATCAAGCTTACACTCAATCTCGCACGCAAACATGCACGTACAAATACGGGCAACAGACACAAACACACAATTCTAGGAGAACGCCACATGTGCAAGGACCCGACTGTGTACTGGTAACAGTGTTTGCAGTTTCACCAGCCTGCGTTGCACAAACTTTCCACACTTGTAGATAAATATTCTCCAGTTTCACAAACACCAAGGGAAATATTTTTTCAAGCACTTCCACAGAGAAAGAGGTCAAATTCCTGCAGAACTGACTTTAAAAATTCATTTTGGTGCATTTAGTTCAGTTCATGTATACTTCCACCCCAGGAAAGTGACAGCTAGCTAAAAAAGCAGGTATTTGTTCTATTTTTACAATATGAAGAAACAGGAATGAGAGCAGATACAGATTCAAACATGTTATTGCATGAGGCAGTGATAACACACTTTGATGAATTATCGTTTTTCTGCAGCAGGAACACCAGCAGAAACTTGCAGTCACATCAGTTAGATCCCTTCAGCATTAATAATGCACAAGCCTTTATCTTTCTTCTCTGACCTCTTAAATCACTATCACAAAGCTGCTGGTCATGGAGTTAAGACTCCTTCCATTTTTCCATCTGCTTTGCCTCAATCCATTCCTCTTCATTACCTATAATCTTATCTACCCTCTATTTTTTTTTCCTTCACACAATCCACAAGAGTCAACGGGATTATTCGTGGAGAGATATTTTCTCTTGCTCGCCAAGCAGCAAATACCTTGTCTAACACAAGTTGTTAGGACAGTTAGGATGTGAACAGTTTTTAGGGAATCATCCATTCCTGTTTAGGTTGGCAGAAGAAAAAAATAAGAAAAAGAAAACATTCTTCGTGACCAAAATGCAATGTCATGCTACACTGTGGGAAAGAGCTGAAACATTTAGTACTTTTCGAGCTTGCGTGTTTGTACATGTGCTTGTGTGTATGGGCTTATGTGTGTGTGTGTGAGAGACTGCAAATGAGAAAGAGAGCGAGAAAATCTGATGAATTGTTTCATATATGGCATCCATCAGCAGTCTTGTGATTTATGGGGTTAATAACAGAGTCTATTCACAAGCCTGCAGTCCTGTTGTTTTTCTGTTTGTGGTGGGATGACAGAAATACTACAGCCAAACCACCCATTTGTTCTGATCCACTCTCATTTAAAAACCTATAAACCCAGCCCTTGCTGAACTCTGTACCATTTGGCATCACGGATAAGACCATGTGTAGGTATTTGTAAATATTCACTCAAAGCATCCCTTCAATTGCATTTATACACATTCCCTAAACCAGGCAAACACTACTACAAACTTGGAATTCTCCTTCCAATTTAATTTTCAAGGTCTGCAAGAATGGGACCAACCAGAGAGTTAAGGAAAAAATTCAATTTTAAGAAAAATACTTGGAATTTAATCTGAAACTGCGTGCAAAAAAATAAATAAAAATGCATAGGTGACAAGTGCAAAGACTGCAAAAGCTCTCAATGTATTGCTGACACACTCCTGCTTTTGAAATGGTCCTCTTTTTCTCCTGTGATCCCTCAAACCTTTTAAACCTTTAGTCGGGAAAAATGTGCATATTCCCATACCACCTTTAAATAATACAGCAGCTGCACGTAAACCAGGAATGAAGACAACACTTTGGTATAGCACTGTATGGTAATCCACAGTCATTCTTAATGCCTTCAGGCTACATCTATAACAGATGCTCTACCCTCTATGAGCCCTCATATTTTATTCACCACTAGGTCTCACTGTTTCTCAAAATTGCACATAATTCAGATAATATGGTAAATACTGCAAACAGCTTTGCTGCTTCGATAAAGGAAATTCCATTCATTTCACCTCCAAAGCTCCAATAGTGTGCGCACATATTATGACGATGTTAACCACATTAATAGGCAATGCCGTTTGATTCTCCGTAATGTTATTTGCAAAATATCACATTTCGCAGTAAACCATGCATCGCAAATAAACAAATATAGAAAATGGCCAAAATACATGGTTTCGCTATCAAAAAGACATCAGCTATAATGTACAATAGATGCACCTGTTTCACAACTGTCTGGGGCAATGTAATTGTGTACATCGTCCTGAGCTTTATAATAGGGGCAGTCATTATACATGCAGTGTAATAAAAAGATAATTATGAATTCCCCAACCGTGTTCTGTCATTTGGCAGGCTCTTTAACACAAAGCATACGTTCCAATGAGCCTCAGCTAATCTTCACAAGAGAAGAGGAAATTGGCTCTCTTCAACTGACTCCATTCCACTTTTCATCTGTGGACTTGCCAGTTTTGAAATCAACATGAAAGATTGGAGGATGAGGGCAGAACAAGAGCAGGGGGAGCACATGAAAGCAGAAAAGTATGCGAGAGCAAGGAAAGAGTGAAGGGGAGAGACACAAGGTGTGGGCAACTATAAGGAAATGAAAAGGGGGAGGAGAGAGAGCACAGCGCGGCAGTGATAATATGTTTACCTACTTAATGCTACAGTAGTGCTGATTGCTTTATCAACCCAGTGAGCCTGCATATGAGACGGAAGATTTGCAAGCAGGAAGATCGATGAGACTGGTATGCAAGAAATAATGTAATAAGAGTAACTGTGGGACGTGTTATGAAAAGTAGAGACAGGGAAAAGGTAGAGGGAGGGAAACTGGGCTGAGGTAGCAATTGCCTTGTCTTCCGAACACTGTAGCTGTCACAGCAGGCTACAGGTTACAGTATGTGATTGTGGCAACTACCCTGAGCTGGCATGAGTTAATGGGAAGCTGCAACCTCCACAGCTCTCTAATTGCTGTATTAAGTGGTGGGTAGAAAGATAAAAGGGAAAGGTGTGGGGCTAAATGTGTGAGGACTCATAATGTTTGAGGTGCAGAGGGAGACAAATTAGCCTGTTGATAAAGGCAGCCATGGAGGGAATGATGGTGTGTTTGGAACATTGCCGTAGGTTGATTGATCACCTTGCCACAACCCTGTGTGTGTGTGTGTGCGTCTCTGTGAGTCTACTTGTGTGTGTGTGTTATAAATGTACTTACAAAAGAGTTGCGTGATTAATTACTCCTAGCATCATTCTACCTATGTTATCAGGACGCAATTAAAACTGAAAGGAATCGGCTTCTAACACTGTCAGAGCTGCACAGTGCATAAATGTGTTTTCTTAAAATTTTGCTTTGCTGACGACACACTCATTAAATCAAAGCCAGCCACTGTTAGTAGGTACCCAAAATATGCATATGTCAAAAAAGACACAAAGAGAAAACAGCCGATTGAAATTGCCACACAAAATGTGTTTTGTCAGTTTTGAAAAATTAAAGAGCAGAAGAAAGGTCTTTGCATACAATTTGTAAAATGTGCAAGCCTGGATTTGATAAAAGATTCTTTATTCTAGTGACTGCTTTCAACAAGCCTTGAATGTCTGTTGTCATACTAATGCAATTTCGTTTGACAGAGAGCCTTTAGCCTAAAATAGATCCATCAGCATTCTTAACCATTCAGTGCTCACAAACACACTTTTGCACATACTCACTTGCACACATTAAAAATCTATGTACTGTAAAGTTAAACTGCTCTAACTACAGGCACATACGTTAGATAAGCATACAAATACACACATTCTTACGCTTATATAAAAAATCTGTAGCTCAAGCTAGAGGCCTTGATATGACAAAGACACAGCTCAAGGATAGAAAAGCACTTTCTCTCACCAAGGCCGATTGCTGTGAAATGGAATGGAAACAATGATACCTATAGCGAACAACAAGCAGGCAGACAGACAAACAGAGAGAGCGAGCTAACATCACATCAGTGCTGCTGCCACAGTCTCGTTTCATCGCCAGTCAAAGCCATTTAGAGAGACGCTGTTAGATGGCCAGACCCGGGGCATCGGCAGCCACTCTCCCAAAGAGTTTGGAGCCATATTTATCTGCATTACAGATTAAAGTGCTGGGGACAATCAGATTGGAGATGGCTAATTCCAAAGCTGTCTACCAGCAACATTTAGCAACACAACAGCCGAGTATTCCTTAGACTTATCTCTGTGTGGGTTTAGATGAAAGCGCTTGTTGTCTTTTTTCTCTTTCCCCTTGTGTGTTTTCATTGCTTGTTTATCACCCAATCTTCGTAGTGCATCCCAAGTCGAAGTGGCTGGGTTCAAACAAAATGCCTTCTTGCTAATTATCTTCAATTCCTCATCTTCACAAGACCACTCTCTCCCCACTTTTGCAATTGAATGAATTTGCATAATAATGACTACTTGGCTCAGTGCAGTGTAAATAACTGGCTGGTGCAGGCTAACTGTCCTAATTTCAGTACTTGTTAGGAGACAGGTTAGGCTCCTTATGGAATCAGTGTTGGTATAACCGATTCCAGGTGATCTGAAGAAGGCCCAACTCGAAATGCAGCTGCCACTTGTAATTATTTTCCCTATTAAGTCATCTGCTGATTTTGAATCACAGAAGTAGGTAATAGGGATCACAATTTCCTCGAGCCCAGTGGTTCTAATCAGCAGTGTACTCAGTTTATAGTGATACAGAGGAACACCTTTGATACAGGTAATAAGTACTCAAATAACTGCACAGTTAATCATCAACACTGACTAAATTAAACACCACTAAATATATTAGTTTTATGTCATTTAAAGGTTATCAGTCAAACTATCTTAAATCTTTGCTGGTTCTAACAACACCTTTGACCCCTCATTTGTAAATCAATACATACGGATTTTCTGCCAGGGGAAATATTAAGACAAAGACATTAAAGACATTTATGAACTTTTGAAAAGGGGAAAAAATCAGATTAAATAATTGCTGATCTTGATGTAATAGCAGCCAAATATCTGGGGATCGATTTGCAGGAGAAATAAGTGAGTGGTACATTTCGATTAGATACCTTATCAAACCATCACTGAATGCTGTTTCATAAACGCAAACCCCTCTACTCATCACCAACCATCTCTACATTCCTCCAAGGAAATAGTCCAAATTATTATTGCTCATGCACTTTACCCTAATGCTCACAGAACCATCCTCTGTATTGACGCAACTTGCTCCTGCTTTCAAATAACTAAAACATTTTGAATCACCTTCCTGCCACTTATCTTACTTAGACCGGTCCTCATCATTGACAGATCTCCCAGGGATTCTCAGTAAACAGCGCGGTAACTTGTATAAACAAAAAGTGCATTTTTACTTGGTGTAATGTGCTGATAACATGCAGGTACCACTGGCATACAAACACCAGCCCCTCCCAGTTCTCATATTTCTCAGCGTGTCCCTTATTAATCAGTGCAAAGAAGACTGATGGACTCATTCAACCTTGCACACACACACACACACACACACACACACACACACACACACACACACACACTCACTGAGACAGAAAGAGCAGAACGTTCAAGATTGATGTATTTACCATTTTGAAAGTTCACCCAAATGTAAAGGTAATTTTTTTACTACTGACTGACATTAATATTGTAAAAAAGCAGAGGAAGTAAAAGTACTTCATGCTTTTACCTGTAATGCTGGAGTGTATCGTGGCTATGGCACTGATAAATATTCACAAATTTTGTTAATATTTTAAGAATTCCAATGATGTTTAAAGGTATTCAGTTAAAGTCAAACGACCTACAAGAATCTGAAAAAAAAAAAAAACCCTGATTATTTTTTCCTGTGAAATCGGTGTGGTATAGTGCTGCCCTCAAATTGACGATTTACTCATTGCACATATTATGATACTCTGAGTAGTGTCTCGTCGCTTAATGCCCCATCAAACAGATTTATACCAGCAAGGGCAAAGAGGAAAGGAAAGGAAAGCAAAGGAAAGGGAAGGACACTGACAAATAATTGTTCTTTTATGAGCTCTTGAATTTAAAGTGCTTCAATATCTCTATAACTCAACCCAGCACTAGAAAGCCAGTTTAAAAAGACAAATTTCCGAACATGCTGACAAGTCAGTAAAACTTTTAACTAAACTTTACTGACATCAAGGAAAATTTGCCTCTTCCATGACTGCAGCAGCTTTCAAAAGGAACACAGATGATAAATTGGTCTACTATGGCGCCAGCAGGGACACTACAAACTCTGAAAGCTGCCGAGCTCTCACTCTTTCTTCAAGGGAATCCTTTATTAGCCCCAAAGCTTCATCTCAATAGCATAAGATTTAGGCCTATCCCTTTTTGGATTTCAAGCCCCATATCTCTGTATTATTTCTCTTTCCCTGCTGGCCCAGATGAGAGCTGTCCACCCTTCCCAGGCGCCTGAAGCCCCATCTCACCACAGTATCACCTCCCACCCAGCACCAGTCTGCATAGTCCCTCCACTGCTCTAATCTTTGATTCAGCCTCCACTGTGGGTTAATGCCATTGGACACACTCCCACCCGATTCCAAATCTCACCTCTGGAAACAGATGAGGAACATGTAAGATGGGTGGGGTAGTGCGCAAGAGAGAAGAAGAGTATGGTGGAACTAGCTTTGTGCTTCAACTCCACAGCCATCGAGGCAGCAGTGCGCGGGCTCTACGGAGGAGTAGATCTGGATTACTCTGGAGAATACACCCTCTCCCAGTGACACGGCAGCAACTGCGGATGAACACTGCACTACCCACGCAAGATTTGTGTGAAACAGAAAACAGGTGACTGTCACAGGGGTGCAGCAGCATGGGTGTGTGGGTGTGTGTGTGTGGGTGGGTGAGGGTTCTCTAAAGGAGCACCCTTGAGATTAACTGAAACAGCCTGCACTTTGATAAAGGAAATGGTCACATCATGTGAGCCAAATCAAAAACACTTCACTATGAGCTGCCTCTTCAGAAGTACTCCAGATGGGATTGAATGATTTGATACTTAGGAAATAGCCGTCATGTAGCAAGGTCAGGTTTCTACCTGCTTCTTGGGGCACTGAGGCTCGAGTCTAGCCTGTGCTACATGATGACAGGATAAAGTTGAAATGCCCCAAAAATGGAACTTAAAATATGGTAGCAAACACGCCGCCAGATACACACATAAATCACTGCAGGTGAACAACAAGCAAAACACAACAACAATGCAGAGGTAAGCTCGCGGGTCTCGAGGCAACTTTCAAAGGGGCTTCGCTTTCAGTTGTTGTTGTTCACTTTGGTGTGAGTGAGTGGGAGTTTTGCCCAAAGGGGATGTTTTCTGCCTTAGTTGGGGACCAAATCTCTCATAAATCTCTTTAAAACTGGGACACCTCTGTTAAGAATGTAGGACCACAGGCAAAACATAAACTTATCTAAAGTACTACTTCTTAATACAACATATGTGTGTTGATATTCTATATTTAACATTGCCAACAAATCATGTGAGAAAACAAATTCCAACAATGAACATTTTCCACTAACAAATAGCTTATTCTTCTTATTCAAGTAGTTACTAACATTTTGTTTTTAAGATATGGTATTTTAAAATTATTAGTATTATTGAACATTTTACACAGTTTACATCATGAGTAATCAGACAGATTTCTGATGCAATTACTGCATTTACAAAGGGCAGGAGAGAAATCAAAATCTAAAAAGAAGAGCTTGTAGAATGACAGAGGGATTCATGGAAATGGGTTCTGAGATATGAGGAATGGTCACTTCTCTCATAGTAATTGCACATGACATTTAATTGTGAGAGCGGCATATTGTTTAATTGGATGTATCCTCAAGCATCTAATTAGTCTTTGTCAGGAAAAGGAAGAAAATTAGAGAGCAAATAAACCCTCATTTGTTTTGTGGTGTTTAAACACAGTCCATCCCCATGTGCTGTGTTTAGTGGTTAATGATAATTTACAGGGTGGCTTCACACATTGAATGTGACTTAAATAGAACTGTGTTGTTTGCTTTTTTTTATATGACACCCAGGGATGATATGTACTTTTATATATTAATTCCATCACAGAAGCATTTTATTGACAACCCAAAGTTGCAAATAGGAAACTTTTGGCTGTCTGCATTCACTACCAACCCCTCCATATTTAACTCGGGCTCATAAAATTGCACTCTTGAGGTTAAAAAAGATTTTCAGTACTTGAGATAGGCAATTAATGTCAAGTGTAAAATTGTCAATGTCGTTGAAGCCTGAAAGTATGGCTAATATCCCTCATTAGTATGATAAAGGTTTTCACTCTCCTTCATTCTCCATCAGGGTTCACTTGCTTTTCGATGGTCATAATGTATATGATCCAAGGCTTTTTTTCTCATTAACTATTCAAATCAATCATGTGGTTGTTACTATGTTTCCAGTAAACTCACAGAAAAGTTGATCTTTTATAACAATATGAACATTGTTGACTGTATCACATGCAATTGGTTCTTGCAAGGTGATGTGATATATCTAACATATGCTCCAAAGAAAAGCCACAACCTTTTCCCACTCTCTAGCATTGTAATAATCCATGACTGAAGTCCCAGTACAGCCATGTCTTCCCTATATTAGCATGCAGCTCAGTATAGAAAGTGCAGAGGCCCATACCTAATGAGTCATGTTCCCTGTCCTCCCTGTAGCAGGCTGATGTTCCCAATGAGCTGTGCTCCATTCTCATTCCTTTCTCCCACTCCCACTCCAAGGACCTCCGCCCCTCTCCTCCACTGACAGCTTTCATCCCTGCGACTCACCTGGAGCTGCTCACATCAGCACCACTATAATGGAGTGTGAAGTGTAAAAACATTTAACTGAGAGGCAGGTTCATTTGAGCTGCATCATTTCCAACCTGTCCAGACAGGAGACATGTGGCTTTCATTATACTAAATGCCCAAGCAGACATGCACACAGGTGCTGAGTGCCATTTGCAGCTTTCCATTTATGTTTTACCTTCAGATAAATAAGGGCCAGGCAGCATAAGGACCGCAGGCATTGTGTACTCATTGCTTGGCAAGGAAGGTCTGTAACATCCTGTCATCAAGTCATCTGAAATACATTTGCATGCCTTCAGTGCTTACCTACCCTATCAACAGCGACCTCTTGAACCTGAGGGTGCAGCACCACTGCATGATGACTTGTGCTTTTTGCTAATTCTTCTGATTGTGTGTGCACAAGGCTTGATGCAGCAGTGTAGCATTAAAGTACTTGGCTTTTGAACGTTTAACTTCCCGTATTCTTATCCTCTGGGAAAACCTTTGTTGTACATTGCTGACCACGAGGACATTTTTACTGAGCATAGCAACCCGGTGTCCTACTTGCTTTTTAGCAAACAGCATGATCAGCGTTGTCAAAAGGACTTCACTGAGCCCTTTAATTATAGAATTCCCAAACCTCATGGTCATTTTCACCCCTTTGATGACGTCACAAGGAGGGTTCCCCTGTTCTCGTGGCTCTTCTATCATGGTGGCAAGATCCATTGCTGCATTTAAGAGAGCCCTTCTGTCTAATCACTGCTGCCCTGCCGAGTCTCTTCTCTGCCCCCAATTCCATCCGTATGCCCTGCTCTTAAATTACCCTGGCTAAGCACCCTCTTCTACTTTACTCAGGACCATTACACCGACTGCCCCTCCCTGTTTGACTGCCAGAGTTTTAATACTATATGTGCTGTGAGGGCTGCCTGAAAACCAAGAGGTCAGACACCAGCACTTCCTCTTCCTCAAATTACAGCTGCCAGCCAACAAAGCCATCATTACAAGCCAAGCTGTAACATCAGCAGCACATTGGGGCTCTTTGAAGGCAAAGACTCTCCTTCACTAATCTCTTAATAACTTTTTTTTTAGGTTGGAGTAGGCTTGGAGTATAGAGTGAAACAAGGATAACATCAAAGAGAAAATGTATAAATTATAATATGAATACTAATAATAGCAAAAAATGCAGCTTGGAAACAGCCCAAACTAGTTTTTATTTTACACTAGTTTAACAGAACACTATCCACCTCCCATAATGCCTACTGGGTGGCACAGCTGGCACAAGGGAGCTGTGTGGCTGGTGCAACTCTTGCTACATCTTTTGTGCAGAAATACTCCTGTATATAAATGAACACAACGGAACAACCCAAAAGACCCATGTGTTCCATAAAAGATACACAAGTGTGTTTAAATTTTTAGAGAGTGACAAATTCCATGTTAGGAGGTACATGGGGTAGAAATATCACAAACTAGACTATATATCACAAAGACTGGAGTTAGTGTTGGACCGTTTAAAAAAATTCCCTTTCACTAGCTGCTTATTTTACTTTTTGTTGGTCATGTTTTAGGTACCAAAAATGTTGTTCAGGGTTTAAAACACACACACACACACACACACACACACACACACACACACACACACACACACACACACACACACACACACACACACACACAGTAAATAAATAAATAAATATATATATATATATATTTAATCCCTAATTCTCAGGCACAGTTGCAGTAGTGGGAACCGTGGTTACTGACGCACTGCCTATAGCATGTTACATCTAAAGGTCATTTCAAACCAGCCCATCAGCCATAGAACAGGCCAGCCTGATGGTTTAAATCTACTTTAATAATTCAAACCCTCATTGAGAGATACCAGTCCTCCCTTCTGGACTTCCAAGCCATGGGTGAAGGATTAGACTTGGTAGGAGTCTAGGCCCTAAGCAAGCTTCTCTTTTATGCCTGCTTTCCTGCAAGCTGTTGCTGGACCTTTGCAAACCCAAACCCCACTGTTTTTCTTCTCACTGTGCTAATTTATCTAAAAACACAACACCATGACAGTCAGAACCCCAAGCTGCCTTTATGGGTTAGGAAGGTGATCTTTATCCAAGCCACTTGGCCAATCCATCTGTTTGGCCCTGGAACCCAGGCATCTGCTCACCGCTATTGTTAGGCTTTGTCAGATGACAAGCCAAGACCCTCATGGGGAACCTTGGTCAACTCCAATGCACAGTTATGTGTGTATGCACACGCACAATAGTGCATATGTTTGTGACTGCCTTCAAGGGCCGGGGAGAGAGAGGCCAAGTGCTGGCTCTAGCTACTGTCTTTGTTTTGGTGACCGGGAGTGGAAGCAACAGTGGCCAGAAAACATGCCGGGAGCCCTTGTGTCATCCCAGCAGACTTGCCTGGGTGACCTCCAGCCACAGTAACAACTCTCTCCTAGGGTTGTGGTTTACAGAGTCACTGTCAGACTACAGAAGATTTCAGAGGCAGAGGTCAGTGTTTTGTTCTCAGAAGGACCTTTAGACTACATAAACTTGAAACCAATTTATGGCCACAATAGAGCGGGGTCGAAATGTATTCACTGTCACAGTGACTAATTGATTTGGTTTTTTAACTGGGGTTAGCCAAAAACAAACACAATGCACAGTATATATACACACAAGCAGATTGAAAGAGCATACACAGCATTAGTGTGACCTTATGCAAACATGCAAGAGATTGTTTATTTGTTGAAATATGGGTGGATTAAAACGTGGCCTTTCATCTTTTGCAGACATTTAAAATGGATTAAATTAATCACTTCTCATTCTCTATTAATTAGAGCTAAACAATTTCCAGTAAAAAATACACAAAATAATCCCTTGTGAAGTTTACTCTAATTCCTAGATAAGATTAACTGAAACTGGACAGATGAGAAAAACCACTATGGGTACCTTGACACATTCTATTCACCTAATTTAACTTGACTTCGCTTTGATCCAACATGATAGCTAAATAGGCCCTTCTATCCCTACTGGTCTATGTGCCCTGCAGGACTGCCGTTTCAGGTCAAAGATCTCTTCCGCACCACTTAGGCCATTCCGTTCTCTGCCCTGCATTAAAATTTTATCAGGTAATTAAACCCAGTCTTCTTCCCTGATGCACATTTTTGACTTAATGATGAGAGAATTGAGAGAAAGCTTGCTTCACACTATGTGATATTAGACTTTTGCTTCTCCATTTCCACGTGCATTTGGTTTTTCTTATTCCTGTATTCATGTGTTTTGCCTATTCCACATTCAACTTTTCATACATTTTGCAGTTTTGAATAATTAAGAATGTTGATTCCCAAATCATGAAAGATTAATGTGTGAAGAATGCATAATCAAGTGCGTTAATTCTGTGCTTTCTGACGCATTCCTTGTTTAATTATCATTTGGGGGGGAAGGGTTGAAAGTAATGGGAGGAGACACAACTGTGTAATGTGATGATCTAAAACATGGAGTGCTCATGAACAGAAAATATGAAGTTTATCTCAAATGTGTGAGGTCTTAAAAAACATATTCGAAAGAACAGTTTGCCACTTCATGGGGATATCTTATTGTTAAAGTTCAAAAGCAATATTTTAAAAGGGTTCATTACACAAAGTAAAGTTTTCCTTTTCTTAAAGACATGAACTAATAGACAAAGAGTCTGAAAGATTCTTTCAATAAAGCCTTAGAGCCAAACACCAGGTTCCAGCAGCTAATTTACCCTATGTTTTCAGTGATGAATGGAAGCCATTATGCAATGAATAATAGGAGTCAAGAGGATTTATTACACACAGATTGGTAAAACTTCAATAATGCATCCAGCAACTGCTATACACCAAGATTAGAAAACAACTTGCTTCGTAAGTGGCTGCATTCTTTATGTGCCATATAGACTTGGATGAAAGCGCCAAAGTGTAAACACCTCATTTAAAATTCATAATAAATGTGATTATTATCGTGTGCTGTCCATGACACCACATGACTGTGATTTAAACATATAATGGTTATTGTTATTTATGCATCCAGTGGCAGAAAAATGTTTACACACAAAACTATATAAAAGTGACTATATTAATGATAAACTAGAATAACAATAACAACTGATCAATTACACAAATCCGGGTCATTATCATACAAACAAGCCTCCGTGTTAAATGAATCAAAAATATGTTTACTTATGTTAAAATGGATGTTATGGCCTCATTAAAAATGCACATTATATGGCCTACTAAGGTCAAAACAAAGGTGAGTCATTAAAACATTGGTGGAATAAACAAGGTTGTTTACGCATGCCCATTAATGTTACATGTTTTATGAATTACTGGGATTATGTATGTATTAGCATCTTTGTTCAAGTAGCTATTTTTCCCCATATGCTAACTGAACATAGTTTCAAGGTCAGCTGGTTTTGGTATGTTTTAATATTTTTCAGATTTAACGCTTTAGCCTGTAACACACTGAGATGTTAGTGCTAATAGTGACTGAGAGTATTCTCTAAATATATATAAAAACACTCCCTCACACCATTACACTGCCAGCAGAAGAGCTTCTGAAGAAGAGTTTCTGCTCATGGGTATTTTAAACCCTGCAGATGGCTGTGCAGGAAATCCTGTATATCAGAGGTTTCTGATCAGACCAGCCCATCTGCCACCACCATCTATGCTACGTTCAGTCACTTAAATCACCTGTCTTACACATTCTTGGATTAACATCCTTGTGAACATGCCTAAATGCACCGACAGGTTGCCATGTGATTGGGCAGCTGTTGGCAGCCTTTATCCTTCAAGATCAGGTATGGGCTCAAATTGTGGTCATAAATATTTTGTACTTGTAAATCAGTTTTGTATGTGCAAAAAGAATTTGTGTGAGTGTAAAAAAGATTTGTATGTGTAAAAAGAATTTGTGTGTGCGTAAAAAAGATTTGTGTGTGGACTTGGACGTAGGTGAGTGGCTCCAACAGATACTAGGAAATGTGCAAAAATACTGTGCAGGACCCTCAAACTAGGCCTATGGTAGAGGACCTGATTATGGGCTCAAATTGTGGTCATACATATTTTGTACTTGTAAATCAGTTTTGCACTTGTAAATCAGGATTTGTATGTGTAAAAAGAATTTGTGTGTGTGTAAAAAAAGATTTGTATGTGTAAAAAGAATTTGTGTGTGTGTGTAAAAAAGATTTGTATGTGTAAAAAGAATTTGTGTGTGCGTAAAAACGATTTGTGTGTGAACTTAGTCAAAAAATACGTGGGAAACTCTGCACACAAATTTCAAGTTAAAAGTACGAATTTTGACCCTGTTTTTCTTCCTTTCATCTGATTGGCCAATGTCATGTCAATCACAAATGCAACTATCCAATCAGAGAACAGATGAGTTTGGCTGTCGGAGGGGCACTTTTTTGAACTGCAGGCACTTGGTAAAGTTTTATTGTATGAAACTATATGAAATTGTGTCATCATCGGTTTTAATGCAAAGTAAGTAAAAAAAAAAATTACCAGAAATATATGTAAACACCAGTATCAGTATGTGTTTCTGATTTGAAGTGATATCAAAAGTAGTATCTTGTGTCCCTGGGAGGAGTCACAGAGACATAGGGATACTGTTATAATGTATCTGCTGGTTAACTTCTCAGCCTCCTCCACACAATAATTAGTACCCAGAGGAAAAATAGGAGTGGGAACTGGGACACAGGAATGGTGAGAAGGATGACTGGAGGGTTCCAAGAGGGATCCCCTAATGACAGGTACAGCAAAGTAGATACTCCAGAGAAAACTGTAGATTCTCACTCTATAATCCTATGTTCATGTTACAGTTAGTGCTCTGAGACTAGCTGTGCTGGTGTTTTTTAATATTCAAAAATTCTATTTCTCACATACTAGCTTGTTAATCCATAAGTCTTCTCAAACACTTTATCTGTTGGTGACGTAAAATTTCATAACTATGGAAAATTATCGGTAAAATATTGGTAAAATTTCCTAGAAGTTTAACCTTCCAGGAGTAGAAAACACCAGCTAAAACATATTTACGCCACTGTAACCAATCTAAATGCACATATTCATCAGACACTTTGCAACAGCTTTGATCCCAAGTCAAAACACTTTCTGTGCAAATCTTAGAGATCTGAAAACTGTATGACACAAACGTCAGGGTAATGTGAGGTTCGTTGTGTTATGAAAAACATAAAAAAGTCCTCCACTTACATGTCAAAACATTAGATAATAATTTAATGCTCTATGTGTAAATAGATATTTTTTAAAAAGAGAGAGTAATGTGCACTTTTGTGTGTACCACAGTGTTCTGTGTGAGTATACATGTGTGGAGTTAATGCAGTTAATAAACTGACACATTTGCTTCAAAATTGAGAATCTTCTTGTTAAAGTGATAATCAGAGAGAACATCCTGAACCAGATAAGTCTCAACGGGCCAATGTTGTTTAATATCAGGATGCTTACAAATGCAGAAAAGGCTATAGGAATCTAGATAAGGCTTAGATTAAATGCTGGAGTCGAGATGATCAGGCAACATTTCTTTTTCATGGAATAATTAAGCCTTACATTATTAGGACCAAGGGTGTATCCCCAGCAATTATCACCCCTTAGTATTACACTCAGCAACTCTGCATGAAAGCATCTTTCCTAATGCGCTCATGTTTTAATATTCTGCTGCTTTTTAAAAGACCCCCAAATGGCGAGATGAGCCTAATCCTGTCATGCAAAATTGACACCCTCGTATGCCATCTGTTTAAATACAGTAAATCTGGTTTAACATAACCAGTTCATAATGAAAAGATAGTAATCCTGTAAATTGGGGCAATGACAGAGACCAATATCTTTAAATGAAAACTGCAGCTCAGCCACAGTGCTCCATATTTGTATCTTGGCAGATAGAGTACCAGTATACCATCACATCGCTTGGAATAACTTACCATTTGTTTTGATGAGTTCCAGGGATTCAGGTACAATTTCCATTAAAGTGGGTCACTCAGCCTGTAACTGAATAGCGGACATGCTCAAGTCAGGCGATCAAGAGAGGCGCCAATGAAGCAGATTATTAGCTACCTGCTGCCAGTTACTGTAAGCACCATAGATGGAGGTTAACAGAGAGGACGGGGGTGTTGTGGGATTTTGCAATTTATTATCCTCTGGCAATTAGCTAGGAAATGCTACAGGCTCTTTGATTGTGGGATGTTTAAAAATGAAAGCGATAAGCGGGAGCCACAGATGTAGCAGCCCTTCCTCATGGTAGACACTGGCTGCAGGCGCAAGAGATAGCAGAAGCTCTGATAGTCTCCAAGTCAGACAGAAAGGGCTAGATAGGCAGGGCTGAACTGATTCACTGGTGATAACTCCTGTCAATCAGGCCTTAAGCTTGATTAATACACGCAGCTCATGGGAAAATTAGGCCAAATGGGAGGTTTGACGTGAGGGGTTACAGAGAATGGAGTTATGAAGGATAAGTAGAGGAGATACAGGAAGTGTAAGCTGTGTCTTGACAAAGACTGAAAGAGAAACGTGCCAGTTAGGTCAGCTCTTTGAGAAAACCAAAAGCTCATTGTGGTTGATCTATTTGAATAGTTCACCATGGCCATGTCAGCTTGGGTCAGGGTCATAGTGAATCTGTCACTGTCTTATGGTTTCAATCAAAATTCTGATGAGGGATTTGGTTCTGTCCATAACCCCTGCCCTTCACTGTCATATTTGAAGTCCATCTTACTGGACACTGGCCACAGGGACATACAGGCTGTCCTTCACTCACTTTCCATCACATTTAGTCCCTGTGTGAGTCAGGACTGAAACCAGGACATAGTGAGAATTGATAAGAATCAGAACCATTTAAGGTCCACACTCACAGGAAACTTGTAACGTGACATGGGTGTGTGGTATAATCACCAGGTTTAAAAAAAAACAAAACAAAACATCCAACTAAATTTATGAATTAAAAATGATGAACCTGTATCAGGGGTGCTTTATCTCATAATGACATCAGATCATTGGTTCCTACCTCATCTTGGTATTAATAAGTGTTTTCGTTATCAGTGCTGCCTACATTACAGTCATATCTCAGTATCATATGAGCCTAGTTGGATCTGATGGATTTGGTGGTCCCATGTCAAGGTTAAAGAAACTAGCTTCCTCTATCTACATCCACCATCCAATTAAAACAATCTAAACTTAAATTCAGAGCTCCAGATTGTGACCAGAATTGTAGCATATGTGACCATTTACAAAAGTAAATCAGTAAATGTCCAAGTTAAATTTTCCATTT
The DNA here is from genome assembly GCF_057382095.1 of Aulonocara sp. 'chitande type north' Nkhata Bay. Taxonomy (NCBI): domain Eukaryota; kingdom Metazoa; phylum Chordata; class Actinopteri; order Cichliformes; family Cichlidae; genus Aulonocara; species Aulonocara sp. 'chitande type north' Nkhata Bay. The sequence continues at coordinate 30,531,838 of NC_141357.1, forward strand.
GTGTGAGCTAATGTCTTGCAATCTATGGGTGAATGCATACAAAGGCATTTGTTCTTCACAAATTCATCCAGTCTGTCCTGACCTGTACAGTAAATGTGTATATGCACACAAACAATATATAGTTGGTAGCCATTAACACGGATAGTTCAGTCTACACCTGAACTTTTTAGGAAACATTGACATGACTAATTATAGGAGTGCAGGTGCAGGCAGGGAAATGCCAACTGGGCCAGTGTGGAAGAGAAGATATTTTGAGCCAGAATTGCTCACTGAGTACCAACAGTTCTGGTACACAGGGAACATGGGACTAAAATTAATCTAAAACTCTGAAAAAAAAGTGTGAAAAACATTTTCTTTATTAAAATTCAAATTAAAAACAATACTTTTGCGACAATGACAAATAACTCAATGCAGTGCAATGTATTGTGTTGTCATGAAAATAATATGAAAATTGAGATAAAATTGTCAACTCAACATCAGAATTGATCCCTGTTGTAATCCTATCCCCACCTTGAAAGTATCCGTTAGTACTACCACACCTCTCCACTGTTTGTCTTCATAAATGTCCTTCAACTGCCTCACATACTGTACGTCTCTGCCAATCCTGACTTAAACCCGCAATACCTCAGTTCCTCTCTTGGCACCCTATCAAATGCCTTCTCGAGATCCACAAAGACACAGTCACATCTCCTTCTGTCTCATCAACTTCCCAGAGTACTCCTTCCATTTTCTCAACACTCCTTACTTGTTAGCACATATCCATTTCAATCCTTCAACCTAACTTACTGCACATCCTTTCCAGTGAAAATCTCTTCGTCGAGCCCGTTATTACAAGTCCTTTTGTCCATTCTCTTTTGTCTCGCCTTATACACAGCTCATTATAACCATTTTTTCATTTGAGTTTGCATTAGACTACCTATTGTACATTTCTCAAATCTTGCTACAGACAAATACCACCCATATTCATCCTCTTAAATTTGTTAGTTTTGCATGGCACTGTTTGAGTGCTCCAGACTACATGTTTATTTTACTTTGACTTTCATGCTCTTCACTTAACAAACTCTGAATGGGCCAAAGGTTTCAAATGGAGGGATTCAATAACCCTAAGATGGTGGCTGAATAATAATAATGGATTGGATTTATATAGCGCTTTTCAAGGCACCCAAAGCGCTTTACAATGCCACTATTCATTCACTCTCGCATTCACACACTGGTGTAGGCAAGCTACGGTTGTAGCCACAGCTGCCCTGGGGCAGACTGACAGAAGCGAGGCTGCCATATCGCGCCATCGGCCCCTCTGGCCATCACCAGTAGGCGGTAGGGTAAAGTGTCTTGCCCAAGGACACAACAACCAGGACAGAGAGAACGAACCGGCGACCTTCCGGTTACAGATGCACTTCCCAACCCCCTGAGCCACGGTCGCCCCACTATTACAAAAAAGACTGAGTTTTGAATCACTTTCAGTCTTTATATCAATACAAAACAAAGTTCACAGGTGGATGATGTAGTTGACCTTTTAATATGTTGAGAAGGTTTTTATCTTGAATATTAGGTCAAATTGTCCAATATTGTCTAGTGGTCAAGTCTACCTGTCTGAACTATCCACCCACGTTGTGATTGTAATGTGCTGTAATTAATTACATCAGCATTTAACATTTAATCCTCCCTATCCAGATATCATGCTCAGATATAAACTGTACAGTAATACAAGGCTTTGTAGTTTCAGTATGGCAGAATTTCGATATGATGACTTTGATAAAGGACACTTTGTTCAACCATGCAACTATCTACATTGAAAACATGAGTAAAACAAGCTAAGTTGAGAAATTGATATTTCATGACAAAACACAACAACATTTTACAGTAACCATCCTTTGAAAGCCTCTGACACAGATCCAAAATACAAACTGCTGTCGAGCGTCATGCTGATTCTTTTTCATTCTGTCCCACCATGTCTTACCAGGTGTATTCAATTCACAACTGTCCTTGAAGCTTTGTACTTCAAGCCAGAACATGCTGAGACAAATCTCTACTTCATCCCACCCCTTTTTTTACAGCGTTAACCCTAATGACCCTTGTCAGAGAGGAGCAAGAAAAAAAACTAATTCTGTGTAACTTTTTAATGTCTGCTCCTGATTAAGATAAACCCCAGCGACTCTCCTTCCCACTCCCCGCTGGAGCCAATTTTATTTGGTGGGGAACAATGGTAGATAAAGCTGAGAGCTGGCGAGTTCTCTAATCTGAGGAGCAGTGCTGGAGCAGCTGGGGTGACGTGGGAGAATAGTGTGCACAGTCAGATAAAAAAAAAAGAGAGGCTATGATTGGGATCAGGAGTTTGATGTTGGGTGTAAGATAACAAAGACAGCGTGTCATCCCAATGGGACAAAGTTAAGAGAAAAAACACCCCCTCTGCCTCTTGAGTCCTTTTTACTGAGTAGGGGGCTTAAGTTAACAAAAGTATAGTGTGGGAAATTTGAAATCTTACCTAAATGTTTTTACATTTCCTTTCCTAACTAATTTTTAATTTAAATACCACTGCTATCCACATGAAAAGAATTCATATATATATTAGGGTCAGTCCACAAGTAGACTATCCAACAAGTCAGTTACACGTAGAAATACCTGGATATGTGACTCTCATAAAGGGACAGCTTTTTTTGTTGCATAACTATAAGTGTATAATCTTTGTAATGGAGTTTTACTATTCAACTGAAATTGCTATTTAAAAAAAAAAAACCTTTTTAAACTCTATTCATAAAAACACCATTACAGACTATAAAAAACAATAGATACTGGAGTCATTAATGCAAAAGTAATGGTACAAACATTCTAAGCATCATTAGCTATGGTTATATACCCATCGAGTCAAGAGAATAATAAAAGATCATTTCCGATGGGCAAAACTACAGTGTATCTACAGCTAGCAATGGTCTGTCCTTGTGGTTTACTGAAGTAACCCATCAGAGCACATACAATAAAATATTCATACAGTATGTGATCACGATGGCCTGAAGCACAGAAGCACCACACCTTCTTCATCCTAGTGCAGTCCAGCTGAGGAGACTGAGAAGTTTGGCCATCATCTAATAGTTGATATCTACTTAAAGCACAAGCAGTCTATGTAAGTATGATGAATATATATTGTACTCGGTCCTCAAATTAACACGTGAACAGCTTTTTAAAAAACACAAAATCAGCCCTTCTTGTAATAAAAAGGTCCGTATTTACTTTGATACACATCACTGCAACAAAACGTAGCAGAAAGAAGGAACCAGCCAAGAAAAAAATGGAATCGAGTGATAGTTTGGCTCATAAGTAGCTTTTAATCCTGTTAGAATAAATGATTGCATTGTTGAAAATGATTCTGGGGTAGGCTGCTTTTTTCTATGATATCCCCAACATCAGATTCACCTGTGGTGGCGAACTGTCAACTCACATCTGCTCATTCATCTGTTTGAGTCAAAATCTATCCTCTCAGCTGTTACTGTAGGCTGCCACCATGCACAGATTTGGGGCATGTGTGGGCATGGATGAAATTATCTTTATTAATTGGAACAGAGTTCCAATATGCTAATGGTGTCTTCTTAATCACGAACAAATGTTTACAGCAAAAACACTTTGGCTGCATCCACAAACTGAATAACTGCATCACTACATCTCTGCGCAAATCAAGTGTTGGAAACACTGTAAGCATTACAAGCAGAAAATAAAAGCGACACCATTTGAGTTTTTGTGGAGAACAATCACAGTCAGCAGCTACTTGAGTGAAATGAAGATTGAACCTGCTTGTCAAATTGCAGTTCTGCAGTTTTACCTCTCCGATTTTTTTTGCTTTGTAATACCTCTCCCGAGCTCCTGTTTATGAGCTGTGACAATCTCCTCCAGCTTTTCATAGCTCCTCGGAGACCCTTATTTGCTATGCAAGTTTAACAGAGGAGAGCAAGTTCAGCCCTCAGTGATTCAACATGATAGGAAATAAGGTGCCCTCCTTTCTTTTACGTGAGCAGGTGTTATTCAGACTAAGACTAGCTTGTCAAAATCTAAAATAAGATTTGAGATTTAAACTGGTGACAGGATGCTGGATAACAGATATTAGCTATTTATAGACAATCCAAAGTTATTTAGGCCATCAACAACAGAACAGAGAAACAGAAATGCTTTAATCTCTACCAAAGGGTCCAGTTATGTTGCTCAGACAGTGAACAGACGCTTATTCCATCGTTCAAAAGGAAGAGTTTGTCAAAACGGCCCCTTATAGCACATTAAAATCTTCCAGCTCTATTCACCATTGAAGCTACAGTGCAGGATAAGAGCTTCTCAGGGAGCCAGACAGCTATTCTTCTAAATTTGCATATCCTTCTGAGACAAGCTTGGCTTCAGATTTAAAAGGACAGAAAAGGAAACAAACACATACAAAAGGAAAGCTCATTCACCAAGCCTTTGTATTTGAATAATCCAACGCTCTCTGTCTCAAATATTTTGCTATAGCGTTTCAAACAGACATCCATAATTTAATGGCGAGTATAGTTGATACTTTCAATGAATGGAGGGATTAAGGCATGGCTATTTTAGTGACACACTTTAAGAAACCAGCATCCAGCTGTTTCAGTTCTAATTGAAAAAATAAAAATAAGTAAATAATTGAGCCAAAAAGTTGTTTTTTGGGGTTTTTTGCTGACTGATTCATTCCTAGGCTCTAATGCTCTTAAAAAAGAGCTTGCAGAGTTGCATGTTGTTGCTATCATGGCAGTGATGCACTGGTGCTGATCCCCAAATAAGATTTCATCCCCTGCTCCGTGGATTAGAGTGGTGAAGAGATTCAGCTGTAACATATTATCTTCTCCACGTGTGAGGAAAAATGGAAGAGAAGCCATGGCTTCCAGACTGTGATATGTCTGTTACAGTCTTACACCGCTCTTCTCACAGTCTCTCAAATTTCAAGGTCTGTTGTAACAAATGAAACCACGCGAGGAAAAGAGGGGAAGAGTGATAGCACACGGGGCTTACCAACTTTAGTCAAGTTTTGAGACTGAGTGAGCTGAGTACACTGTCAATGGGGCTGACAGAAGAAAACAGCAGAGCAGCACCTGAGCAGCATTTCATCACAGACTGCTCACCTGCTCCATACTAACATCACTGTGCACTGAAGACGAGCAGGTGACTATACTGCAGTTTCTTTAGAGTGTAATTACCAAAATTCTCACATAATAAGGAACATTGGCAAAATAGATTCCAGTTATTTAGTTGTTCTTGAAAATGGTGCTCCACCTATCTTTGTCTAAGACCTCGGTAAACAGTTTCTTAATAACTGCGTGGTTTTAAATCACTGTTTTCAAGTCTTATTCAAACAACATGATGTTCATTTTGTAAATTACAGGCCTCAGTAAAGTCAAAAAGAAGGATAAAGCAAGTTATGTTTTAGGGTGGGAGTACCTTGTTACTGATTTGCTAGTCTATGTGCAGTCAGTGCCCCTCGTTTGTCACATCTGATTTATAAACAGGAAGCTGTGAGTTAAGAAAAACTCATTTTGAGACTTTACTCCAGGATTTCACTTACCAATACATAGTATCACAGTAGCTACGTCCACCTTTATAAACAACCTAGACATAAAATTCAGTAATCCAAATTCTGAATCAATCTAAGCTGGACCCATCTACCAAAACTTGTTTGAAACCAGCTACATTTATATTAATATTTACTGCCACTTTGAGTAAACATCAAACCATATGAGCGCAGTGTTAAACAGTAAGAATTATGTATCTAAATTCATTCATATTAAGCTATTTATGGGATTCCAATATTTGGCCACACTTAGACAGGACAAACAACAACATCAACGATGTTATGGCATGTCCCATATCTGAAACATCCTTGAAGCTTGAGCACCAAATAAAGTGTGTTGACTGTAGATCTATTCATTCACCCACCTTTGGGGGCACTACATATATTGTAGGTAATGACGAAGAGGCTCATTAAGCTGAGCTGGTGCTGTAGCAGAAATGTTTCCACAGCCGAGTGGTCGAGGTAGAAGGCTCTGATGGCTTCCCACATTGCACAGCTGGGGGCGAGTGGTCAGGCAGTGAAATTTTCAACAGTCCTATGCTGCCGTTTGCGTGACCTGCTGTGCAGAAAGAGGTGAAACCATTCTTTGGCATACTGCTACACTTCCTCAAGTGTGCTAAACTGCATTTACGGATACTGCCATGCTGCTCAGTCACAGACGTAAGGTCAATAGTATGAACAAAGCATAGCAGAGCGGAATTACTAAAAGCGGTGCTTACCAGCATATATTTATAGGAAATAAAATGAGATCAGATTGACATTTTTGTGGTTTTACAGTCTTCACGCTCGAGTACAAATCATATTTGAGCATATGACTTAAATCTCAGTGCTAGGAAATTTACTCAAAGGAATGTCACCGCCATCTCCATTTCTAGCTTACTCATACCGCTGTACCTACCCTGCCTTTGCCCTCAAATGAGCTTTTCACCTTTAATTACCCAGCGTGTGACGCGGTATGGAGTGGAGACATTGTTGCACACACCCATTAACACACACGCACAAAAAAAACCTGTTTGAAGAAAACAAATGCTTTCTGCCTCCCTTTCTGAAGTTCGTTTAACAATGTCCTCGAGCCACCATTTTCCAATGTGTGAGGAAGTGCCGGCAAACAAGACATCCATCAAACTGACAGACAAAACAAATTACAAGGCAAACAGAACCTTAATGTGTCACCAGAGCTAATGGTGTCAAGGCTGGTTGGCAGTAGATCCAGACACTCACATGCTACTGCTGTCATACTCATATGGCCTTGCTCTTCAACTCACGAAACACCCAACTGAGGAAGCGAGAGGGCTAACGTCTGGGCAACACTCAGGTATTAACGCCCTACGTGCTGTTAGCAATGAATCCAACCTATATTCATAGAAGTCCATTAAGCCACAGCAAGTAAGAACAAGAGGCTTTCATGCAGGTATGATCTATATGTACTGTGGCTTGTGCTCAGAAGTGAGATTATTCTTTAAATGAATGATGCAGGCTCCCTAAAGCCAATAAAAGTGTAATTACATGCCTTGGGCTTTGGTGACAAAGCCTGTGCTGGTGACATCTATCTGAAAATGAGGCAGGAAGGATTACCTTCACTTTCCATCTAGCTTTGGCGTGATCACCTCTCCACAGGGGTCACCTTGGACGAAATGCCACAATTTTACCAGTCATTAAACTCTTAATCCAGCCTCACTGTGCAGACTTCCACCTCATCTTTCAAAGCATCCATGGTCACATATCACTTCATTTTATCCACTGCATCATAGCCACCCACTCTGTCAGAAAGCAAAGGTGAGAAACCTTTGTTGGATCATTTATGGCAGACAAAAAGCAAAAGATTGCAGCTCCCAGTGATCCAACTTTTTGTATTTTATATGCTTAAGGAAAAGGGGTTCTGGTAGGTATAGTGAGATCCTGGGAATTACTTTGTTTTACATTTGTTGGCTTTGGGTTAATATTCTACAAGTTATTTTAGTCTCTGCAAGACATCACGCTCTAAAACCTTTGCAGGGCATCAGCTGGAAGACTGCAGAGACCACTTGTTAATATTCATCTCGGTGTATTTGCAAAGCAGAGCCATTACATATTCAGAGATAGGAAGAGATTTTTCATGGCAGGTAAATCCAACATGATAAATTGGACTATAAACACACTAATCCGGTGACACAAAAGTGCACAGAGAAATAATGCTGCACTAAATATGAGCTCAATGCAACAAAAATGCAGTGTCCTGTTTCAGAAGGATGTTTTTTACAATTTTAACAATTTTATATGGTATTAAAACTGAGTATGAGCACATGCAGATAGATTTTTTTTTTTTACTTTGGTACATATATAAAAAGGACTGTTTTTTTTTAACAAGACTGCTATTAAGGCTGCTTTTCCTTTTAACAGAGAAACGAAAAAAAATTTCCACAAATAATTTGCTGCATTTTCTTATTTATTTTTGTCTTGTAGTAACGCATATAAGACTGTATAATTTGTAAGTTTGAAATGTTAACATTAGCCAGGAAACGCATCAGCTATCCACTAGGGTCAAATTGAAGTCAGATTAAAGCTGGCAATTTCAAAAAAGCTATTTGGCAAATTCTGTTTGTTTTATTCACTATGCATGTAGCCTGAGGAAACATGATTGGTTATTAGAACTTGGACTGCTAATGAAAATATTAAAATTTCAGTTCCCTTGCTTAATGACACTCCGTAGATTTTTAATGACACCTAATTCTACAGTACCATGGTACGGCATATGTGTTTTACAAATATTTAATCACAAGACAACTCTGAGATTAAACTGTATTAACACGGCTTGACTTGAAATAATTCACAAAGGGCGGGAGTCATGTCTGTATAGTCAAAACTGCTTAACGTACCAGCTTTGTCAGAATATGAGAAAGCTGAATACAGTACGCTAGAGTTAATTTCTAGTAATAGCTCAATAATGGCAACTCACTGATAATATGTTCATATTTAAGCATGACCGATAACACAACTGTGATTTTAATCAATCAATCTTAGTAATGAGAACAGGAAGGTAATCCATTGTTATGCATTATTCGTCTGTAAATTAAGGTCTTTGGGGTTAATTAACTAGTGGGCTAAGGACAATGTTAATAATGCAGCACTAATATAGGGCAGGTAATAACACACTAGAGAATGTCCTTCTCAACTACAGCTTTCAGTTTTTCTACAAGTAGGATGTACAATGAAAGTTATCATTTTATACAACAGTGGCTTTTAAAAGCCACTGGCATTAATAAATCTGCAATAAAAATATACACTGTTGTACCTGCAAACAGATTATTGTCCAAGATGCTGTTCAAATGAGTGCTCAGACTTCTTAATATGCTGGCGAACAATTTAAGATCTTTACATTTGACATTTTCTTTACGAAAGAAGCAATTAGCTGCCACAAATGTACGGCTAAGAGATGCCTGGTATCATATTAAAATCTGTTGTGTTTGCTGCAGTCAAAAAACAACAGTTAAAAAACAAACAAAAACGCAGTATGTCATTTATGCTTATGTCACACATGATAGCCGATAATGTGTGCCACTCATTGAGATGTGACAGTGGGACAAAATGGGTTTTGTAAAGTCACAACAATACTTACTGTCGACCATAGTCCATAAATTCTAATGAATTTATCTTTTAGACAAGCTTATTGTTTGTGCAAAATTTGAAGAAATTCCCTCCTTTGGCAGAGATTTTACAGACATGAGAATGAAACAGACCAGAAACAATAATGGACCCAATTCTTAAAATGTCCTTACTGATTAGCAGTCACAGGTTCAAATACACTACTCAAGGACACACTGCAGGAAATTTTGAAAAAACCCAAACAAACAGGAGATTGCTTTAACGTTTTATTTAAACATATTGCTGCATATTGCATTATTTTACAGACTGACTGGAACAACTTAACAATCTGCATACCACGGTCCATTAAAGATGGGCGTAATCAGAAAGTCAGAATAACACCACTACAGTACTTTCAGTTAAGTTGCTGTATTAGACTGTTCCCATTTTTTATGTGCTCCTCTAACCAACACAGGCGGTGCTATCTGCATCCCAGCTCTATGCTGGCACAAGAAGAGGCTGTTGCTTGACACACAATATTGGACAAGGCAGTAACATGGAACATTTAGAGGAGGATGGAGTGGGTACGGTCGCACCAGGCTTGCCAGCTGTGATAATGATGTATAATTTAATTGAAGGCTGTGCTTCTATCCTCCACAGAACTCAAACTGCTCTTCTCTTGTCAATGCATTATTCAGGCTAATGGTGACCCTGAAATAGAAAAAAGCTTCTTACCTCTTTAAAGTTTTATTGGGGAGAGCAAAGAGCGGTAAGGAGGTATATCAAAAGAAAGTGAGTTAGAGTGGAGGAGAGAGTCACAGATAAGGTAAAAAAAAAAAAAAAGAAAGAAAGAAAGAAAGAAAGAAAGAAAGAAAGAAAAGAAAAGCTTACTGAGATGTAGTTCTGTCTACTGACATGCTTTGTGAAGGATTCCTGTTTCTGACCGTGACAGCGTCATCTTCCTGGCAACAGTAGAAAAATTCAATTGGCCAGAGACTCTGATGTTAGAGCTTAGCTCCTGACATTTCCAAAGAAATAATAAAGAATCCCTACAATACAATTACCTTGAACAGTAAGGCGTTACACTCTCTCCACACTCTCTGCTGACTAGCACAGTTTTTCTGCTGCAATACAATATTTAAATCCAAAGTTTAAACAGCAAAACTTGTGTTTCGTCACAATCATCACATCATAGCCATCATCATCTCTAGAGACCAAGCTAGAGAGAGAGCGAGATGCAAGAGGAAAGGATATTGTGTGCAGTAAAGCAATCATGCATACACTATTATACTTGGACCATCTTCACATGTGATCAAGCAGATACTCTGCAACGTGGCTGTAGCCAAGTCAGATAACGACAGGGTGAAAGGATCTGCAGCTATAAAATGTGCCCTCTTCTATCCGTCAAGCTAAGCTGTCATATTTACGGTGTGAAATTTACTCACAAACACTGTTATTGTATTGTGTAATTTCTTCTGCTATTAGAAGTCAGCTTCATTGGAAGACTAGAATGTGGAAATTAAGCTAAGCTGTTTACATGGCAAGTGGCAAAAGAGCAATAAGTACAGTGATGACACTTTACCCATTTACAGAATTAGTTATTTCACTGCCTCTTCCTTTGTAATTGTCCACAGTAAATAATCTTCCTCAGGTTTATCAAAAATGATAAACCCCTTCACTTAAAAGTTTAAGATAGCTAGGGGTAACAACAACACAGGGACTGACATATTTAATTGCATAATATTTAGATGACTTAATCACACAGATGGATTATTATTTTGATTGGCAGCCAAAGTCACATTAGCAAAATTAGTGGCACATTTTCATACATGTTATTTAAACCATACCAAAATGGGAATGACAGATAACTGAATATTACTATTGAATTCTATTATCCCACAAATGTCCTTACCTTTTTCTGTCTTTACCTAACTGTATTTAACCTGTAAAATCATTTTCAAAACACCCATACAAGCATTAAAAGATTACAATTTTCCTGATCCTTCTGTTCCCATAGGTGTAAAAAGAAAAGCCAAATCAGTGACAAAAGCGGGCAATTTTCTTGCAACAAGATTCGTGGCATAAAAACCCATCAATAAAAAAAAAAAAATGGTGAAAGAAAGGTGAAGGTTCAAAACAAGCTCTGTGTTCGTCTGAAGGCGGAACTACAGTGAGACAAACTCCTATTCACACAGAAGAGAGAAAAAACACTGGCCTATCTATAAATGAATAGCCTCAGTCCCTCATTACAACCCGATGAGTCACAACACAAAGATTGTTAGATAATATAAATAAACACATACTGCACGACAAATTGTGACACCCACACAATCACAAATTAAAACAGCGATAGATGTGTTTATATATTTACTTCTAAAATTTGCATTTCAATAACAATGTTGAATTTTTTACCTTTGTGTGTGTATGTTTGTCATTGTATGCTTTATGTTTAAAAAAAATACATTCAGTAAAGAAAGAAGTAAAGAAAGCAGCGTCGGAACGCATAAAATAATAATTTTCTTTGCTTTCATTTATCATCAACCCTCTAACACTCTAAACTGGGTAGCAACAACATTTACCTAATGTTGACTCAATCCTGTTACCACTGTATCTGTAATCTCGCCCACACTTTTCAGCTTGTACAAATGCATTTTTTTTTCCTAACCACATGTAGGCGTACATAAGGCAAGTACATTTGAGAAAACGATTCTTCTGAACTTGCAGTGGCACACAGCTTAATGATCTAATTGGAATGAACAAGAAACAGCAGGCATATTTTTTTTGCCTTTTGAGCCTTTTTCATGATTGCGTAATTAGGAGAGCTACTTCACTCATTACAGATGTACTTGCTTGGCTGTCTTGTAAGCATTTTTTTTTCTAAAATAAAATCAAGTGTTTAGCAGAACTGAAAATTCGGCCTACATTTTCACATTAGCATACACGAGAGGGTGAAAACTGTTCTGAGAAATCTCTATAATGAAATCAAACTGAGTCACAGAATGTCAGCAAAACGTCACAGGAACAGATAGTGAGTGATTTTTATTTATTTAATTTTTTTTGCTTGTTCTGTGAGAGTCCTTCATGTGTTCCCTGCCCCAAGACACAAGTCAAAGCTTATTAATTGTAAAAATAATGACAGTGATTTAATTTTCCTGTCAGGCTGTTGCCTAATTTTCCCCCCATTAGTTTGTATAATATTTCTATCCCTGCAGCCAGCTCTGACTTCCTGCTAGGGCCACAGCATGACTGGCACATTGGGGGTTCAGGCATATCCATTAATAGCAATTTTACATAAAGACTGGTTCACAAAAAATACACCCAATTCTGAGGAAAACGGAAGACTAAATCTACTACAGTACCAACATAAAGCATTTTTTTTTCAATACTATCATCTATTATTCATACTACTGACTTTTGTTACCTTCAAAAATAAATGCTTCTCTTTCTATCAAATTCGTATGGAAATGCTATACTGAGGTCATGAACTGTGGTAAACAGCATAAACACGACAACATCGGGCAGTCTCTGCTGCTGAATAGTCAGCTGAGCTCTGCCTTATAACTGAGCTGTTAAATGTGGTGGCTGTCGGTAGTAAATAAAGAATAACTATTAAACTTTTGGGGAGTATTTGTGATTTGACTCTATTCATAACTGTGAGCAAGCCAACAGAGACAAAGTTTGCATGAGCTGTGATTTCAAAGATGTGGGGGAAAAGGAAACACTACAAAATGCATCTCTATGCTCAGCCCACTGATGTGCCCGTGTCTGATTTCTCTAGCGGAAATGTATGGAAAAGGGTTGATTTATAGAGTAGGTAGTGTAAGTATATGAGAGAGGAGTAATTCTTTTTTTTTTTTTTGTCTGGCCACAAGCTGCAACACATCCTTTAAACAATAAACTTGCAGTAACTTGCTGGAGCAAGACTTTCTAATCTTCTCCATCCACATTGCACGCAGGTCAAACTGTGCCAGAAGCCTCTACCCTGTGGATTCCTGGGACATTTAACTACTCTAAAAGTAAGAACACTAATGCACCTATCCGATTTTAATGGAAATCATTTCCTGTTTTGTCGCTGGTGGTTGGTCATTAGGTGATATTTCAGGCTCCAGTTGTATACTTTACCCTCTAATGTATTTACGATCCCTATGCAGTGATGCGTCATTTTTTCTTGATAGAAGCTGATTTATCCATATCCCAGTGTCATGTCAGTAAGGTATGAACGTGTATTTTCATAATTTGAATGTATGAATTTGATATGTGCAAAACAGACAAATTATCCCATAACAGCGCTTGTCTGTTAAAACTAGGGTGCCTACCTACATAAATCTGTAAAAAGGTCATTTTGTTTGGCTAATTTTGTTTTGTATGCAACGTTTTCAGATGATCGCTTTATTGTTTCTAATGGACTGATCGGCCTTGACCGGCACTTACTAATTGCACAGTTATGAAGCAGAGCATGTGCAAACACAGTGATAAAGCAAGCAATTTGTGCTGTTGATCTGTAGGCTACATATTATTCCTGTGTGAGTAGGAAGTGATGATATTAATTCCCCATCTCCTCTCTTGCTCTATAAATCTGATACTCTCACTATCATCCCAGACGCCAGAGATACTCTGTTGTTGGAGTGTGTGTTATTTCTCTAATGTGTGTTCATCGCTGACCACCTCAGCAGGCCCCCCATTTAGTAAATCAGTTTTTGAAAACATTACAAAAAGTGACCCCGTCTCTAAACCTGGAGTATTCCAAATATCATTTGTCTTCATAGCTTTGTGTTAACACAGCCAGGCTTCTCTCCACCTGGTACTGTCTTCACATTTCCATTTATTGTAGTTTGGTGGGATTGTAATACATTCAATTGGATTTCTCCCCCACTGCTGGGCTCAGTTCAATCTCTACTGTCCCTGATCTGGGTGCCTGTGTGATATTAGTTATGGAGGATGTCTCTGCAGGGTGGTGTAAGAATATGAAGGAATAGTAATTTGTTGGATTTTCTCCAGTGTCGTGTCAGACATCATGGATAGGAAGTAAGTGGAATCTTTCCTGATCACAAGACACTCAGAACAAGCACTCTCTTGAGATTGGATGAAAGCAAATAATGTTTAACCATTGATTTTTACCTACACAGCAGCACACCTTGTACACATGGTGTTAATCAAATGGCTAAACACCGTCAGCACAAACCAGGCTGCGGAAAGATGGATGAAAGATGCTCCGACTGCAGCTTTATTGGACAACACTGATTTAAGATTTTTTAACAAGTTGGACCAACCAGTTCTGATTTGATCTCAAAATCCTGCTAAAAGTTACTAGTAATATGTGTCTACAAAAAGCCTTCACTTCTGTCACATTCTTCTGTCATAATGCTAGTTGGCAGTCGGGAATAGTCTGTGTTCTTTTTACCTTTGAAGTCAGGTGTCAGAACAGATAAAAGCAACGCAACATATAGATAAAGATAAAGGTTGTTTTATAAGTTATCATATCTAGCTTGTACCTATGTCTAAAATATGATAGACCTTTAGAAAGAGATTAGAGGTCATGTGGTGATCAATGGATGAATTAACAAAGAAATTTAGCAACTTGCAGGAATGACAAGTGAAATACCCATCAGTGGCATGCGAGCAGGTAGGGTTAACTACTCTTACCTTTAAGATAAACGATTAAAGCAACAACCAAAGAATACCACTGACTAAGACATCAATCTGTGGGAAGAAGTTCGCACCTCTAATATCGACTACAGCCACGCTGAGCTGCAAAGCAAAGCCCGATGCTCGAGTCCGTTTGAAATTTGACAGCAAAAATATGCAATGCAAGTTTTTCTGCTGTAATTTTATAGATAAATGGATTTTATTTTGGTGGCACGGTGGTAAGTGCTGTTGCCGCACAGAAAGAAGGTCCTGAGTTCAATTCCACCATCAGGCCGGGGTCTTTCTATGTGGAGTTTGCATGTTCTCCCCGTGTTTGCGTGGGTTCCCTCCAGGCACTCCGGCTTGCTCCCACTGTCCAAAGACATGCAGTTTGTGGGGACAGGTTAATTGATTAGTCTAAATCGCCGATAGGTATGAATGCGGGAGTGAATGTGAGTGCGAATGGTTGTCTGTCTCTGTGTGTTAGCCCTGCGACAGACTGGTGGCCTGTCCAGGGTGTACCCCGCCTCTCGCCCAGTGACAGCTGGGAAAGGATCCAGCGCCCCCCGTGACCCTGAAAAGGATAAGCGGATGGATGGATGGATGGACTTTCTTGTTGGAAGTTCTAACTTACAGACTTTCAGTTTTATATCAGTACATTTCTTTCAGTTGCCAACCTTTACAGTACAATGCAACCCAAATCAACGCAACGCAAGTCTTTTTCCGCTTATCACAGGAGGCAGAGAAATATTATAGTCTTTTTTTTTCCTTCACTCAAAAACAGTAGCAGTGGTGTTTCAGCGGAGCTTCAAAGCTCATGGAGTGAGATATCACAATATGGGAGCCAGTCTCCTTAGATTGCAGAAGTGCTTTGAGATATTTCTATGAGAGTTTTGATCACCTTTCCACTGTGACAACTTGCCCCTAGTGGAATCCAAATTTCTATAAACAGCTTTCATTCCTCTGGAAGGTGGATGGCGAGTGTCTGACATTCATAAGATATTGGGTGGCCAATAACCTCAATGTATTGGGTCATTTTGATGTTTTTTTGATGTTTTTTTATATCATTTTATATTTTGCTCATGCTGTATTTTTGCAACAGGAAACTCAGTCTGAACATATAAAACTATGCAGTGTGCACACGTTTTTCCAAAGGACTGTTAGCTATAAGTAACAGCAAGGTAAATGTTGACAACCTAAATAATTCTGGCAAATTATATGATCATGTGAGAAATCCAGCTACACTGTGATGGTACACAAATGACGTACACAAAATTACACACAACTAGTATCTTTACAGCGAATGAAACAGCATCCATAAACATTTCTTAACTCCACACATATCTTATCTTAAATATGAAGAAACATTAGTTTTTTTTGTCACAAAACTACTGGTTTAAGCCACCAAGGTTAAAATTAAGAGCAAGCCTGTGGAATGATTTGTTCAACAGTGCACAGATAGGGATGGAGTTTATGGCCTAATTACACCGAGGGAGGTCACTGCCCTCCATTTCACCAGAGGCCAGTGATAGCTGGGATTTCATAGTGTAACTGCTTTTACTCTTGGTTTACTGATTGCTAATTCATATTTGCAAAAAAAAAAAAAAAATCAAGCTCTACTCTTAAGCACACTTTATCATTTCAAGTGATTCAAAACTGGGCTGAAAATACACCAATAGCTGAAACTATGAAAAATTAAACGATGAATATGTAGAGCGGCTTACGTGAGAGGCACTGGAAATGGAAAGAGAAATTCTTTCATTACCTAATATTCTTTTAAAAATGTGTATTAGTGACCTGAAAGCTTGGTCCAAGTCATTAATTTAGAACTGCTGGGTGCTAATGATGCATCTCAGTGAGAAGTTCATGTACAAGGTGGGTGTGAAAGAGCTGGATTTCAAGAAATTTTAAGTGGAGAGTGGGTGAGGCAGAAAAAGAGCAAAGTAACAAGGAATCATTACATAGATCACAGTGGTGACACTGCCTCTTTGAAGACACACACCCACTGAGCATGAGCCTTGAGTGCTAACAATGCCGATAGGCTGCAGGGAGCATCTCTCAGCCTTCTCGCTGAGCACTAGCACTAAGATTAGAGGTTCCTTTAATCCGACAAAGGGGATTAAATGCTACAAGAGAGGCGAGAGGACCGCTCCCACGGAGGGGCTGAGATGAATTATTTACACCTCCCCTCAAGACTAGTGATCTAAGTCTTTAAACCAAAAATCACAGTTCTAAGACACCGGTGGCATGTCCTGCCAACCAAATATTCCAGGGTGCAAAGATAAATGTGATCTCACGCAACACACCTTCGCCACACGGAGACAGAAGGGTGTGCGTGTATGTGAAGGGATTTCAAGCTAGATCTTTAAAAATCTAAAAGATCACAGGTAGACAGTTAAAATAACATCCCATCTATGAAAAATGTTAACCTCTGTGTTGGACAGCGATTCAATGGCTAGCTCTGAAAAGTTGGGAGCTACCATTCTGTGGTTGTAAGCGGTCATCACTTTGTGCTGTGTTAAAAAAAAAGGGTAAACTTTCTTTGCACACACTTCTACCAGAGTGTGTTATTGCAAAAGAAGCATGACAGTTAAATCCACAGTTGTATTATTCCAAATGTGTTTAAAGGCAACGTCAGTCTGTGATGAGATTTTAACACTATCCCACACAAGATCACAGTCAAATGTCCAATGTCTCATTTATAAAATATCCTGGTACAGGTCAGTTCAATGACACTACTCCAATTTTCCAATTAATAATCAAAATAAATCGAAATCACGGTTGCCCATCATGACTTACCCCCCTTGTTCCATCTGCCTTTAGTCCTTGCCTGATAGGTGAGTTCGGGGCAGCCAGACAGCACCAAGAGAAAAACAAACAAGTTCAAAACAGAAAGAAATCCAGACTTTGCCCTGGAAAACATGTCCAAGAGTTGCTGGCAGCCGAGTCACTTTCACATGGCTGTGTTTCCTCCTAGAGCGGCGCGGCTGTGGCGCATGGTAACCCACGCGTGGGCTGTCATCATCAGTCACGCTGGTGTCAGCAGTGGGTCTCTAGTCCTACCATGCTGCTGTGTGATGCCCCGGCTGGGTGCTGGTCTTCACTGACGCTGGAGATCCGAGTGAAGCCACATCTCTCCCTTCTGTAAGCTCTGCCTGATCAGAGCGCGCGGGAACCAAAGGGGAACACACAGCTTGCCATGCGACGGCACGGCTCAGCTACGCTCGGCTCAGTGCATAGGAACTCGCTCTCACTCAAGCTTGCTCACACACTCTCACACACACATACACTCCCTCTCTCTCCGTCTCTCTCACGCTCACTGCTGCCACCACTATCGATGCTGATGCTGCTGCTGGAGCTGCTGCTGAATTATTTCCTGCTCTCCTCACTCTGGGTTTCACGAGGAATTCATTCCTCTGAGCTCTGTCTTTGGCTTAGAGCTTCACATTGTAGAGAAAACAAGAGGTAGGAGCACAATCCACCTTCAGCGCTGTGGCAAGGAGTTTCCGTGGGTGTGTTTGACTGAGGCTGTCTGATACCGTAAACAGCACACAGGAGCATGGGGAGAAAAGGTGACAGAAGAGGAACAAGGTCCATATTTGTTGAGATGCAGGGAATTTGCATGGAGACTGTTTCTCCGTTGAGAATGTAAAGGTCTAGGGATCTAAAGGGCAAAAGGAGCAAGAAGAACAGATAGAAAAGAGGAGGGATCACCAAGGAGCACTCTGGTAGGGAATTTGTAGGGATTTCACCTCTTGTCCCACCCCTTTAGTGACAGCTCTTCAGAAAAGCTGTGACAGACATCCCGGAAACATTGCTGATGAAGTCAAACTAAATCTTTCAATCAATCTGAAACCTAAGCAGCTACATTTTTATTCTTATTTGTTGCAATGCTTACATTTTTTTTGGGTTGAAATATTTAAAACTAAGTAGCAAAAGTGACACCTCCAAAGCGTACGGTCAGCCCCATCAACAGTCCGAAACACAAAAATATTTTGATTCAGTGTTGCATAAAACTGAAAAAAGCAGCAAGCCCAAACCTGAGGACATTTGCCATTTTCTCTTCACAAACAGCTAATAAAGATTAAGTGACTGGATTGTCTTTTTATTGACTGGGCAAACAGCTGATCACATCAGCTTTAGACTCCATAGGCCCAAAAACTACAACTTACACTTGATGATTTTAGCGATTTTGCTCACTGAGATAAAGAAACTAGTTTCTGTATTCTACAGTATAGCTTTTAACAATTAAGTTAAAAGAATTGTAAAAACCGCAGGTCCTCCAGTACGTGCCTAAATTAAGCAGACACACAGATAAAAACAAAAATACAAAATCTTAAGTAGATAAACAGATTATTCTGAATATTTGGTGGTGTGTAGCTGATCAAGATATTAGATATCTCAAAGCTCCAAGGTCAGTATGCTTCCAAGTTCATAAAACAAGTACTTCACAAGTGGGGAGTGAGAACAGGCTGTCGTACACACACCATGGCTTTAATGTCCTAATTACAGCTTCTGAGGAAACCCATGATCAAGTCCATAATTTTTTTTATACACAGCCCAAATTAACATTCTGAATCTGCACACAGTCTTTAATGGTTTACCCTCTCCTTTTCCCATTTCTTCACGCTATCTCGCTTTCTCTTCATAACAACCTGCAACAACACGAAGAACTATAATTAAGCTCCCTGCACATGAGAAAAGAGATGACACCAGCAGGAGCATGTGTTTGTAACATCTCGTTACAATGTTGGCAATACACATTTCCAATGAGAAATAAACAAGTGCAATGTTTGTCTCTCTACGGGCTATTAGACAATAACTAAAGTACATCATTTAAAGTACGACAGTCTCCTGTTAATTGAGATATAAAATTACAAAAGCAAATCGGGACTAGAAAAGGCAAACTCAAACTGTAATACCACAATAAATCTAGTTGCATGTCTACGCTTCTAAGCAGTACTTTTTCATCAAATGCCTGGAGCTTTTTTTGTTAAGCAGTAATACTCAGAGATTATTCTTTTTACACATAAAAAGCCTGGGATGGTTCCTTGGGCTCCAAATTTAAATGAAGCTGGCAAGCCTAAGCAACAAGTAACTCCAATGCCAGCGGTTAGTGGAGGACAACCTGAAAACACATGAAGGATGTGGTATGGCTTGTGCTAAATAGAAAGTGGTCTACACTGACAACTTGTTAGAGATTGTGTCACATGGCTTTGCTGCTTTTAACCCAAGGCTGGATAGCAAGAACCTTGAAAACTCTGACTGTTACTTTTAAGGCTATAATTACAGCTCTCATTCCCATACTAAGCAAAGGATTCATCACACTACAACAAAGACGAGGAGTCTTTTTTCCCCTATTTTTAAATATTTATAAAACCAAGGCTTCTGCCCATCACAATCCCTTTTAAACACAGCAAAGTGACACAACCACACAAGAAATTTGACAAAGACTTTAAACTACGTGAGAAAGTGCTGAATGCAAACTTCACAGGAAAATAACTCAAGACAAACTGTGCATGCCTTCAGAACCCAAAAAGGTGGGGTCTGCGCAATCTGTTGTCACACAGATACAAATTTGAGTACCTGAACAATATGATCACAATGTGTTCATTACAACTAATCACTGAAAGTAGTTTTTGTTTCATTCACTTTTAGGTGCTTTATCACATTAGCACAAGAAAGACGAGGAAAGAAAGAGATGGGATAAGTGGGATGAGAGTGGAACCTGTGCAGTGTGTAATAGCCAAAGCAGGAAAAAAATTAAGTGTGAAAGTATTGTTGAATTGGGTAGTGTCCCCAAAACGGTCCTCACTACTGTGAAAGAAGTAAAGAGTTGTAGAGTGGAGTGAAGGAGAGGATGTGGGAACCCCAACGTCCATACTGGTAAGTCTAACAGCTTATCACCCCCAGACAAGAGCCCCCTGGATAAATGTGGTCAAGCAGGAAAGGAACCCAGCTTCAGCAGTGATGGGGTGCAGGACAGCGATAAGGACGAAGCTCTACTGGGCGAAATGGGGGAGCAAAGCAAGGGGCCCCAGGCTGAGAAACTCAGCCAACAGCAATGCTCATTCCAGCTCTTGCTGGCTAAACCTCTTAAAAAATTTACACACCGGCATTCACCATACTCAGCAAATATAGGTTACAGCACGCATGTGGTCATGTGTCTCAAGTGTAACTGTGCATGTGTGCATATTTGATTGCACATTTTATTACTCCAAGAATGTGGTAGGTGAGTGTGGAGCAGAAATAGCTGAAGTGGGGACAGGGAGGAGGACAGAGGAAACGAGTGAGACAGAGAGCGAGAAACTGTCTTTGTGATGTTTATTTTCAGAGCTGGCCTTGTGAAAAACACACCATGAAATTTGCTTTTTCACAGGAAGTGACAGACCAAGCAACATGAATTGATCCCCTGATGGAGATCTGGCTCTTTGTGTAGTCATTTTCTTCTCTGCGCATCTGCCTGCCCAGATACTGGATAATCTACTCGCTCCCGGCATTCCTAATCCAGCCATCCATCCCCATTCACTCCACCCATGTGTGTCCCAGCACAAAACAGGGGTGTAGTTTGGAAGTCTATAATGGAAGAGATTTTGTTGTTTTCCTCTCTTGAAACGCAGCACTAAAATTATTATTTCCCCTGCACTGCTAACTTCTGGGAAATGATCAACATTCTAATTATAATTCGCTAGAATCAGAGCAACAACAATCAAATAATCAGTGGTAGAGCTGTTCTTCTTTGAGCAGCTGAATGTTGCCCTTTCCCTAATTTTTAAATTCAACTGTACTGAGATATCAAAGCTGAGAAAGTCATGCCACTCTCTTTTTGTTAATATTTTCACTAAAACGTATAGATTATGGTCAACAAATCACCATACTTGAATAAAGCAATAATCTCAGTATCGCTCCTGGCAACAAAATGATAAAGATCATAAGCTGATTATGGCTCTGCCAGCCAATTCAAATAAGTAAACAAGCTAGACTAGAAAAGTGGAGTGCTTCTAAAAAACGATTAGCAAATATATTTGCAATGCACATATGTATGAGCCTGGCTGGTCTGGCTGATGACTTATCAGCGTAAAAATTATAAATGCAAGGGCACAGTGTCTAACAAGACTAGATATTGTAGTTTAATTTTAATTAAAGGTCATGCTAATTCTTAATCACAAAATTACACAAACAATTATCCCTATACAATAAAGTGCTTTATAGTAATATCAATTCAGTAAAAATCAAACAGTCACTTTTCCCTTCAAGCCCAATGTAGATTTAATAATCTGTAATCTAATCACTGTGTTCCCTGCCTTCATAACATATTGTACTTGATGGCTCTTCAATCAATTTCCTAGTACATATGTACATATGGCATCCGTATGAAAATTTTATGTGTAAAAAGTGCCTGGTCCTGTTATAATGCACGTGAAAACAGCAGCTGAAGACAAAAGTGTAGCTCAAGCTAAAGGCGCAATTACACTGGGAATAAATTCCTTTACAATCAATCCTTTATGCCGCATAAACTTGTGCACAGAATGTGTCTATGAATGGTCCTGCAAGTCAAAGAACAGAGAGGTAATAAGAATCAGAATGAGTTAGTGATGGCTGTCATAAAATATGGCAGAGACTTCTATTTACAACCTGTAATAAAACTGCCTCTGCTGCGATTTATGGAAATGCTTGCCCTACAGAGCCAAACCCTTTTTTCCAAGGGCATGTTAATACCCTACGCTGTGCATTTTGAATATATTGGCAGATGGACATTCTGTCTAATAGAGCATTGCAAACTGGAAAGCAGGCGCTAAAAAAAGCAACAGCTCCATGCTTGTATGGAACACTGGTGGCAGCGTGACTCGAAAATGCAGCTGAGACCAACCCAAACTGCTGCCTCGTGCTCAGGTCTTCCTTTGTTTTCTCATCCTCAATTAAAAAACACAATCAAGTATTAATGCAGTGTTATCCTCAATCGGCCTATACTGGGGGAAAGAAAAGCTGATTTTGAATAATGGGCAAAAAAGTTGGCATGCATCTTAGTGTTAGTAGAAGGTGGGGACATATTAAAAATATCTTCTCTTGCAGTCCAAGAGAAACAACTTTGGACTGACCGGTTAACAAAACACATAACTTACGGTGCACTCAACCCTAACTTTATTTTAGATTAAGTTAATTGTCATTGAAATAACCTGCACAACAGGTGGTTGTAAGGTTTTGTCTGCCACTGGGACATTATTGTTCTGATACTTTTTAAACATATCAGATTTTTATGGGTAGTAATAAAACCCTTTGCATAACATTTTTATGAAGCTAAGCTGACTTTCTGAATTTAACAGCAAGTGAGTCATATTCTTTATTAAATTAATTTTAAAAAGAGCTGTCTTTATCTTTAACTGCAACAGCAGATAAATTCACATTTATTTAATATAGGAATTATTAGCTAAAACTGCTTTGGTATTGGTGTTTTTGCTCTCTCTTATATGCGCATCGTTAACAAGGACCATTGCATTTATTTTTTTACACTTTGACAGAAACAACCTTAATGGCAATTAAAAATGTCTGTAACATCTGTATTAATATCTGTAATCCAACAAAAGGTGGAAACTGGAAACACATTTTCAACAAGTGAATTTGTACAGATTGATTTTAATGCTAATACAAAGTCATAAGAATAATGATACTGCTACAACTGCTTTATACTTAACAAAATCTATTTTCATGTGATGAAGAAAATACATCATAACCGAAAAAGCATGCATTAAATTCATATCCATCAGCTTTGTTAGTCAACAGTATCAAAGTAAAAATCTAAATAATTTGTACCCCGCATTAATCCACTGGGGCAACAAAAAAGTTGGCAACAATTACAAAACTGTAACGGCATGAATCAGTCTATCGGTGCTTTGTTCTCCACTAGCAGGACAGACTATTGTACATGTGGTCAAGTCTCCTATCTCCACTCACCTGATCAATGGTCTCATTGTTGAAGGTCACAAGCTCCTCAGACCAACAGCACTGTGCACTCTATATCACACAATCAATTTAATAACATGTTTCAACAATCTTGTTCTCAACGGTTTTTCTCTCCTTCTCTGTCTCTTTCTCTGCCTCACTCATATTTCAAATCGCTATATCCTCTTACAGCTCAACACAGCATTTCAGCTTGTTTTTTTTTTGTTGGTTTTTTTGTTGAGTGGGCCCATTAGCAGTATGTCACATGAGTACTTTGCAATTACTCGCTTGTTCACAACAAAGTCCTGCAAGATAGTGACACAATGACGCTATTAGAATGGCATAAAGACAATGGTGGCACAGAGTGTAACAAATAAAAAACAAATAATGTAGAATAAATAAATCCCACCACTGTTGCATTGCTGCAAAGTTCCAATAATGGTAAATGTAGTTTATGTAGAGATGTCAAGTGTTATAATTTTTTAGAATAAATCTAAAACTCAACAAAATATGACCTACAATTATTTCTTTCACTGTAACAAACTCCTCAACTAAACTATTTTTGCTTGCCATAACTGAAAGCTTAGAGCGTATGCTGCCTTATGTGAGAAAAATAGACAAAGTTAAGTCAAAACTGTAAAGCACCAATTTAGGTAAAATTAAGACATTTTATCACCAGGTGATATCATCAAGGTGGTGATTATCATAGACATGTTAATCTAGGCGCAATTAAAAACAAAACGGCATCTTGATACAGTAAATGCTTCTTTTAAAAGTGCTGACAAGAAGATGCGAGTTGCAATCTTGTTTAGGTTGTCTTCACACCAACTGCAAACTTGTACCTTTTTCCCATGCTTTGGTTTCCAGTCACACAGAGAAAGCGTCAAGCGACACCAAGCGAAGCAAAATACATCAATAAAACCACATGAGCATGTTTTGGTGCTCTGGGGCAAGACTCTGGGGCAAAAGCTGCCATCAGACTACTGGAATTTTTAAATTTAAGCATGGCTCTGGGTTTTTTGTTCAAGTGATTTCCTGTTTTATTTTTTATTTTACCCCCTGGTCTCTCAGGTTCTTGTCGCTCTTAGATTTTCTTCCTTTCCAGCTGTTTGCCCTCTCCTCACCAGTTTCACCTGTGTCTAATTTCTCCTACCCGTTTCTAGTTAGCCAATTTGTCTTCTCAGTGTATATCTAATGTCCTTCCCCTCCCACTTGCCAGACTGCCTTTTTCAATTTCAACCTTTGATTCAGTTTCATAATTCATATTCATCTTGCCCTTTTCCCTTGTCAAAATTCTCTCTCCCTCATATGTGCATCATCACCAGTGTTTGTAGTTTTCCTAGTGAATGTTCTGTGCTACCTCGTGCAAACTGCAATTTCTTCGTGTATAACCTTTTGCTTGTTTCTGGTCTCTGCCGTGTCTGGTACCTTGCTGGACGTGTTTGATGTAATAAACATTTGTGCATGCACTGCCTGCCTGGATTAAAA
Organism: Aulonocara sp. 'chitande type north' Nkhata Bay; assembly: GCF_057382095.1. NCBI lineage: Eukaryota > Metazoa > Chordata > Actinopteri > Cichliformes > Cichlidae > Aulonocara > Aulonocara sp. 'chitande type north' Nkhata Bay. The sequence goes on from NC_141357.1 coordinate 30,557,015, forward strand.
GACCAGCATTTTGGATATCTGTCCCAACTGGTGGTTTGCATTTGAGTTCTCTCCTGCTGTGGTTTTGTTACACCTATGCTGCATTATAATTATAGTCTAATGCTAGATGGAGCTGTATAGTTCTGCTAAACTAACCTGCACAGTTTAGCACCACAGATCAATACATAACTAGTTTGCCAGCTTTAACTATTTCCAAGAGTAAAATTGAGTTGAGTTACATATGGCATTATCACAATAATGTTGTCTCCCAGGCTCTATATTATAGAGCTATAAGTCTCATTGGCTATTGAACTACTTTATCATTTAAATTACATTAACTAATAAAGGCAGAAATACAGAAAACGCTTATCTTTTTTAAATTTTTGTGACAATTGTTAATTTAGGTAATGGTTTCCAGGAAAGTGTGAAAAGAGTGATAATATTAATATCTCAGTAAGCATCATGGTGAACTGGTACTTGACCCTGCAGAAAACTAAACGTTAAGTAGTCATGAAAATCAAGAGAAGATAAAGGTTACCTTCAGCTTCGATTATAGCTTTTTCTTTTTATTTATTAGGGATGACATTTTACTTTAAGCAGAACACAATTTTAATTATTAGTACTTGCCCATTCAGAATTATGAATACCTAAATAACTGCTTCTGACCCTTTCCAGATTAAAACATTACATCTTTTGCCCTCTGTGAAAGTTTTAATATTCATGTGGGGATTTTTATCATTTTACTGCATACAGAAACACAGTACTTCTACTCATACTGCCTATCATATAGTTGTAGAGAGGAACCATAATAGGTAATGTTATGGAAAGGTGAGAAATGGGCTGCACTGAAGTCACTGTGCCAGCAGACATAAATCATTAGCTCAGTTCTGCTTCGGGCTGATGCACTGTCTCATTCATTTGAATACTGTACATTTGCAGACTATTAGACTGGTAGCCAATTGATCATCGGGTGTATACAGTCCATGGGCTTGTTTGCTCTAAGAATATAAAGTAACTGTGTGGGGGTTATTTATTATCAAATACAAAATAACTGTGGCAGAAATGCCAAAAGGTGGTTTGGGATCATGGAAAGAAGCTCTCATTATAAAAATACACACCCAAAGCTTTGTCAGAGTGCTATTTAGTCAGATGGATGGAGTAAGAACCCCTGTCTCTCTGAATAACTTTCTTGAGGTTTTTACAAAATGAGTTTGCCCGCAACAGGCACAGGAGTAAGAAAGACTGCCAATAGATTGAAAGCTATACACATCCATTACCCCATATCATCACCAACAATCACATCATCTCACAGAGACTTCCAGGTAGATGTGAGGCACCTCAGGCTTTATTTGAGCTGCCAACCCAGCAACCATACAGTCACCGAAGCCTACAGCTCATCCTTCCGTTTGATCACTGCAAATTGAATGAGTATAATCAGCCAGTCAATATGAAATTTATCCCCCTATCCTGTTTAAATGATGACTACACAGAATCAGCAGTGGAGAGGTGCACTCAGACTCAGTTCGATGTTTCCATAATGATATTCTTTTTCCCCTGAACTTCCATGTTCACCATCAGGAAAAAGGGACACTTGTCACATGGTAAGAAAGTGTAGTCTACCACCACACACTTAGTCACACATGAAAGGTGTACTAGTACTAGTACATTTGTATCACACCTATAAATTCTGACACTTGAAAAGCTGATTAACTGACAGATCATACCTGTCCTAGTTGATAATACGGACTACTGTGAATACTTAGAGCAGGTATACTGGCAGTGACGCATTTCGAATTACACTTGTATTGCCATGCATCTAAATCAACAGCATGAGCTCAACGGCTGCACGTAGCTGGCATATTTAATGTTTTGCATTTGGTAGTTTAAATAAAACATAAGGCTTCTGGACTGCTTTCTTAATAATGGCACAATCTTTTCCGCAATTTTAAATGTTGCTACTGGCAGTGACCATATTAGAGCATGACTGAAAATAGCAATAATTTCCTTTATCAATAAAAGAATCAGAACATTTTGATTAATCAGTTAATTATTTAGCTATGATTTCAGGATATGTTCCTTTGTTGAATACGAAACTGTTGTTAGAATGTTATTACAAAATATTGGCTGTGGTGGGGGGATGACTAAAGAAAGAGAGAGAAGAGTATATTAGGTGAGAATACTCTCAAACATAGTACGTCTTTAAGTGATTTCCGAGGACAGAAACAGACTTTTCTGGTCAAATTAAGATGGCAATTCATTTCCAGCATTCAGAAAATGAGGAAACTATTCCAAATAAAAATAAGTGATTCACAAGCTAAACAGTTTTTCCTATTCAAATTCGTAGAGAACTCCCAAAAAAGAGCAGAGCCTTTTCAGCTAAACCTGCCTGTACTATAAACTAAATTACGGTAAAAGGCAAACTGCTCCATGCACGAAGTTTCACAGATGCAATTTCAAAATTTTCACATTTATTTAAGCAATGAATGTGCATTTCTGAGGATATTTCCATCACAGGCACACACAGTTTATTATGGTTTCAGGTAAAGCAAACAAATTCCTACAGTAATAATTCTTATTCAGATGCCTTCAATGGACAGCAGAGAGGTCAAACTTCTGATATACAGAAACATTCTGGAGGGAATTCAAGGTTCAGCTCTATAACAGCCTCACCTGGGTCCCTTCACATAGACAGAGAGAGAGAGAGAGAGAGAGTTTGAGAAAGACAGAAATACACCCCATGATGTGCTGGGGTGGGCACATTGCTCTCTGGAGTAGTGTTGGGCATTAAATCTGCCTGGGGATGAGAAAGAGTGGCAGCCACTCTACTAAGGGGCCTCAAAACACATTTTAAATTTTGTTGGGATGACATGTCTCGTCCACCTCTCGGGCTGTGCTGACAGGGGTGACAGTTAGCCAGCTTTTATGAGACCAACTTGAAGGTTGCAGAAAGTCAGTCAATCGTTGCCTACAAACTGTTCAAGAGAGTTTAACATTATGATTTTACTGCACTGTTTTCATCAAAAACCTTACACATGAAAAAACAATTATTCTTTAATTCATACAAACAACTATGTCTTAGTCAATAAATCCCATTCGCAGCAGTAACCTGCCTGAAACAATGCTGACCGCTATGCATTTATCATAAGCACTGCAGTGATGATGCGAGACTGAATATGAAGAGATTGCTTGTTAGCTCGTCATAGCTTTCTGCAAGTCGACCCTCATCATGGGTTTATGGAGTGTTTGTCCTCAGCTGAACATCGAAATGTCAACACTAGTTGAAGGCAACCTGTTATATATATATATATTTTTTAAAAATGACATTTCTCCTACAACATATCAACAGCATGCTATGTCACAACGGGAGCAGAAGAGCAGGAGAGGAGGATCCTGAAACTGACAACCCTGGACTCTTGTGCCACACTGCAATGAAAGGATCAACGACAACTGACTCTACAAGTCAATTTTGCTTTAAAAATTTGAGGATTCCATCTAGTACAGTATTAAACCCACAGACAGTCAAGTATCTCCATTAACTGTAATGATTAAGCTACCTCAGCCAAAAGAGGGAAGCATTCAGCAGGATCTTTAAGAATTACTCTTCTGGGCAGTCAGACGCCTGCTTTGTCCAGAGGTGAGACGGGATAGTAGTTGGACAGATTAGTGCAGTTTGTGAAAATGAGTATACTGTAACTGAAAGTACATCGGAGTGAATTAGAAAGATGGCCGACCCCAAGCATGGAGGCAGAATGTTATTAGCTGTGCTGATACAGGTATCTGACACAAAAAAAATACCAAACATGAAATCTCCACTGTACAATTCATAGCACTGAAAAGTCTGTATTCAGCATGCATAATAAAAGTATAAACATGCAATGGCAAATATATTCTGCAGGTCAAATAGAAACTAAAAACAAAAAAATAACCCTTTGTCATTCACAAAAGAGTTTCTCAATAATACTGTGCAGGGATTTTCGAACAATTAGATTCTAATTGTGGTGGATTAAGCGGCGGGTGGTGGTGGTGTTAGCGGCCATTCATGTACTTTGATAAATGAATCGTTAAACAATGCAATAAATAACATGCTCCACAGCAAATATTTCCATTACGCCAAAACCCTGAGACAATACTGCATATCAATAAAAGTCAATTAGACTGAGTAGATAAAGGAATATGTAAACTAAAGTGTAAACCAAAAAACATACCATAGAGGACAGATTAGCCTCCATGATTTTTTTTTAATTATCTCCCAAATGCTGTTAAACATAGTACAGAATTTAAGATAGATTTTGTTGTTCTGAGATTCCTAGATACATTTTTGACTAGTTGAAATATTTTTGCCAGGCTTGTTCTGTACAGCGTGGCTCTCGCTTTCTTGATGATACTTCTCTCTCCAGTTCTTGACACTGGTGTCCTCGGGATTCCCATATGCTTGTTTGCCATTCACCTAGGGACCATTTTTGATCCGAGGACACCACAAGGGTTACGTCAACTTAATGATAAATAGAACTATTGGCTATGCAATTCATTTTACCCATCTTGTGGTGCATTGCTCTGGGAATGGGAGTAGTTGGTTAGCAATTTCTGAACTTTTAAAATAATAGTAAGGACAACCTAATAAACTGATCAATCATGTAAGTTTTATATGATGGACCAAGTAAAAAATACTGAAATGAGATGTCAAATACATGTTGATGGCTGCTCACTTTCTACAGCTTATGCAACATTTAAACGTTTAAGGGAGTGTTGACTTCTTTTCAATCAAATAAAAATACTTTGGAAATTCTACTTGGCAAAAACCCCAGCAACTATTTCAGTAAGCACACTTTGCTTTTGCCTTTTTGGAAAATACTCATGCTACAGAGCCTCCAGTGTCATGTCAATCACATATACTTTGTGGACTTGATTACTACCCCTCTCTCAGTAGTTGAAAATGTAGCCATATGATATTTGCAAACTAAAAATTAAAACAGACAGCAGGTCAGCTACATGCTGTGTCAATTCAAAGAACTTTCCTTGAATGCTAGCCAAATTATTACCAGAAATGTACTGGTGAAGTGATGGACAGAGGCATGACATTTAACAATAGTACTTCCTTTGATTAATGAGACAACCAGATGTGATTAAGACGTCCCTGATTGTGCTGTCAGTCTTCCAAATGGACAGGACCTCAGTGCTCACCTCTTTGCAATTTCAATCCAAATGGCTGGGTGTAGAGATGTGTCACCACATTTCCAGCACTTATTCATTTAAAAGACCCCTTCGCTCTTCACTAAATCTTTCTTGGTATATCTGGAGACAGGGTTTTATACAGGACACAAGTCCACTAAAGCTAGCCATCAACTTTAGTGTCTCCAATGATACCACATAACATTAGCATTAACACCAGGCTGCAGCTAGGAAATCGAAGATGAACTTGAGATAGAGTGATAGGAGAGGTGGAAAACTCATCATTTGACAAGCTCTTATCTAACTGATACAAAAAGTGTGTACTCATATACTGATTAAATATTTTTGCTCCACCAGGTTCAAGTATCTATTTATATTTAATTTCTAGCCCTGTAAGGATTTCAAAAGTACTAGTAACAAAGTCTCCTAACTGAATCCATATGTAAAGTTTTACATGTTGCATAATGTTTTTGTTTTTTTTGGTTGTTTTTTTTTTTTTTTTTTTTTTGGGGGGGGGGGGGGGGGGGGGGGGTTGCAGCTTGTAGCAATAAGCTGGATATGCTGTGCTTTAATAATTGCATTTTACATGCAATCAATATAGTTTTGTGTATGTATGCATGCATTTACTGTACTTATAGTCAAGTGTAAAATACATTCAGTAGTTTTATTGTTATTGCTTGGTTTTTAAACATAATATCATCAATTATCCTCATGTTGTTTTTGAACTTTAATACCCACAGCAGGTTTTTTTGATAAATGACATGCCCATATGTTGTTTGTTTACACAGAAACTCTGCAGAGGAGCAGTTAATCATATTATGCTGAAAAAATAGGTCAATTAATTATTACGACATTATGTTACATGAATTAAATCAACTGAAAAATTTCAGGATTTGGCAGAAAAATAAATATTTTCAAAGTGGTCATATGAAACATTAACAAATTAAGTGAGATGAATGAGATCACCTCACAAAACATGTGCCAAAGAATTACTTAGACTAATAAACAAATAAAAACCTGATACACTCTCTTGTTTTAGCTTTTTTATAAGTAATACAGTTTCGTATGCTTAATCAAGCAATTAAACCATTGTGTAGTGTCATATCGCACATTGATCAGTAAGTTACAATTGCTTGCCAATAGCCTGCTTGTTCAGGTTTGGCTGTTCTCTATTACTGTATTATCTTACCGTTATTCTTTGATGCTGCTTCATTCCTTTTTCCTCCAATATGTCTGCCTGGCTTAATAGCAGCACTTCATCTCAACATGCAAAGGGGTGAAACAGAAATCTGTGTGCAATCTAAAGCAAAAGAATCAACAGAACCTGGAGATAGCCGGCTGTCTAAGATCTTGTTTATGAAAGAGGTCAGAGGAGAATAGCCAGACTGTTTTGAGCTTGGCACACAGTTACTCAAAATTCACACTCTTTATAATGCTCACACAGACTGCACTGGTTGCATGGATTTGATTAATCTTAATTTGTGCTATAGCATGCAGATGGCAGGGTCAGACTTTAGTGTCAACAGCTTGAATCCATTGATCCCAACCTGTTTAGTGTCAAAGTTCAGCCTTCTGCACATTTGTGGAAACAAAGGTTTTATGGAATAAATACAAATCAATCACGGCATAAATACCAAAGTCAAATTCTATTGTCTGCTATGTGTATGTCTATGTAGCTATATCATGACAGTGACTCTCGTGATTTTCAGTGGTTATATCGGAATCCAATAAAACCCAATGGGATGTGGCAGAATGGGAGATTATCAGGATGAAGAAGCAGTAGCCAAATCTGCAAAAATTGTATTGCAATCACAATTGTCAGCATGAATCTGAATCTCAAAGGAATATTTCCAACAGTGTAATTGGAATGAATCTATGACAAAAAGTACTGAGTCCCACTAACTTAAAATGCGCTTGGAGAGTATATGATTGCACCACTACAGGGAAGCAAGGCTCAAACAAATGCAAACCAGAGCTACTGCAACCTAAACAAACTACAGCTACAGCTGAATAGAAATTCTTTGAATGTGAACTGTCTAAAAACTGTATTTACTTCCAACTAGCTGGTTCTGAAATATGAAAGGCTCTGTTTTATTGTATTTTATATTTGTATTTTATTGTACAGCACTTTGGTCAGCCTCGGTTGTTTTTAAATGTGCTTTATAAATAAACTTGACTTGACTAGTGGATAAACAATTAAGTACTTCCAGCAGAAATGAAATACTATTTGACTACTATTTTATTTGTTGTTCAGTATGCACTGTTGATAGATTGTACTGAAATATGTATTTAAGATTTTTTTTTTTTTTAGAAATATGTGGTTTTAAAGAAAAAGACAGCCACAACCACCAACAACAAGAATATTGCGCAAGATAAAAAAAAAGAAAAAAGAAAGAAGAAGAAGTATAAAAGGCCAGTTAGCAACCTTCCTACTGATCAATTTGTACAAATTTGTTTGCTGCCCAAAATCACGGCATATATGGATTAAAGAGAACTAACGATATAGACCCAGACAAGACTGATACATGGTAGGATCTGGCATCTTGGAAATACCTGTGCCAGGTACATGATTAACCCTGTACTGGTGACACTAGTCACTGAGTCAGTAAGAATGTGAAGGAGAGAAGAAAGAGTGACAGCAGAAGAGTAGAGACAAGGGACAGAGGAAGTGTCAGCGTTGCTTTAGAAGGGAAAGAGAAACACAGGCTGACAGGTGAGCCCGTGAGGATTGACCGGCCTACATCCAGTTTTCAGTGAGAGCTCATCTGGCACCAACAGAGCTTATATGTCAAACAGGAGAGAGGACAGAAGGATCCCTGCATATGGCCACATGTGTATAGCTGTGGCCCAGCCCCACACTAAGCACCTTTATGATCAACACATAACAACAACAGAGGACACAATGACAAGGTGATTATAATCTCACACACATGGCGATGTTCAAGTGTTTGCTACAGCTGAATAGAAATTCTTTGAATGTGAACTGCCTGAAATCTGTATTTACTTCCAACTAGCTGGTTCTGAAATATGAAAGGCTCTTAGACATTTGCAAGGTCTGTGATTAAAAAAATATTAACAATAAATTATAAATAGTATGTTTCTAACAGCAGATAGGATGTAGAGAGAAATGGAAAAACCTCATCACCTCATATTTTGAGAGTTAAAAAGCAAACAGCTCCTAAATCTCTTAAATCTTTGTATGTTTTTGCACAGGAGTATCTAGTATTTTTAAGTGTGCTGAAGACACCCACCCAAGAGTCTTACTAAAGAATAAAAAAAAGAGTGGGAGCTGGCAGTCGCAGTTACTCCAACCTCACTGAATCTTTTACTTTTATCCATCTCAGAAGATACTCTTCATTTTGGTGCATGCCCTTCATCTTAAACCTAATCAAATAATCATAAAAGATTTAGTTTTTCAGAACTGTCCTTGGTCGCCTCCTGTGACAATGGAAAATGCAAAAATACAAAATAATACAAAATATGCAGAAACTGCACAGTGTTGCAGTCTAAGCTCTCATTATAAAGTGTATGTTGTGAGATTATTATATTATCTTATGCCACGTTATACCTCTAAGATTGTGAAATCATTATGTAGTTTTAGGTTGCATTATACTCCTGACTTAGAAGAAGGTGATAACTATTACATTTATTAGACTGATTTGTATTACAGTAGACTGCTGATTTATTGTGAATGAATGACATTGTTTTATGATGCATTATACTGCGGATTTATAAGAAACACTGTTTTCAGAGAATCATGGCCTTATTTGTCTGATTAGAAAGAACAGAACAGAGGTTTTCTGCCCCATCTCATCAGGAGATAAAACAGAAAGCCAAGGCTGTCATTTAGGCGCCGTAAGAGAGAAAGAATGTGAATGCTTAGTTTGGAGGGGGGCTGAAGCTATAAGAATGTGAGAAACAGTCAGACACTTCGAGATCTGGCGGACACCCTCCTGTCCACATCTCCCGTCTAGACGTTTTTAAAGCTCAAAGTGTTGTATGGAATAAAGAGATTGTTGATTGAGCATTTATATACAGAGTGTTGTTCTTCCTTCAGCCCAAAGATCAAAGAATTGGGATATTTAACAATGTTCCCCGCTCTTTTTCTTTCCCTCTTTCTTTCTCCCTTTTCTTTTCCCCAGTCAAGTCTGTCCCGTCTTCAGCAAATGATAATAAAATAAACAATAAAAGCAAAGGTGAATCAAATAGACCAATATGGCAAGGCTGGGATGGTCCATTTGGTAAAGTAAATCCGTTGGGCATCTTTCTTTGCCTTTAGACAACAATTCTGATGGCAGAAGAACCAAACGGGACTGGCAAAAAAAAACCAATGTCCAAGTGTATGTCCAGTTGAACATCAATGACATGAACATCAGGTTAAACAAGGCTATGTGAGTCAGTTAACCCAACGTATATATCTGGAATAATTTCCCAAAAGTCCTATGTGGCTGTACCACCAAAGCCTGTTCATGTGTCATAATTCAGATGATGGAAAGGTGCAATGATGCCCACTAATTTCAGTGGCTTAAAAGCCACTGATGGCAATTTGGATTAGTGTTAATATCAGCTCTGCTTTTTCACAACTAAGAAGAGAGCAACACAAATGGCAGGTTGTTGCACAAAACAAAAAAAATGCCTCTCCATTATGTTAAAGGTTCTATTCAAATTTCAAGCTAAACAGCAAGTGGCATATGCTGCAGCTGATGCTTTTACCACCAAGGTATGATTAGCTGTGGAGATTTGTTTAATCCTTCCAAGTAATGGTGACACAGAGGTCTGCTACAGAACTCACTGAGCAGCTAGGTTCATGTGTTTGAAGTTACTTAGTTGTTTAGCCTCTGGCATGTTACCAGCATTATCAGTGGCAATTAACAGATCTGCAGTTGTAAGCTGCCACTCATCTTCAACAGTACAAAACAGCCCATTCACATAATCTATGTCTCCTCAGTTAATTACAATTGTTTTCAAGACACAAAACTCAGTCATCCATTTGTGATGTGTATATCACATTAAATATCGAGATAACTTACCTCAAGGCTTTTTGGTGTTAATTGTCCCTGGTTTTTTGCACAAGTTTAGACTTCTCTAATTATTTTTAGATTAATTTTATGGTGATTAGAATTAATTCCAGGTTGTTGTTTTTTAGTCGTCTCAGTTTTGTCTCTGTTTTCTTGTTCTTAGCTTTTTGCAGACTAACTGTTTGTGGTTAGAATTCTTCAGTTTCAGTTTATCTGGACTCCCCTGTGTTGCCTGTATCTTATTGTCAGGTCTCAGTCTCTTTGTTAGGTGGTTGTTGTCTTGTCGCTGTCTGTTTTATTTTGATAGTATTTTGACCCATGTCTGGCTTTTCTCTTGTTTCCCTTGATTGGTTCTGCCTGTTTGTTCACCCACCTGTTTCCTTTGCCCCTAATCGATCTTTGTGTACTTAAACCCTCAATTTGAGTCTATCCTTTGTCTTGTTGTACTGTCTGTTTCTAGTCATCCAATGTTACCCTGCCCCTTGAGTTTTCAGTAAGAGTCGGACTGTGTTATTCTTCAGATTTCTGAACTCCCATCTTGTGGACTATTATTAAAGGCCTTTCGTTAATCTTGTCTGCATGTAAATCTGCTTTTGGGTCCATATTTCCCCTCAAATGCCAGTTGGATTTATTGTAATGGCTTATAGTATAGCTGTATTGCTACTTTCTCAAATCAAATGTAGACTGATGAGCTGCTATAAATTCACTTTTATCTATACAGCAGCAGTTTACAACAACAATTATCTGAAGGTGTTTCATATTCAGCGATTTCATAGAGATGTGATGATCCTCTGTGAGTAAATGCTTGGCAACAGAGAAGAAGATGAACTCCCTTTAACAGGAAGAGACCTCAGGCAAAACCACACTCGGAGAGCTTCAGCTATCTGACATGACTGAGACAGACTGTGAAAAACAGCCAGGCCAAAAGTATGTACAGATGAGAAGAGCAAAGCCAATAACATGCAATAGTAGCATATCAACACATGTTGAAAGCAGTGGAGGCAAAATACACTGCACAATGCATCATGTGAGGTCTCCATGCATCTGCTGGATCAAATTGGGATCTGGGGTCTAGAGAGGGGGTATTTTTGTTAGCAAGACTATCCATGGTCCATTACAAACACAAAGTCTAAAGTTCAATCTACAAATGGATTTAGTTAGAAAGGCTCAAAACATCTTATCATGGTTTCACTGTCAAACTTTTAAAAATAAATACCGTATGTCATATGTTTACTAAGTATTAAATACTTTAAATATAAATATGAACTAAGTTAAAGTAGTTTACAGCAACATAAGTAAGGGATGTTTCAGGGGCATTTGATATAGCCCTGACTTTAAGCTTTATGACAAACATGAGTTCTAAGACAAGAAGAGAACGTTCTTCCTGAGAACCTTCACAGACAGTTCTTCCTAACCTCAAATGGGCCCTGGTTCTACAGGAAATGAGGCAGAAAACTGAAAGATCTACCTCCCATTCTACTTTTGGAAGCTTTAGGAACCTTCACTCTGAAAGTAATATTTTCTACTGAGAAACAATCCTACTATGAATTCATGCATTCTTAAATACATAATCATGCCTGATCACTCAGGACTTTGTATGTGAGGAGAAGGTTTTTAAATTTTATTCTGAATTTTACAGTGAGCCAATGAAGAGTAACCACTATGTGATAAATATAATCTCTCTTTCTAGTTGCTGTTAGTACGCTCAGCCAAGCAAATCATTCATCAACACTCCATGGAGTGTGGAGACTGGTAGACCTAAAAGAAAAAGCCAGGGGATGCATCCATTTTCTTCACCCCAATCGGAACTGTGTGGAAGTGTGTTGGTGTTATTTATTAATATATTTTTTTAAATTACTAACAATAGTTTAATGATCTACACACACTCATCTGTTATGTTTTCAGCAGAGAGTGGATCCAAACACAATACTCCAAGGCAAACACAGTAAAGAAAAAAATAACCTTTTTTAGGGTGAGAGCTGAAGTCCTGCACACAAAATTTCACAAAGCAAGCTGAGAGACAAAAAAAAGTGAAAAATGGAATGAACAACAAAAACACAACAAATATTTGACAGTGAACAAGGGAAAGACAGGACTCTATATACTCTAGGGCTAGTTGGGGAAGTGGAAACAGGAAGTGATCGAGACACCGCTGAACAAAATCAAGATGAACACCACACAGGTGGTATAAGCAAACAAGACACAAGAGACACTAACAAACAAAGTAAAATAGGAAATAATGAGAACACTAAACCAAACAGAGACAAAAGTCAGCCTTACAAGGTACAGGAGAACACTGGGAAGGCTAGAAATAACAAAATACCAGGAGAAAACCAAAGAAACCAAAACTTCAAAAACACTACACAGTAACTACAATTCTAAAATACAAGAAACAGGAATAATAAAAGAAACGCACAGGAATCAAAACTCAGCCTAATTATAGTCTACACCAATAAACCAAATCTCTAGGGAAATGAAGAGACCAAGCAGAAAATATCAAGTAATAAATAAGGATACAAGGAAAGTCAATTAATTATGGCATACAATTAAAGCTGTTGTAGCAACTAAAAAAACTTCCCCTTCTTATAACCTGGGTATATATTAAAATATGGTCTTTCCTATAGCAAGTTGCAGTAAATCTCCTTGTTCAGTTTTTAAAATATTTTAGAGAGGTAGAGGATTAGCCAATGGTACATTATAATAACACCAGATCCACTCAACTCAGCAACCTGAAATTTCTTAAAAATAAAGCTCAAGTTGTGATTAGAGTTGAATGAATTGCTAATGCTGACAAGTTCATAGAATTGCTGTGACACAGGATTAATAGGTTGTTTTGAGACACCAGCTGGAAGACTTACCCCCTTGGTCAGTAAGCCATCCTCTGAAACAAAGACAGTTGGGGAGTAATTAGGCAATTAATGAGCAATGAAAATAGATGCTTCTGTAAGAATTTATACAATGGTAAGGTGACTCCAAGGTAAAAAAAAAAAAAAAAAAAAAAGGCTTTGGGAGAAGCTCGACAGACTAATGACACATTTTTTCTGCCTATCTATGATTGAAATATTTGTTTTCTTTCTGTGTGGCCAATAAAATCTACAATAAGAATGTAATTAAACCTGCAGAAACACAGTGGGCTCTGAGCAGACTGGGACATGTTTACCTACGTAACTTGATTGAGTGATGATCATTAAAAAGGTAATAAAATTCTGATAAGAATTACAACAATTTTTAGACTTAGTTTTAAGTTACTAGTGTGCCCACTAGTACTGTCTTTATTCTCAAAATATACCAAATTGTTAATTTGGCTACTTCTTGTGATCCCTCTAAAGCTGATGGATTTATTTTATTTTTGTAGCTTGAGTGTAGTATATAGTATAGTCTCTGTAGTATATTAAGGGAGGAAAAGAAGCTCTAAGGCTTAAGATTTCAATCTTCAACACAAACAAATGGACTTGAGGCTCAGAGTCATAAAAGGGGTAGATAATTTATCTTTGGATTGAATTTTATGTGTTGCCAACCTTGACCAGTACCTGACCCAACATTTCTAAGTATCCAAAGGTTCTAGTTCTACTTTCAGCTCAGGTTATGATATTGCAAACACATTGTAAGTTGTTATTGAGCTGCTACAAGATTATCAAGTAAGCTTGGGACCAATGGGGTAAAGGTGTCACAGAGGAAATAAGATACAAAAATGTGCTGTGCCTAAAGTCAGCTTAACAATGACTTTACACAAGAACTTTTATTACCAGCGTTTTCTGTGAACTCAATCTTTAAAAAAAAAAAAAAAAAAAATCCTGTCCTATCTGGCAGCTTTTGTAATCAGTATCATGATCTGAATACACTGTTGTGCTAAATACATTTTGCTTTTCCAAGATCAGCTGTATAAATTCTCTATAGGCTCCTCTTCTTCAGGGTTTATCTGCTTATTTCTTCATTTCTAGTCGTGTTATTTAAGTTATTACATTACATGTGGCATACAGTATGACAATGTCTAAGGCAGGACAGGCAAAAAAAATGGGGGGGGGGGGGATTCAGGAAGATGTAATTTAGTGGCGTGAACATTTCTATTTGTGCACTATCCTTTTATTACAAGAGGGACAACACACACAGGTCTGGGTCTGGGACAAGCTTCACCCAGCAATCCACACCATAGGTCTTTGGTGCACCCACAAGCCTCCAAGGTGCGGAACGGACTTCCCAGCATTGGCCAACCCACCCAACACAGTGAACACCTGCAAGGTGGATGAAGGCGGAAAAAAGACTACAGCCAACTAGGGATGGGTATCGTTTAGGTTTTATCCGATACCGGTGCCAAACTGGTACTTTTGAAACGGTGCCGGTGCTTAAACGGTGCTCGAACCGGTGCTTAAAGAATAGAGAAAACAAACTTTGTCCAAAATCCTCTTATTTTTAGCTGTTTTTTTGTAAAAAGATAACAATGTTAGCTTTTTCTGCAGCTATAGGGCATATATGGTATCACTCTTGGCTGGAAGCAGTGCTTAAACAATGGAAAAAACACAAACTTTGTCCAAAAACCTCTCATGTTTAGCTGTTTTCCACTTTTTCTTTGGTCATTTTAGCCTTTTTGGCCAGGGTGAAGGGAGTATCTGCCATCAAACAAGAAGACAGCTGCATGTAACTACGACGGTGTTTGCTAGTTCACCTTACATGCATTAATTTAATAACGTGGTTAGCCTACTCAACATAAATTATACACGAACAACATTAAGCTACTCACGCAGAGAAGAACGGCTGCTGCTGCCATCATCATTTCTGCTACACTGACAGGGCTAGGGGCCAGGACTCTCCTCTTCGGGTTCTTGGGGGATGTTGCTAACTCGGTACATTTCTCGGCTTTTAAAAAAACGCTATGCGTCGCCAGATTCGTCGTCAGATTCGAGGTGTTACCTCCTTTGCACAGTATCACAGTATCACCTTAAAGCACTTGTTGCAGGCTGCTGAGTTTGCATGTGAAGTACAGCCAGACTTTTGACCGCTTCGCCTTGGGCATTTTTAATCTGTAGCTCTAAAAGAACGTACGTACCTGGGCCCGACTACTATCCTTGCAAAGGTAAAATGATTGGCTGGAATCCAAAGTGTATGACATCTCAGGAAAAAAAAAAGCACCAAAATAAAGCACCGAAATGTGCGCTGCTTTTCGGTCTGGTTACTACCGTTTATGTCAGATACCGGTAACCATCCCTACAGTCAACCACCCATAGATACCCATAGAAACTGTTTTTTGATTTCCAGTCCATGAAAATATTTATTTATGCATCACTAAGAAAACTAAGGAGTATATGTGATGTATTTACTTCCATATCTAATTCACTGATGTCACCTAAGATGCACAGCTTGGGAGAGGTTGGGATACAGCAACTAAACCGTGTGGAGAGGTTTTCACATATCCTCTGGTGTGTACTCAATCTTAACAGATTTGTAATACCCATATTAAAAGACTAACCATTTTAATCTGTTAACAAAAGCGAAGAAAACCTGTACCCAGACATTGATGAGAGAACAATTTTGGAAGATAGTGTTTGTTTTTTTATATGGCTCTAAGCTCCCCTAAGGAACAACACTCTCTGTGCGCTAAGCTACCAGCATTGTTGCAGACCCCTCGTGTGTGAGAAGCATTCACTTTTCTGCTGCCTGGAAAAAGGTTTCAGAGCATCTCAGCCACCACCATGAGACACTGCAATAGCTTCTTCTCCCACGCATTAAGGTTCCTCAACACCTCGGGGGTCCTTCTTTGCATCAAGAGACTCAACAAGCTAACTCAGACATGTTTACAGTCTTGTACGGTATGTTTGCATTGTGGGCGGCACAGCAGTGCAGTGGTTACCACCGTTGCCTCACAGCAAGAAGGTGGTGGGTTCTCTCCAGGTCCTCCAGCTTCCTCCCACAGTCCAAGGACATCCATGTCGTTAGCTTAGTTGGTGATTCTAAACTGGCCTTAGTCAGTCTTTCTGTGTTAGCCTGTTCAGCGTCTATCCTGCCTCCCTCTCTATGAAAGCTGGAATGAGCTCCACCCTTACTCTGGGAGTCTGAATTGAACAAGCAGACAAAAATGGATGGAGGTCCAGAAAGACACTGACAAGCTACGCTTTAAATTAAGAGGAGCTTTATGCTTTCATCTCTTAGTGATGCACTTCATATTCTGGTATATTTACATATCAGTAGTTACTATATACTTTTACAAATTACTTTATTCCTCCCATCTATCACTAAGTAGTACTATTACTTTGAAGTTTGTTTCTGCTATGTTATGTTTGTTTGTCAACAAACTGTGATATCCATTTCTGTCTTAAGTGTTGTCTTGTATTGTTACATGCAGAGCCAGGCTGATATAGGATTTTTAAGACTTATTCTATTTGGTCATTTAAAAAATTGTTTACCCGGATCAGCAGTTCCCAACACATGAGTTTCCAACAGGGAAGTTGCAGAGTGCCATCTGGTGGACAAACATTACAACATCAATATTCACACACAGTTGAAGGATGTTTCTCCTGTCTCCTTTTAGTTTATTTTTCATTTTTCAGTTGTTATAAATGCCAAACAGCTAATAATGGTCAATAATAAGGCCCTGAGGTCTACTTACATGTTACGCCCAAGTTACAAGAGAAAAATTATTTTAGCCTTACTATATGCATGTACAAGGATGGGCAGAAAATCACCATCTCTTATATCCTGAATCACTGATGACATTTTATTTTGATATTTTTATCTTTTTTAAATATGAAAATAATCTAGCAATATTAGTTTTGTACTAAGTAGGTGTGCCAAGATCCTGACATATATACTGATCAGTATCTACCTAATAATGTTTAGGTCCTCCGTGTGCCTTTCCCATCAAGCACGACAATGACACCTCTGAGGTTCCTTGTTAAAAGTGGTAGCTGTGGATGTTATGAGCTGTGTCTGTGGCCTCTCAGCGTAAGATTGCACATCAAAGTTTAGGTCTCTTTGTTTTGTTCCTTGAGGTGGCCCTCAGCATTTTCTGCTAGAGGAGCTGGCTGCTGCTTAGGACCATTGTTCCCTTGGGGCTGGGGGCCTAGGGTTGGTTTACGACAACATTTATGTGGATTGTACATGCCACAGTAACATACACAACTGGAAGCTCAATGGTAGTAAAAGTCATTAGAAAAGTCAATTAGTAATTAGTAATTAGTAATTAGCTAAGGAAAATAGTATAAATCAATTTAATAGTTCCAAACACTAAAAATGACTTTCATCCCACTAACAAAAAAAACAGAAAATCAAAAACCAGAAAATGAAAGAAATGAATAAGTGGTCACCTCAACTAACAACATACTGGAGATACTGACAAATCCACAAAGCCAACTTGCACAGCAAATATTGAAAATAAAGCATCACACAACAGTGGCAACAGTTTCAACATTCCTACTTTCACACTGTTAAGAACCAACCGGCGTAGAAGGCTGGAGAGGCTCTCAGGGCGTAGAAACTGCAGCTCCAGAAATGGCACTATAATCAATAGCTTCCCAGGCCACTTGTTAAAAACGCCATTTCCATCTCCAAGTCGCTGAGAGGGCCCTTTACCAGGAAAGAGCCACATATCATTCTCTCCAGACAACTGGTGGAATGAAAAATAGGAGACTACTGTCACTGACCAATATTGATTATGAGTGAAAATGTGATCATTTTGTATTAACTTGCCTCTAGGAGCCCTGTTCTGTCAGGTTTGTGGGTGAAAATTAATGCTTTCATATCATGCTAACAAAAATATGGGCCATTGCTCATTTTCGCCTCCAGACAAGGAACTATGTGTAAATCATAAAAATTAAACAGTTTCCCCAAGAGAACATGCTGATATGAATTAGATTAAAGTCATTATTAAACACATTTCTTTCTACTTTAAAGATATTTATTATTGCCCCTGACACCACTTTAATGAAGCTCAAGACTTGGCATTTAAAATATCAATTTCTGATGATTAGAGTTGTCACTGTTAAAAAGAGGAAATGTGGAAAAGGAAGAGGCTTTTCTATCCAATTGAAATGTCTTGCTCTGTATGGCGTAGATCACCATAATGGTGCCATGTGAAATACTTGAGATCCTGCAATCAAGAGAATTACAGGCAAGTTCTAGTACACACACTTCAATGTTAATGTTTGATGCTGCTTTAAATAATTTGCCTCACATCTAACTTTGCATTTGTGCAGTTTAACAGTGCATATCGATCAAATTGGTGCAGCCGCTTGTTTAGTTCAATTATTTTATGCTGATATACAAGCTGTCAGTCAAACTTTGGTCAGAGTTTAACCAACTGAAAACTGAGGTCAGATTGCACTCAAAGCACCCCGTGTCAGATACTATCTGTGCAATTTTAGCACAAATTTAGTACACATTCAAAAAGCTACTATACACACACACACACACACACACACACACACACACACACACACACATATATAATATATATATAAAATATATTATATTAGTTTATCTATATTATAGAAATAATCAAGCAAGAAAGTAAAAATGATTTTACCCTATATAATTAAATGAGCAAACTGTACATGAGTCAGTTTTAACTAATAGTGTCCATAATCTGCTTCCTTGTGGACCACAATCAACATAAAAGAAGCCATAAAGAGCTTTATGACCAACTAACAGTCACCAAAATGTGATTTTCCCATGTGGGACGTAATGCAGGATGGCAATCCCAATAATGGTCTAATAAAGTAGTTTAACACTTCAAGTTTACCATGAACGCAAACAGGACCACAACTAAAAGGTAGCAATGAGTTACTTCTTATAACTGACAAAAGTGGCCAAATGGGTAAAAACGTGACCATGTTATATAGTCCACAATACACAGACAATTAATTGGGCAAATATTTGTATTCTGTTCACACTCCCACCCACACATGTTACTCTGGTGTACTCATATTAAAGAGACTTCTATTGTTTCTGTATTTTCTTTCTGAAGCACAGCATATGTAAATTATCCTCCACTGAAGGAAAGCAAATGAAAAGAAAGACTAAATATAACTGTGTCAGCATGACAGCAGAATAAAGGCAGTCCCAAAGTCATTTTAGATGCAGCGTGACTGGCCCTTTCTCAGCCCCTTCCTTAGCAGGGTGATGGGGGTTCATAATTACAACATAGCCTAAAGACAAATGCACAAACCCGTAGCTCTCAGTTCTTATTGAGATGGCAAAAAGTCATAAATATGGCCCTATAGGAAAAAAGCTCATGTTGTTTTATTAGTTTGTGTTTTTTTTCCACATCCTACTGAAAATTCAATAAATCCGTGCCAATTCTCTCACGCTGTCACATTCAAACTGCTTTGTGAAGCTTATCCTTGCAGGCATTTTGTCCCAATTTCAGACTAGTCAAGCGATGGCCACAGCAGTGATATTACACTCTGTGTCACACATCTCAGACCTTATCAGGCCTCATAAGCACTTATATTCAAAAAGCAATGCATTAAACATAGGGAAAAAAACAAGAAGTAATATCTTTTGTTTGTTTCAGAACACAATCCTTATTAAAAAAAATGTAATATATGGTCCTTCTTGCAGACAGATATGGTGTATACCATATCAGCAGAAGCAAAGGCAATAATTAAAATAAAAGCGGATGTTAACATTTTTCTTCATTTTTCTTATTAAACATCCCCTTTGGAAAAGAAGTATGCATATTCACTGAATCCAGATGATGGAAAATACTGCAGATAATAAAGCTTGGAAGAAGAAAGGGCATATGAAGGACTTTAATAATTTGAGAGTTCAATCATTCTTCTTTAGGCTGTGATGACTGGCAGAAATTGTGTTGAAGTGTGTGTAGGTGGAGGTAACTGCAATGACAATAGTCAGGTATACTCTATCAACTGCACAGTTGCAAGCTCTCTCAGGCTGCTGGGGAGCTGCTGCAGTTGTCAGGGTACTGCTCCATATGCACTGGATTACCCAGAGAACCCAGTAACAGCAAAGAGATGTCACACAACACAGCACTGTCAATTTCCGAGGACAGGTGGGAATCTCTCTCCCCAATCTTTAGTGCTAAAACAGGTGTGCTTCAGAAAAGTAGTATATTTAGAGTAGCCTGTGGGGAAATACCCAGTGTCTTTTTATATGGATATGTTCAGCGGAGAGATACAAGCCATAATACAGTCAAAAAATACCTTGGAACAAGGATGTAATATACAAGCTGGACTTCTTTGTGTCAAACAGCAAAGTCCACAAACATGCACATGCACTGCATTAGCAGAGCATACTGGACAAGAGATACGGATCTCATCTTTCAACACTTCTCTACTTGTAAATTATATAGTTGCACAGGACTGTCCCTTTATTGGTTTTTTGTTTTATTTACTTATTTATTTATTCATATGAAGACGTGGAAAAATATAGAAAGTTCATCTACTCAGGTGTCATTTTTTGTCAACTCACAAAGCATATGGCAAACCAGGTGGCTAATACACCAATCACCTCTGAAAGTCAGTAAAAGAAACTGCAACACTGAGGTGAATTACTGATTTTGGATCCGTCTACGAAAATTATGTTTTATTGCTGTCTGGGTAAGTAACAAGGACTTTTAAAAGAATTGTTTTTCTTGTATATTTTATGTGTCAACTGCACTTCCAGGTCAAAGTATTTGAATAGTGACACTATTAACTATTAAGTTAAAAGTTAACAAAAATATGGCATCAAGGAAACGCTGTGACAAGATCACCTATGAAAAGGTGGATGTAATGGTCTATAATCAGAAGAATCAAGTAAAGATAACTTGTGGACAGACCGATGACTAAGTATCTTTTTTTTAATCTTTTTTTTTCTATAAACTTGTGCTACAATCAGCTGATTTTAGTTCATGTGGAAGGAGGAGAAAAACTGTATCCAAATTTCAATTAAGGAAATATGAACATAAGTGGTATTTTTATTGTACGTAAGAACAAGAACATGATGGGAAACCGTGCCTAGAAACAACTAGAAACAACTGGGTCTACTAATAAGACATCAACTCTTTGTAATAATATGCAAAGACAATTTGCTAACACAAAGCTTGTAACAAAGAACATCAACCCAGAATGATGTTAAACATGAGTACATACTGACCTCTGACAAGCAGCCAAAGCTTGAGGCTACGTCCACACGGGCATTTTTGAAAACTGAGATTTTCCGTTTTCGTTTTTTCTTTTTAATCCTGTCCAAACGTAAACGCAAAAATGAAGGAAAGCGCTGCTAGGAACATGCCAAAGCAACAGGTGGCAATATATTCCTAACCGTGTAGAAATGTTGGCCAATCAGAAGTCTAGAAACCTGGATGGGAAAGAGTAAACAAAGATGGCGCATAGAAGCAGAACTGAGTCCTATGTGTGGAGGGACAGAAACTGTGTTGTATATGTAAGCATGTAAACACTGCAGAGAGTAAAGTTAACAGTATTTTGTCTAAGTCCACCATTGTAGAAATCCATTTCACTGAAATAATAACGTGGCGCACAGTGCGACGTCAAAAAAGGCGCACACCTTTGACGCTGCGTTTTCTCCGTATTCCTCGTCCACTAAATGCAAAAACTGAGTTTTGAAAAATCTCCACCCTGGCAGGAGTTTTTAAAAATCTCGGTTTTCAGTGACCGAAAACGCCGTTTACGTGTGGACGAAAGGTGCAAACGTATAGAAAATCTGCCTTTTCAAAAATACCCGGGTGCATGTGGACGTAGCCTGAATGTCAAAGTGTAACAAAACCAGTGATGAGTCGTCAGACTTGTAGAAATGTACCATCATTTCTACCTGTACCTGTTCCTACTGTGGAGTCGCTGGGGCAATCACTGTTAATAGATCTCTGGACTTGTTTTAACCTTTGAGTTAAAAGTAAACAACTTGTGTACAATGTTAGTTTGTCATGTTATAAACTATGAGTCCCATCCATTCGCTTCCGCTTATCCTTTTCAGGGTCGCGAGGGGCGCTGGAGCCTATCCCAGCTGTCATAGGGCGAGAGGCGGGGTACACCCTGGACAGGTCGCCAGTCTGTTATAAACTATGAGTTTATAACAAAAAAATATTGATATAAACACTGACTATAACCCCTAAATGGTTAATCATTTTTTGTTAAAACAAGTGAATTAAAGCTGAAAGTCTGTACATCAATCAGATCTTAGTTGTTTAATTTCAAATCCGCTGTGATTGAAAAATGGACTGGTTCTTACTGTACGTAGCACTTTTCTACTTAAGCACTCAAAACGCGGTCTCACTCACCCATTCACACAGATTCATACAAGCAACTTTTTTTTCTCCGTCCATGTGCTACCTAGCTAACATTCACACTCTGAACAATTCAGGACCAACTTGGGGTTCAGTGTCTTCTCCAAGGATACTTTGCCATGTAGACTAAAGCAGTCAAAGTTCGAACCATTAACCTTCCGATTAGTAGATGACGACCTCTACCACCACTTTGGTGGTGTCAAAGATACAACTACAGAAAACTGTGTCACTCTCAAAATACTTCTGGACCTGACTGTATGTGCCAGAATATCATCAGAACTAACAAACAACACAAACATTGTGTGACTCGCATGGAGTCACACAAACCACCTGCAACTCAACACCTGAAAGACTAAGGAACTGGTTGTGGACTTCGGGAGGTCCAGAGAAGGTCCACTGCCGGTTCAGATAGAGGGGGAGGAGGTGGAGGTGGTCAACAAGTACAAGTACCTCGGGCTGTGGGTGGGCAATAAACTGGACTGGTCATGCAACACAGAGCACCTGTATAAAAAAGCCCAAAGCCGACTGTACTTCCTCAGGAGGCTGAGGTCTTTTAACATCTGCAGGAAGCTCCTGAGGATGTTTTACCAGTCAGTGGTTGCTGGAGTACTTTTCTATGCTGTGGTGTGCTGGGGGAGCAGCACAGCAAAGAGGGACTCATCCAGGCTGGAGAAACTGATCAGGAAGGCTAGCTCTGTGGTCGGCATGAAGCTGGACACTCTGGTGACAGTGGCAGAGAAAAGGACATTAAAGAAACTGCTGGACATTATGAACAATGCTGGGCATCCTCTGCACACGGCCATAAACAATCAGAAGAGTCTGTTCAGTGACAGGTTGCTTCTCCCCAAGACAAGAACTAACAGACTTAAAAACTCCTTTGTCCCACACGCCATCAGACTGTTTAACTCCTCTCTGGAGGGGAGAGGGAGGGGAGACAGGAGGACAAAGGAGGGGGGAACAACTAAGCTGATAGAGATGGGTGTTACCAATGAGTTATACCAGGTGGCTAATACACTGTCCGATATAGTGAAATGTGTAGGAAATATTAGTAAATGCACACTGTCACACTACATGACTATGCTAGCAAGTTCATAAAGCATGAATAAAAATGATGTAAAAAATGTGATTGTTTATATGAAAAGTCTTGGCTTTGAACACAAGTGCTAATTCTACAATGACAACACTATCAGCAACTCACCAGAATCTCATGAGCCCATCACAATCTGTGAGAATGAGTTCTGGCCAAGAATATCAGACTTTTGTCCCCAGTACTTTTTCCCCCTTTTTTTCATTTGGCTTGGCATGCCATGAAGTAAAGTCTAATTAAACAATCAGGCCCATGCAGTCCCATTCCCCTTCTGTCCTATTGACTTTGTCACAGCACTCATCCTCTCCCCAGTATAAAGTCCCATGTCTAATGCCAGTCAGAGAGAAGGGCTGTTGTCACACACTGTTTGTGCCCCTATCTCTCCTCGTCTCTGTGAGCACAGAGTCAGCATCAAAGCAGCAGCCGCACTGAGCTCTGACAGAGCAAACCAAAGCTTTAGTGTTGAGTTTAAGCTAAAGCGCTGAGCGCAAATGTGACTGAAGTTGCACTGCGGACTTGCCACTCCAAAAGTGTATTGAAATAACTTTCTCTCGATGTGTGGATGCATGAAATTAAGCATTTGGCACAGCACTTACTCATAACAGGATGCAGGAATAAACAGGACCTTGCATACTATTTCATATTCAATACAATGTCATCCACAGTAAATAGACGATATGAAGTTGATGCAAAACTAATCCACAAACATATTATTTAAATCAACGTTAAAAGAAATTTGGAACAGAAATACGTGTTTTATTAACTGAACTTGAATGAAGCTACCTCATACTACTGTAACATACTGTACAAGGCATAATTTCAGCTGGATCTACTGTATAATGCAATATACTCCATTGGCACACAGAGAGTCGTCAACACTGTCTGTGTCAACAGCCTTCAAACCATGAAGGCTTAGTGTAGCAATGTTTTTACTAAAGAGTGTTTCTCTTTAAATACAGAACGTAAGAGTGAAAGTAAACTGCATAAAAATGTTGATGATATTGAAACTCAGACATCCTCTTCAGAAAGCCTTAATGTTTGGCATGATTGTAGCTAAAATACTTATTCTTAGAGCCTGGAAATCACCATCTCCTCCATTGTTCAGGGTTTGGCTACGTGAGATGATTGCTTGTTTGTATATTGAAGAGGTTCGTTATCGTTTGGCTGACACCCATTTTAAGTTTGTCGGAATCTGGGGCCCTTTTCTCAATCATATTAATGTGAATTCAACATAAACTTTAACCCATTTGACTGCACTTTGTGTTTGTGTGAAACTGCACTTCTGTCGGGCCCTGATTCCTTCCTGGACTTGTTTCCCACATTTTTTGGTCTTGGTGAACTCTCTGTTGCCCTGTCTAAACTCACACAGAAGATCATCTTCTTTGTACAATGGTGTTTCTTTTGAACTTTTGAATTGTACTGGCTAACCGGTGTATTTTTTTATTTTATTTTTTTTATTTTATTCATTTATTTATTTATTTATTTATTTATTTTTTATTTATATATATTTTTTTCCTTTTCTTTCCTGTTTTCCTGTTGGGTTTTTTTTGTTGCGTGTTTGGTTTCTGGTTTTTCTTTTCTTTTTTTTCTGTGCTTAAATGTTATTGTTTTTGAATCTTATGTCCTTTGTCTGGTGTGACGTTATGTAACTTTGAACTTAAAATCTTATAAATAAACATTTAAAAAAAATGTTGATGATGTTTTAAAATCCTTCCAATGTGTACACTAAGGGTGTGCTGAGTATCTGTCAGGAAGCTTTAAAGATGCAGGTTTTATTACATCTGAAGGTGACTAAGTCCCCAGGAACTTATACTAGTCAGTAATGTAAACAGTCATGTCATTTATTCCTCCTGGGAAATCATCAGGTGACTTCACAATGATCTGGTTTTGTCGACTTGGAAAGCTGCGAGAGGAGCCACCACAGAGACTGATCATGTTGTCAAGTTGAAAGAACATTTACTGCTAACAAGTCACCTGACCCAAGTAAACAGTTCTGCCTTTATCTAAGATCTGAAAAGTGGTGCCTTTTATCCATTTAACATTAGGAAGAGATTGCAACTTTGTGGTGTATCTAGTCTGGTAACAGTCAAGGAAAATAGGCACTTAGTTTGCACATGCTGTTTCATCTCTGTCACAAACGCTCAGATTTATTGGCACATAAAAATAAACATATTTAGTTTGCTACACTCAGCAGTAACTGTGGTAAGAAACTGCTTTTGGATAGTTAATTTAACAATAACAAAGTACAAGTACAGACCAATAACCACAACAAAATAAACATTTATTTTAGGTTGAGCTTTGCAGAAATTGCCATGTTTGTCTGACAAGAAAAGTCAAACTGTGAACAAGAATTTACCTTCTTTGATCTGGATAACCATCTATTATATTTTATCTTTCTATTTTTTTTAATCAAAACAATCAAAAACTGTTGGTATCTTTACTCAGTCTTGGGTAATGTGAGGGATCAAAATGAACTTAAAAGGACGAGGATAAGCCTCATATTCTTTTCAAAACAATGAAATGTCACACAACAGTGTGCACAGCCTCTAAATAAACAGCTAAAGGTAGGAGCATGTGCTCAAATTATACAACCAAAGAGACTAAGAAGGTAAAAGAAACTCTCGAACACACATGTGCATCTTATTAGGTGGGCCATGCAATTATGCCATGCATGATTTCAAATCTTTGCACAGTCTCACAATTTTATAATTGCAATCATGCCAGCGCAGTAATCCGTGTGTCGCTTGAGTTGTTTATGTAAGAGCATTCATGATTACTAAATTTCCTTGTCAGCTGTCAGGGATTCTAGTACAGCATGCAGCGGTTGCAGACCACACCCTTTCTCTCTCAGCGGTGGCAATGAGTATGCACACGTGCCAGCCCTGGGCATCAGCAGAGAGATGGGGTAGAGGGCGGAGAACACTCAGTCGTACTACTCAGGATGGATGTTTCCCATCATGCAGCTCAATCAGCCGCCCAATGATTCATTTCACAGACACTTGGGTAATTATAGGAGTCTGCTCTTCACCTCTGGGGATGAAACTGCGTGAGTGAAGCCAGGGTGGGAAATAGGGATGGGTGGTATTGGTGTAGGAAGTCAACGCAGAGAGAGAAGTGAGTGAAAAACAAAGAGACATGAATGACGAAGGTGAAGATGGAGTAGGAGATGTAGTGAAATTCATTTGACAACTGGTGTCAGTGGTCTTGTTTAGTGACTCCACAATGAAGCAAAATAAGCATTGCTGTCTGAGCACTGCAAACCACCAAGCACTAATGTGACAAAACAATAAAAATTATCACGGAAAATATACAGCATGTGACCTTTTTGGGTGGAGAGAAAAACAAAGGCTACAGAAGGGCTACATGGGATGGCATGAATAAAACTGCTCGACGAAGGACTGAAAGAGAGCTTGCAAGAAACAAATACGATGGCAAGTGTGCAAGCTCCCCCTATTGGTGACACTGAAATTTTACACCACACTGCATATTAGTACAAGTCACAGATGGACATAACATTTCAGGCTCAAATGAAGCTATGCAATGTGCTTAGTATATAAGAAAAGTTGTTGAATCAGCAACTAAACAAAAAGAGCAATGTGGAAAAAAAAATTCCAAGACTTTTGTAAAGTCAATAGTCTTTAGTGTGCTCAGTGGAGTGTACTGACTATTGATCTGGATGACAATAATTGCATGAAAAGAGGTACGGGGAGATCAGTGGAAAAAATATACTTGTGGGAGCTGTTTCAATTATTGAGCAGTGCAAATGATGTAAAGGGAGTCCATTCATTCTTCTGCGTTTGTTTCCAAATGAAATATATTCATAGTCGATGTGTGTTTAAGCGTGTCAGATTGAGCTGGCTGGCTAATTCTGCTCTGTGGACTGTTTGTAGCTGTTAATAGCCAAGAATTTCAAGTCTGCATGAATCATGTGCAGACATTATAGTTGCAAAGGCCAGTGTATGTAGGAGTCTACATCCAAACTAACATTCAATAACATCAGCAGCCAGAACACATATCTTCAGCAAGACACTAAAACGCAGTATTGCTGTAGACACCAAAAAAAAGGAGTAACACAGAATTGTGCAACCCCAAAGATATGGATTCAGCGGTGATTTTAAATAGACAACAATAGCTAATTTAGATGTCAAAATGTAAACAATTTTGTTCTAAATGGTTATATAAAATGTCACTGCTAAGAATATTTCATTGACTATGCAACCCATGTTGCTCAAAATAGTCCAGTGGCAGTTACTATTGATTTTTAAGACCACACCATTATTTATCTCTAAATAATTACATTTTAAAATCCTGATGTTCACATTAAGTATAGTATGCCATGTAAAATAACAACTAGGTTTCTCTACCTGGCTTTGCTATGGTTCTATTGGTAAACCTCCAAATGACACACTTCATATCATCCTCAAGCATTTTCTATCCATGTTGTGACTGTTTTTTTCCCCTATGTCCCTGAGTGCTATGTTCAGAAATGTGACGCTTTGTTAGAAATTCCAAGGCTGTGGAGAGCAGGTGCAGGGCCATTGTGACAAGCACAATTTATCGGCTGCTCCCAAGCAAGGGAACACATTCAATAATGTGCTGGGAAGATTAATCCATCCCCCACACTGGGCTGGGCTCACGGGGTGCCGCGACTGAGGTAATTTACACATGCAGGTAACCCAACTCAGCAGTTAAGGCCTTCAGAGTTAAAATGTCTGTATATTAGTATTTCCAATCCATTTAATTACAATTTCTAGTGTGACACTGTCATGAATTAAATCTACAAGATGCCATACATCCCGTACCTTTTAATGTTTTGCAAAATTTTAAAATACAATTTGTTGCAGCACATTTAACAAATTACTCATCAAATACTTTGCATATTATCCCCCAGCATTTATATGATGTACACTGATTTGACAGACGATTAAAACTACTTGAATAATACGACCATTTCATTATCATGTGGCAATGTTCTGAAACCTTGAAGCCTGGCACTGACGTTGGTATTACCTCGGCACATGCCACCTAAATGGTACTCCCTAATAATCAAGATCTCTCCCAGGAGGACAATGATAAAACCCAAGCAGGGGGTGGGTGAGCGGGCGCCTCCTGTGTAGTGTTCCAGCTAGGCATGTCCTACCTGGAGGAGGCCCCTGCATAGACCCAACACTAAGAAACTAGTCCAAAGGAACATCCCTAATCCTTACTTATGCAAAAAGAAAAATGCCATTTATAAATAATCTTGTTTTTACTATCACAACTTGTCAAAGTTGCAGAGTGCCCTGTGGTGCACAAACTATTCAACATCAACAAAGGACATGTCAACGGTCTAAGATATTTTACTTGCCATCCAGACTTCCTGCACTCAATTTTGACTGGGCATCCACGTAATACACTGCAACAAACCAAACCTTTGAGGCTCCATCCCACAACCCAAATGACCTAAAGGATGCCATGCCAACCTCCTAGACCCACACTATGTCCATGTCCTGTCAACTAAGGGATACAATATGGTGCAAGTGCTTTAAAAACTGTATTTAAACTGTGTTTGATAGATGGCTTTACAATTATGTATATCAATTACAAAGGTGGAGATGTTTTACCAAACTGGTACTTTCTTTACAGTTTAATAACAAACTGTTTAAGAATATAATATTGCATAATTCTGGGGGTAAAAACAGGTGTCCAATAAAATACTGGAAACTACAGTTCCCACATGTGGCAAAAACCACATCTTTCAAATTCCAATTAAAATTTCCAAGTTGTATGGTCTTGGCAGACATCTTTACAAGTGACTATAGTACCAGCATAGTAGTAGCAACCATAAGGATAGTAGGAAGATTCACCAACCATGTAGTTTTATCTACAACTACATGAAAACTGCTCAAACATATCATACGTCTGGGAGTAAACAACAGGTGTTTTTCATTCTGAAAGCAACAGAATACATTTTCCATGAAAGCATAGACTCTAGAAGGGTGGATCATTGACAAGCAGAAAGAGCAGCAGGCAGTTAGAAAGACATGATGTACAGCCCTGCATAATCAGCTCTCAGCTCCATTAATCTGGGGCAGGCTGCAAGACTTGATGAGACTGTGATGCATATGGAGAAAGGTCCCTCCCTCAGATGTCATTTTGAAGAACAGTGTCAATGCTAGCACCAAAGCAGGTGCCCAGTCATGCAGCCACACCCCCCGCCACAACACCATCATGCTCAGAGGACAAACATTTAAACACTCAGAGGACATCTGGAGTCTTCCCACTTGGCAACAGAGCTAAATTTATAAGAGCAGCACACAAATAAATCCTCATGCACAGTCAGAGTCACAAAAGCACAAGTACTGAGTATGATTTCAAAAACCAAAAGATCTCCATAATTGGTGTCTCAAGAGTATGCAATAACATACCTAATTCCTGAGCCCACAGGTACGACTGCTGCAGGATCACAATGGGTCAATGAAAGCCGGGCTCTCTCAGGGGAAAAGGTGCATTAAACAAGAGAACACAATGCAGGGGTCATTGTGCAAGATGACAAGGTTCACTAGACCTTTTATGCTGCAGCTTCAATGCTTCCCTCAAGGCAGGTAAAGCTACAGAAACCTGTTCCATTATAGCTGTAGGTATTTATTTTTGTTGCACACTTTTCATCTTGTTTTTCTCAAGAGGGTTATGGGCTTGACCTTTATGTGGATGCCATTACAGTAGAATTATAAACCATAACTTTAGTGTTTATACAAGAAATATTAAATGTAAAACATGAACAAATATTTGGTCAATGTTATTTAAGTAATTATCAAATGCAGAAAAGAATCAAATGAAATAGAAATGATAACACCCATCCACAAGTTGATTTATTTTATTATATACTACTTCTTTTAAGGTAGACAGCAAAAAACAAATCTCGCTGGAATCTTTAGTCTACATGGATTAGAAATCTATGATAGGAGGCCTATATTAGATATGTTAAACTGACAAAAGCTGAAGCTGTAGAGTTAGAATTTGATCTGCAAGAATAACTCTGGCTCCAAAAATGCCATGTTGCACATTTCCCGTATGTGCAAATTCTGGTGGTGTCATCGAATCAGGTTCGTTTTATCCGCTTTTAGAAAGCTCACGAGCCACAAAAGGAATTACACAATCCCTCACACATGGTCTCTGGATCTCCTTTTACACCTAAACATCTGCAGTTCCATAACAACTTTAGGAGGTCCATCTTGACATTATTATGTGATACAATTCGATTTAAGAAAAGCTCACAAAGAGAGGACAGAAAATGACTAGAGTGTGATAGCAACACTGTCTCCAGGAGTGCCACAATAATTCGCTTTGTCTTGTTTTGCAGCTAATGTTTGTCTCTCCTCCCCTGAACGTCTCACTGCTAGTTTCCTATGATGCAGACGAACTAGTCGCTGAGGTTGATCTGGGCAGGAGTTTCTAGCTGAATGACAAAATGTAATTCAAATTCAAATGTCTTTTTTTATGCTGCGACTCTTCGAGAAAACAATTTAAAGGCTGCAACCTCATAACACAAAATTACTGTGTCACATTTATATCATTTATTCCTGAATAAACATTACTATCACAGCAAT
Source organism: Aulonocara sp. 'chitande type north' Nkhata Bay (assembly GCF_057382095.1). Classification (NCBI taxonomy): domain Eukaryota; kingdom Metazoa; phylum Chordata; class Actinopteri; order Cichliformes; family Cichlidae; genus Aulonocara; species Aulonocara sp. 'chitande type north' Nkhata Bay. The sequence goes on from NC_141357.1 coordinate 30,588,092, forward strand.
TTCAGTTGTAAAAGAGGTGTTGCTCGTGGGAAGCGTAAAGCCAGATTTAATGAGGCTTGCTCTGTGCAGGGAGTCACAGGCTGTGACTGTGACATAGTCCACTGAGACTTCACTCCCCCAGTTCTGTACTGGGCGGTATATGTGCCATGACTTTTATAGTCCGTAATATTTCATGACCCTATACATTGGTAAATCAGAGTGAAGCAGATGAAAAACACAGCGGCACCAGTCAGTCTCCTAAAATAAACACTGCTACAAAAACCCTTCCACCGTGATGTGTTTTGGCTCAGTGACATTAAGGTCATCAGAATAAGCAAGTGCAACCAGGCATCCTAAATGAACTCCCTAAATAGTGGTTTTCGTAAGATGGCTTTCTGAAGTCATTTGTGTTGTAATGGAGCCGCACCCTGCTGAGCTGTGGGCTTTTTCAATTGACTACAACACCAGTGTTTGGGCTAATGAATGTTAGATGACTCCACACTTTCATTAAAAAAATAAGACACACTGCAGACACAGAGGTCTAGAAAACAAAAGGAAGAAAATCACCCCACTCTCAACAGCACAGCATCTCTGTTAAACAAATTTGTTATTAATATCAAGCATTAAACTGTAAAAATCTCTCTATATTAAGAGGTTTGATTTACATTACCTTTCAAATGAAAACTAATATGAATACAGTAAAGTATCTCAGGAAAGGATTCAACTTCAAGGAATAAACACTATAGACTAAGTCACCTTATAGTACTTATCAAATAATTAAATCCCTGTCCTTTTGACACATCATTTCTACCTAAAATAGTTACTAATTTGAAACAAAGCAATAGTGCCACCTAGTGTTTTAATGAAAGTGGACACGTCTTCACAGGCGACGCCAATGACAGCATTCAAAGCAACAACATGTATTATTAGATGACAAAGAGTCTTAATATCAATATTATTCAATAAGTTTCTTTAAAAGCAGATAAGGGGGAATTAAATGGCTTTATTAACAATACAGAGAAATTTAGCACCACAGTCCTTTTTTAATATTATGTATTATGTGACACAATAAACTAGGTATGGAACCACTTTCATTTCCATTTCCACCTTACAACTTCCTGTTTTGGGACTTTGTAACTTAGGAAAGCCAAAAAAAGCTCCTGGAAAAATTACACTGCATAAGCACATTTAAAAGGTCACTGAAAGAAGAGCAGGCACTGCAGCAGGAAACTTGAACAAGATGACCAGAATCAAAAAGAAGCAGTGTGCACAGAAGCAGATGAGGGATCCTGGTTTGTTTGCTAACTAAGATACACGCTAACACAACTGGGATGCCTGCTTGTCAAACTCAGTATTTAAAATTGATGCTTCTTTACTAGCAGATCAAAACTTCCATGTGGATTTCTTGTGCTGCTGCACTTGTTTGGGTTAGCAGTAGCTGACGATACAGCTGACTGCTTTGACTGCTTTTATCACTAGTGTCTGCTAACATAGTTGAGAATACACTGGTATGCTGTAAAGTATATTAAAATAGCCATTTAGTGTGGAAATTGCATTTTTTTTTTCCCTTCTGATGTTTTTGATGTCCTCAACCAACAACCTAAAGTAAGAAATATAAATGGTACAGATTTTTCTGATTTAATTCCACTGAGGCACACGTAAGACTAGGTTTCCTGTTTCTTCGAGCAGTAAAATTACTGGCTTGTATTGAGATGAGATTTTGTGTTTATAACACAAGTAGCAGATTGGGTGTGCTGTGTGTGCCCCTCACTTCTGAAGCTTAGAGACCAGCAGAAATTAAAGTACCACAATCCTGTAATTATCACTTGAGCCTGCCCAGCAAATGCTGCATGCTCATGCTTAAAGACTACTTTTGACAGTTTTGTAATTCCCACTGTCATACTGATCTACCACAGAGTTGGATTTCTGTAAGTAGTGCCAAATGTACCAGGACTCTGCTTCACTTATTACAGGTGTTCTTTCAGAAAGGCTACAGGCCTGTTTTATTTCTGCACCACCATGCTCCCGCTTTGAATGTCTGCCATGCTCTCTCAAGGTTTTGAAGGTTGGCCCAGGCGTCTAGATCAAATAAATGCCTGCAGTGACAAATGGTACGACAGCCACAGCTGTATCTTGACTCTATCTGTACCCTCTGGTATGTTTACTTAATATAAGCAAGAAAGTAAGCTATGAAGAAATAACTAAACCACTGCAATTCTCTCCTGTAATAAAACATACAGTAAACAGGATAATTATATAAAAAGTTTCTTGCAATGATGTTTTAAGAATGTGTTTGCATATTACACGAAAGCTAAAGCAGCTACTGTTATATATGCTGATTGGTACCACAAATATATAGCACTGCAAATCAAAGAGTACTAACGGGAAGGGGTTGAAAAATGTGAGCAGTGCCAGTGCAGTGAAGCCTTTCGATGTCCCCTCTTGCAGCTTTGGGCACTTTTCATTGTGTAAATGTAAAACACTACACCTGACACAATCTGTTTAGCTGTCAAACTCTACTTTCCCACACTCAACTTAAATACATTAGCGTCTTCAGTGCCAGTCACAACGTTACTCATAGATTCTATAACCATTTATTCTTGGTAATGAAAAGAATCAATCTGGAAGGTGGTTGGCAGGCTTCCACTGCTACTTATAAGGCAGAGTTGTCTTTTGGCACATTACAAGCATTTGAAGTGCCTCCAGTGCTGTTCCCGGGGTTGTCCAGTGTGTCTAAGAAATTACTTGCATATCATTTACACTGATTGTTTAATCAGAGATCGTGACTTGGCAGAATTACTATAACGGATGTATTAAAATTGCATGACAGTTTTATATGATGGCACAAGATGAGCATACAGTACACTTCCTATTTTAGGCTATTTGATGATGCAGTTAACCAGTGCAATTAAGAATGAGTGCAGCAGTAACATGAGCTCATACCTCTGGGTGACGCTGATTTACATCAGCCAAAAGTATTACAGTGTGTTGACAAAAATGCTTATCTTACAAAACAGTGTTTACACTGGAAAATGCCAAAGTGGTCATTTTGAATCATATTGCATATTTCATCATTTTTCTTAAAAGAGGTTTATTCATCATATAGTAAATTTTGGAGTGTGTGGGATATTTAAAAAAAATTAATAAATAAAACAAACAACAGGACTACTTACTGTATACTTGGAACTGCCAAAGGCATCATTCTGACCTCATAGTAATCAGCATAACCTTACCTAGTTGGCTAACTTATACATATTTTGTAATGAAGGCTGTCCTATCATCAGCAAGATCTAAAATAATAACAATAATAATAATACTGACCAAAGTCATGTGTAAGTTATAAGTTGCTTCAAAGATTTTACAAAAACACATAATAACATTCCAAAATACATAAAATGAATGAAAGAAAAATATAAATACAAACAAGTGAAAAAGAGGCTAGAGTAAAATTTTAAGAAAATATTATAAGAAATTACACAAAAATCAAATTGCACAGGCGTTTTTTGTTTTCTTTTTTTTAAATGGGGAACAGCTTTTATTGATTTAATGATAAAAGAAAGTTTGTTCCAAAGAAATGGTGAATACACAGTCCCCCCTTTGTAATTGATTCTCCACTCTGAGGGTGAATCAGTTATTGTTCTGAGAAATAAAGTGGAGCATGCACTGAAGTGAAGATTAAAGTGAAGATGCAAGGAGCAAAGGTAATAAAGGTGGATGAGTTTAAATGCCTGGGGTCAACAATTCACAGCAACAGAATGTACAAGCAGGTTTCAAGCAGGGTGAACTGAATTTCAGGAGTGATTTGTGGCTGAAGAATAGAGTTAAAAGGAAGGTTTACCAGATGGTAGCGAGATCTGCTATGATGTGTACAAAAAGACAGGAGGCTGAGCTGAAGTGGCAGAATTGAAGAAGCTAAAATCTTAACTCGGAGTGAACAAAAACTGGGCAGTATTAGAAATGACTACATCAGAGGCACAGCTGTGGAGACAAAGTTAAAGATGCAAGGCTGAGATGGCTTTTGCAATGAAAAGATAATTAACTGGGCAAAGGATATTGAAAATGTAGCTGCCAGGCAGGAGGAAAAGAGTAAGAACACAGAGAAAAGTCATGGATGTAGTGAAGGAAGACATGCAGAGCATTGGTGTGACAGAAGAGGATCCTGGGGATAGGGTGAGATGGAGGCAGATAATCTGCTGTAGCGACCCCTAAAGAGACGAGTTAGAAAAAGACGAAGTAGTGAATAGGAAGCCAAAGTAATTTTGCAAGGACTCAAGTGAAGTGTTGGTGAATAGCTTTGCTGCTGTGCTTTGTACTAACTTTAGAGCCACAACTATAAAGACAACTATAACCATGGAGAACTGGGCAGGTTGCAGAGAACTGCAGGAAAGGAGTGCAGTCCATGACCCATGTTGGTGGTTTTAGTGTCTAATGTTTATAGTCAAAAAATAGCAACTGGCAGTGCTACCCTTCAGCCTCCTAGTAGACACACTAATTCAAAATATGTCTCCTTGCTCCCGAGTTATCACATTCACAAAGTTTTCAGAAAACTTGACCTCTGACCTGTACCTTGAGCTCAAGGACACCGTGATTCGAACTTGTCCAAGATTTAACCTTTGGTATCAATTTGAAAAGCCCAGATGACTTTCTAACTGAGTTAGTGCATTCACAACATTTTCAGAAAATTTGACCTCTGACCTTGAGGTCAAGTTCATTGAGATTCAAACTCATCCAAGATTTTCATTAGCTGCACCTATTGCATCAATTTGATAATCCTATGTCGCCTTGTTCTCGAGTTATTACTTTCAAAATCTTAGGTGTCCACGCTGCCCACACGGCCAGTAGGCTGACTACCATACCCTATCAGCCTTTTATGACTGAGGGGTAAAAACTACTAGATTTAGTTATTTCAGTTTATTTATTTATTTATAATGTGATGTGTCATTACTTACATGTGAAGAGCATAGCAAACTGGCAGCACAGAGAACAAGCTAAATCTCCTGCCTGTGTCTCTGCAGCAGGCAGTTCACCTTGACAAGAATACCATATCCTCAACAGAAGGCATAGAAGCATGGGAAGCCAATAACCAGATGTCAACCACAAACACGTTTTGTTATTTTTAGCTTTCAGCCAATTATAAAACTAACTTTCAGGGTTTAAGGTCAAAAGATCTGTGGGAAGCTTTCTTTGTCTGATAAGCAAGCATCTGATAAGCAAGTGTGGATTATAGCATTAAGTAAAAATGTTTCAGTATTACTGTGACAGACAAAGCAGTTTAAAGAAGAATAGTAACTGAACTGTGGCAAGTATTTAATATCTGCTTCTTAAGATGGATCAATTATTTTTTCTGGTGTGGAATGTCCTCATCTGTCCTCCCACACATTTTACCCTGGCACATGCCACAGCTGAGCTCCATTAATCAGAGCTAATTTTATAAAGACTGAATACCCCGCACTCGATTCTCATGCATTAACCTTGTTGCTGCCCCTTACCACCCCTGAAAGTTGGAACTAGTGTGCACTAGTGTCTGTTCTTCAGAATATGTGAGTGTGTATACGTGTGCGTGTATATTTTAAGCTTTTGTCACTTGTTAGTGTACCTATTCCTGCCATGCTATAAATAACACCAGTCACAGGGAGGGATGGAAGCCAGTGGAGTGCCTTGACAGCAGAGGGCATAGTGGCCTTGTCTCTCTAGGATATGGGGATTAAATTTGCTCTGCAGCTCACTATGGATCTCATATAGTGTGCTATTGCACATTATATAGATTATGTACAGATTTTAACATGCTGTATTACTTATCTATCAAAATATAAAACAACATTCAAACTGTTATTCTTACATACCTCATCATATAGCGTCACTGGTGCTTCCACCCAGGATATGATGTTGCAGAGTCTTTAAGTTTACTCTTATTGTGTTTTGGGACCAAAATGAATTTTTAAAAAATTCAAGTGAAAATGACCTTCCAACAATACAATGCAAAATAAAACACATCCACCTGGAACCAGAGAACAATTGATACTTTATAAATAACAAATTTGATATCAATTGAAGCAGAAAGTGTGAGAGAGGTGAGTTCTTCCCATGCTTCCCTATGCTTTTGATATATGCAAGTCGAAGGGCAGGAAAGGCCTCACTAGGGCCTTACTAAGAAATATAAATGATTGTATATGGAAACACCGATGTTCTTCTGATTACAGTGGTCCTGAACTATAAATAAAAGCTGGTCCTTTTCATGTTTCCTGCCTCATAGCACAGTGTAGTAGAAACAGAGTTTAATTTGGGGGGGTTTTCTTACCTTGACCATGGACACCCAGGAAGTGACCACAGAAAATGAGAGGAAGTTTGAAGTGGGAAAGCGCTACACACACTGTGAGAGCTCTGCATCCTGCAGTACTGAAGCTTCTTGTGACCATGGTACCTTCTGATACCTGGAAAAATATAACAATATTACAGCTGAAATTAACTTATGGTACAAAAATCAGTTCAGGACAAACAACAGCTGCAGGATGAAGGTGCCCATAATACACGGGTGCACAGTATTAATATAGGTTTATACTTGTACAATTGTTCTAAGTCAGATAAAATCTATCAGTTTACCTTTAATAAAATGTAGAGTTTGATGAATTAAGACATTCAGAAATATATACATAAAAATAATGTGAAATCTGAAACAAACAAAATGTGCTTTCGAAATGTAAGACCATCAGGAAATGATTAAACATTTCAATCCAGCAGTACCTCTAAGTTACTTGAAAAGACAACAGTAGTACAAGACAATAACAATAATAATCATAATTGATCATAGCAGACACTTCAAATGATAATCTGCAACTTACTTGGCTGTGTAAGATTTATTAATGTGTTAATAAATACATAATAAAGCTGAGGTTGGGCGGTATATAACCACTATTAAATACTTATTATTACTTGCTCTTAATTAAACGATGCATACTCATAACTGTGTTTATATCTGCAAAGACACATATTCTATCTTCACTAAGCAATGAAGTGAAGTAAAATGTGGGCAAAGCTCCATCTTCCCACTTTAATAACTCATGGACACTATCTGGCAAGGTATACTAAGTGCTATCATTCATTCTGACATTTAACAACGAGCTTTCAAAGGAAGAATAAAATCAATACCCTAACACTTTTATGCACTCATTTATTCAAATCTTGACACTGAAGAAAAAGATGATTTGGCTCCATTTCATAATTAGACAAAAAAAAAAAAAAAGACTTGCAAATACTAAACAATATGAAGACAATCTTGATCACCATCCATTACAACACATCAGTCTGGTAGAGTATTGCTTAATCCAACATACAAAAACCACAATGGAGAACTGAACATTTAATGTAATTACAACTTGTAATAGTCAGAGTTGTGACTATTATAGGGTTATATATAATTGAAACCTAAACTCCTATACGTTGTAATAATACACATACACAACATATTTGACAAAAGAGAACTTACTCTCACCTAATTGCTAAGTTCTGCAAGGAGTCAGTTTTCAATGCTTCCTGAGAAAGTCAGCAAGAAAAATAAACACAAGTAAACCTGCAGATTGTTTTTTCTTTTTTTCTGAATTTCATATTCTGATGTTCACTAGTGTGTTTTCTGATGTTCACTAGTGTGTTTTCTGGGTTGGAAAAGTCTCATTTCCCTCACAGAAATCCAGAAAATGAACGAGAACGTTCTTTTTGTCTTCTTGTGCCAGGATTAGAAAAGTTGCAACATATAGTACAGCTAAGGAAGAATTAGCTAGGATTCCCTATGAAATGAAATTTCTTTCCTCAAATATTTCCTAAGTGCTGTTAAATAGAGCAAGGATTTTTTTTAAACACAGCTTTTCCAAACATCCTAGTTTTATTTTGGATCCTTACATTATTTTACTTTCCAAGCAAAAATTATTAAACCCACTGATGCTAACAGTCAGTTAGCATCAGCTAACTGATGCTGTTATCCAAAGTGTGATAACATGCTTTTGATAACAGCCTGCAGTGATTTATTTTTAAGTTTTCAACAAGTCTCACACACATCTCCTGAGCAATCCGCCCATTCTTCCTTGGGAAATCTCTCAAGCTCCTCCAGATTTGATGGTCTGCTGGCATGGAGCTTGGTCTTCAGTTCAACTTACAGATTTTCAATGGGCTTCAAGTCTTTATGGCCAAAGAGCTCTAGCTCTAGCTTCATCGTATCTGACCGAGGGATGCACTTGGTCAGACAATCTGGATGCAGATTCTCCATCCAGATTGTCCTTAGGATACTTCAGTCTAGCTTGCAGGTTTTTTCTTTTTTTTCTTGCACTGCAACTTCGGAATCCATTCTTGTGTAGGGTTCTTTTGATTGTCTTCTTTTATACCACAATTCCCGACTTGCCTGAGCGATTCACTCATGTGCTGCCAGTTGTACTGGGGTCTTAAGACACATCTCTCACTAGTTTTCTTTCAAACAAGACTAGAGTCTTTGAAATGTTTGTTCTGGCAGGCATGTTCTGCACTGTGTGAATTTCTTGATGATATTTCTCACTATAGTTCTTGACACTTGAAAATGTCGTGATAGCTTTGTTTATCCATCTCTTACTTTGTGAGCATCAACTTTCTTTCCCTTAAGCCTAAACTGATTTCCTCTGTTTTTCGTTTTCTCAAGTGACAGCTCCAATCCATGCTTGAGATTTGCATCCTGTGTGTGAACTGGAAGATAACACTAAATTTCAACTTACTTAATAAATTTCAGCATTACAAAGTTTGTGGATAAATGTTCTTTCTTACATGTAAATGTAAGTAGAAAAAACTCATCAGTGGTTTTAAAAAGTCCTCCAAGACATTTTAAATATTGTCGCTGGCTTTCGTTCAATATATCTCCACATTAGAAAGAAGGCCTTATTGGTGCACTAAGATGCTTGATCAGTGTTTTCTTTATAGTTCCTCTGATCCCCACAATTACCAGAAAATGAGTGTGCTGCAAATTCTCAAATAGCTTTTATCACACCACTTACATTATGATATCTATGGCCCACTGATTATGGCATATAATTTCTAACATGGAAAAACGTAGTGACTCATAAACATATCACTATTTTGCTTAAGATTTGAGCAGAAATAGGAAAAATGAATAAATAATACAATAATATGATTTTAGTCCAGAATCGCATTTTTAAAGGAAATAAAATATTTCAAGGCTATAGTTAATTATACTGAGCACACAGTACTATAGCTTCGGTATACCAATGTTCCATAATAACCCTAACTTGTAAGAGTAAGATTAAATAACAGAATATTAACCAAAAGTGAAAAGACAGCTTTTTAGCTGAAGACCCAAAATGAAAAGACAGCAGATATCCTTGAAGACAGTTATGTGGAGACTTAGCTTAAAAAATAATGACAGTTGACAAATACCACACATGTTCCTTTGAACTTAAAACTAACTTTTTAAGTCTCTGAAAAGGAAAGCTTCAATCCAACTAAAAGTCTTCAGTGCTGCAAACAAGAAATGATTAAAAATGCCCACAAGTGCTGCAGTTAGTACTACTTTACACTCGTCCCCAAATACAATAGACACACAACCACATACACACACACTAACAAACACAGTACCTTCACAGTGTCTGCACCTCTGTGTAGCCTTTCAGTTGTATATCCCACAAATGAGTGAAGCTCACCGCCTGAATGACTTTCTTCCCTTCGCCTTATCTGTACACACTCAACTGCCACAGCTCTCTTTCCTTGCACCAGCCAAATAACCTCTGCAAACACAGAGGGAGAGAAACAGATGGGAAAAATGAAAAAAAGAGAAAAAGGAGATCAAAACCAGTGGATGGGAAAAAGAAGAAAAGAAAAAGCGAGACAGATTGCATTGATCATGTAGATTGTCAGGAGCTGCATTCATTGTAAACCAACATGCACAAAGTAAAAGCTGCAGAGTTACACTAATTTGATTTCAAATTCCCCAAGTGCTGGCGTTTCCTTTTCTATTCAACTTCTCTCCACATTTCAGCTTTTGAGCTTCAAATCACAAGCCTGGCTATGGTGCACTTAAATTACAATGATTGCAGAACCTTATTGAAGCTTGGACAGCGTACCCTATAACCTCTCTTTGTACAAAGTAATTGAAAACATATTAAAGTCACAGTAAGGGGAACAAAAACAGATATGCTTTGTATAACAGTCCCTGTCCTAAATCAAAAGAAGCAAGATAAAAATGGCCGTGAAATAGTGGTAATATATCAGAGCAGCAAAAAATAGTGGAAGAACAAGTGAGACCAACTATTCAGACATCACTGGCTTTTCTCATGTATATTTCTCTTTGTTACTGGCATATATGTCAACCGTTAAATTACTAGACCCAGTAAAATTAGAATAAATTAAAAATGATAACAGGCAGTTCACCATTTAGAGGTTTATCAAATCATGCCAAAATAGTTATCATCACTAATATAAGTACAGAACTCACCACTCTCTTATAATGTAAGCAATACACAGCACAAAATCCATCTCTACATTTCAAAAGCACTTGTCCAACTACCCATTCTGCCTCTGTCTGTTACACAGCTCAATTGGAGAGGTTAATGTCTCACACAGTATAATACAGCTATTGTTCAGGGTAGTATTGGGAATTTGAGACATATATTAAACTGACAGACAGGCTCCTGTAATTTAACCAACCATTTTGGCAGTGTTTGTAATTCTGATGTATTACTTTAGGGTTCACGTCATTATCAGTGAGGTGATGACATTAATTTGTCAACCCTCTGTAACCACGTCATTGCCCTTTTCAGCACTGTGGTAAGAACAGAGGTCACCTGGATAATAGAAACGCTCCAGGTTTTAAGAATTTTGGAACTTTCTCAAAAACATAAGCTGATGCACGGACTTGAATCCAGGTCTGGAGGCTGAAGGTCAGTCTCCCTGCTGACTGCAAGCTGCTGTCCAATAGGTACATTAGTCATAGCCTCCATCACCAGTAAATGAAAAAAAAAATCTCCAACACCACGAAGCGGCATTTCAACTGAAATTTAAGGTACATTCAGTGTACATTCATGAGTGAATAAATAATTGTTACTTTTTGTTTTCATGCTGTCAAATTATTGTACTTAGTTGGGGTATTTGCCTATGATGCACAAATACAGACACTATATTATCAGGCAATTTATTAGGTGCACTTGTTCAAATGTTTGTCAACACAAATATTTTGTGAGCCAATTACATGTCTGCAACTCAGTGTAGTCATGTAGACACGGTCAAAATGACCGGATTATATCACACAATCATCTCTAATGTTAACAGAGAACGGTCCGAAAAAGAAAAACCATCCAGTGAATGGCAGCTCCTCTGGATGTTGGATGGATCTCTGAATTGTTGATGCAGGGGTTCACAGAAGTATAGCCAGACTGTTTCAAGGTGACAGGGAGGTACCAGAAACTTAAGCAACCACTTGCTACAACAAATGTAGAACATCTCTGAACACACAACTTGTCAAACCTTAAAGCTGATGGCTTACAGGAGTGGCTACAATTCACACAGATTCACCAAAACTGGACAACAGACGATTGGAAAAAAGCTGATGAGTCTTTTTAAAGGCTGTAACATTTATATGGTAGGTACTACTTTCACTGTACTCAAATTGCCTCTACAGTTACCAGGGCTCAGTCTAATAGAGCACCTTTGGGATGTGGTGGCATCACAATTATGTAGATGACAAATATGCAGTAATTGTGTAATGCTATCATTTCAACAAGGACCAAAATCTCCGAGCAATGTTTCCACCACTTTGTTGAATCCATCCAATGAAGAGTTAAGACAATTCTGTTGTTTTTTCAAGTCTATTTTAACCCGGTTTAAATGTAAGTTTTCTTGCACTTAGCTGGAGAAATACTATAAAAATGTAGCTAAAAAAAACTAACTGAAAAAGCTTGCATTGACCTATCCAATAATTAATTCAACAGGTTCGACATTGCAACAGTCATAATGTTATTATGCTTTGCAATGTGGGTAAAAAAGGGGGAAAAAGATTCCTTTGTTTCTGGAGCTAAGAGTAGCCAATAACATTGGCTAACTTCTTGGGTAATGCTAGCTTAAAACAACATGGCTCAGCCTGTCCGGTCAAATCCCTTAGCCCAGGGGTCTGCAACCTTTAACACCCAAAGAGCCATTTGGACCCGGTTTCCACGCAGAAGAAAACACTGGGAGCCCCAAAAATTTTTTGACGTCTAAAATGAAGATAACACTAAAAAAAAAAAAAAGAAAAAAAAGAAAAAAAAAAAGAAGGAAATAAAGACAGCGAGGGAAAAATTCACATCAAAGACATTTGAATAAATAACAAGTGAGAGAAAAAAAATGAAGACAACACTGTATATATTGTTTTTACCTTTATGTTTTGTGTGAACAACTAAAGTGTGTTGCTTATTAAATCCATGAAGTGCTAATGAGAAAATTATATTTTATTTATGTAATTAACACATTTTGAACTCTTAAAGAAATATAACAAAAGGAAAGACACCCAGCTGAACTAAAATGATCCATGTAGCAAACAAAAACTGTTGTGAGCCGCCCCCCTTATATCGCCTTTGGGCTTTTGGAGCCTTGACCTGACTTTTAAAAAGTAATTGGAAAAGAAGCACTATGCTGCTAAAAAATGAAAAATAGATATTTGCAAAATTCTGCCTAAATATGTATTTTACCTGGTTAATGTGTGTGGCGGGGCGTGGTCTGCAGCTCCGCTGCATGGGAGTCGGACGCACCTGAGCGGCACCCGCAATCACGCCTCGCCGCCTTAAAGTCTGTGCTCTCTCTGCTGTTGTGTTGTCGGGCTGTGAGCTGAAAAACTATAGCCGGCTGTATGCGTGCAGCAACCGTGTATGAAAAGTGGTCAATAAAGAGATGCTGAAAAGCAGCGGGTCTGCCGTGATATGTTTTCAATGGAACTTCTGCTCCTGAACCTCTGCGCACAGCGTCTGCAAATCGGGGCTGTACGAAGTCACTTTCATCTTTACGCAGGACTGTAAGCTATCATCTATGAGGCGTGAGCGGTGTTTGTTTTTAACATAGTTCACGGTGGAGAACAGCTGCTGACATAATGTGGATCCGAAGATCCATAATTGGCCTATCTGGGGTTGAAAGTCTGGATAAATGCACGGCGTTTCGGCGGGTATACCGGCTTCCGCGAGTGTGACGCTTATTTTGAGCGATGAAAAATAAAAAAAAATACAATTTTCTTTTTATATTTCAATATCAAAGGATGCAATGTTATCGTAAAATTAATTAACTAAACATTTGTCATACCATCATCAACCCCCCCCCCCCCAACAAATGCCAAATTATTCCCCAAAATAGAACCAGGGGAATTAAGATGTGGCTGAACTAATTTGTTCTGAGGAGAGTTGTCAGTGACTACTTGTTTAACTCTGATTATTAGAATATGAATTGCTATAGAAATTCTCTGGATTGTTTTCTGTTTGTAAGCAGCATTGTGTTACTGTATATATACACACACATACACTCAACAAAAATATAAACGCAACACCTTTGTTACTGCTCCCATTCCCCATGGGATGGACGTAGAGACCTAAAATTCATTCCAGATACACAATATGACCATCCCTCCCAAACAGTGGTCACAAATCAGTCCAAATGTGTGGTAGTGGGCACATCTGCTATATTGAGATAATCCATCCCACCTCACAGGTGTGCCACATCAGGATGCTGATCTGACATCATGAGTAGTGCACAGGTGTACCTCAGACTGCCCACAACAAAAGGCCACCCTGGAATGTGCAGTTTTTTGCGCTATTGGGGGTCTGGGGACCCAGAACCGGTCAGTATCTGGTGTGACCACCATTTGCCTCATGCAGTGCAACACATCGTCGCATGGAGTCTATCAGATTGTCAATTGTGGCCTGTGGAATGTTGGTCCACTCCACTTCAATGGCTGTGCGAGGTTGTTGGATATTCGCGGGAACTGGTACACGCTGTCGTATACGCCGGTCAAGCACATCCCGAACATGCTCAATGGGTGACATGTCCGGTGAGTATGCTGGCCATGCAAGAACTGGGACATTCTCAGCTGCCATCTGCCCTGAACAATGTGAACCATGATTCATCCGTGAAGCGCACACCTCTCCAACGTGCCAGACACCATCGAATGTGAGCATTTGCCCACACAAGTCTGTTACGGCGACGAGCTGGAGTCAGGTCAAGACCCCGATGAGGACGACGGGCATGCAGTTGAGCGTCCCTGAGACGGTTTCTGACAGTTTGTGCAGAAATTGTTTGGTTGTGCAAACCAATTGTTCCAGCAGCTGTCTGGGTGGCTGGTCTCAGACGATCTTGGAGGTGAACCTGCTGGATGTGGAGGTCCTGGGCTGGTGTGGTTACACGAGGTCTGCGGTTGTGAGGCCGGTTGGATGTGCTGCCATATTCTCTGAAACGCCTGTGGAGACGGCTTATGGTTGAGAAATGAACATTCAATGCACGGGCGACAGATCTGGTTGACATTCCTGCTGTCAGCATGCCAATTGCACGCTCCCTCATTGCTTGTGGCATCTGTGGCATTTTGCTGTGAGACAAAACTGCACATTCCAGGGTCGCCTTTTGTTGTGGGCAGTCTGAGGTACACCTGTGCACTACTCATGATGTCAGATCAGCATCCTGATGTGGCACACCTGTGAGGTGGGATGGATTATCTCAATATAGCAGATGTGCCCACTACCACACATTTGGACTGATTTGTGACCACTGTTTGGGAGGGATGGTTATATTGTGTATCTGGAATGAATTTTAGGTCTCTACGTCCATCCCATGGGGAATGGGAGCAGTAACAAAGGTTTTGCGTTTATATTTTTGTTGAGTGTACATACATATATTACATTTAAACCAGAAAGTGGCAGGGCTGTGGATATTATTACTGCTTTTAAACAAATGTGTTTAGTTTGTTTACTTTATATAAATCCAAATATTAATTTTGAACTATAAGATATGTGTTTCTCATGATGCAGTATAAAGTGGTGATGGTGGAGTTGACCATCTGACCATCTGGTCATTCACTCACAAATGAACCAAGATGAAATAATCAACAGAGGAAACAGCAATCTTTATGATTTATTCAATTAAAAAATAAAATAAAAGCGAGTCTTTTTAACAGCAGTAAACAGATTACAGACACAGACATATACAAAAAATACATTCATTTTTATGTCAGCTTTGCTCCGTACAGTTGTCCCAAGTAACCAATAGGTAAACTACTGTGGTGTTTCTGTGCTAATGAAGGTTGATTTTTCCACATAGTCCTTCAGTTTGTTTGCAGGCAAGTGTCACAACAACCTTGGTTCTAGTGGAGAGACAAGCGTCTCCTGAACATACCACGGATGATTAAAAACACTGTTGGAGCTGCAACCACAGCAAGAGCAGTGCAGAACTGTGGGAAATAAAAGGAACAGGAACACAAAATTCAGATTGAAGCAGTATTAATATTAATTTGATAGATAAATATTATACTACACCACATTACCTAATAGATTTAGATTTTAATATTTTCAAGTTTTAAAATTTGATGACTTCTTATCAGTGTGAATGTCATTATATTGTATAATGATAGAAACATGTTACAGGCTACACAAAGAATGATAATTTAAAGACACTGAGTACTTCAGTTATGACATATTGTGTTTGAACCTAATTTTGGGTTGTTAAATCTTATGTTGGTCACTGATTTGTTGTAGATATGGATATTACACTTACCTTAATAGCAGCGCTATAGTGCTTTTGAAATGTCTGTACGTATACACTGAAGAGGGCAAGGCTGCAAGGAAAGAATGAGTCTGCATCTTCCGAGTCTCTGCATCTTTTGGAAAGAAATATAGATTTTTTTGTTGCATATACGTACGTGCAGTAAGCTGCATTTTTAATACAGACAGTATTCAAACAAACCTTTTGTACAGGGCATTTAGAAGCAATTCCTTGTCTGCCAGGTATAACTCTGAGATGCCAAGTTTAATCAGTATAGACAGTGGCAGCTTGTAACCTTCTTCACCAAGGACACCTAAATTATACCATCCCTGTGGAAAATGACAGGTATGACTTACTAAAACATAAACAAACACACACAATATATACAAAAACATAGCAAAGGTGTAATGTAAAAGCAGGTAAACCTGGGGATTGTTCCTTAGTGCTGCCAGTGTGTACATCTGTGCTGCAGAAAACAAGTTTTTCTGCCTGTTACCATGCCTCTCGTAAAACAAGTCGCCCATCCTAATAAAAGCTGGGGCGAAAACAGATTTCGAGATCAAATCAGGTATAGTAAGTGCACAAGTCTGCAACTGTTCTGTTGCATTTAAAGTTAGTGACTTACCATAAGTGTTAGGATTTTGACTTTGGATCGTAATGTTGTAATATCTCCACATACAGTCTGATGCATAATCAGGATCCAGAAAACCTCCCTATTGACATAAAAGTAGTAAATAAAGAGGGAGAGCTGAAGTAAGCAGGAAAGTGACAATAACATTTAGGCTAATAGAGGCACATTTCAGATTTACATTTCTGTTACTTACCGAATTTTGTTCACACAGGTACGCCACATTAAACTGTGCAACTGCATATCCTGCTTCAGCAGCCATCATGTAATATAATAGTGATGTGAACCTGTAGCGAAGTCAGAAGATGAAATAGCTGTAATTGCATTCTAGTGATCTGATCAGGATTTTGGCAACTGTGACTAGAGAAAGACTTTACATGTCGTTCTTGAGATAGGCATCCAAAGCTTTGTGTAAGATGCTGCCCAAGTATCCGTTGTGCTCCGCTGCCCACTTTACCCACCTGCAGTAAGTTAAGAATACATTCTGGTTAAGAGACAAATAGAAATGCATGTGAATTAAAATAAATAAAAAAGTAAGTTGCTGACAAAACGGCGTCGGATGGATGTCTGTTGACAAAGCCAGGCATCCCAGTGGTCCAAATGTCAGCAATCAGAATCCCTCCCCTGATATTTCCTCTCTCTGCAGACTTCAGATAGTACTTATAGGCTATATACTGTAGGACAGATAAATTTGTTATATTATAAGATATATTTGTTATTACCACTTACAGGACCCATGAAATATACGTTACAGTGGATGATGATGTTACGGTTGAGCTTACCTGGTTGGCAGGTTTTCCTGGATAAAGGCCCTGTGAGTAAATCACACCAAGATTGAAAGCTGCTTCTGGACACATGAGGAGATCGGCCTGTTCCCATAGCTGTATGGCCTGTTTGTAGTCCTTCTCAAAGTGCTCATAGTACCAAGCCAAGGCATTTATTGCAGGAACATGACCCTGTAGGACCGATTATTTTGAGAACCAGAATGAGATGCAAACTTAAAGTGGACTCCAGATGTTACAGCATAGATAACAAATACATCATAAAGAAGTTTTTAACATTTAGCCACCTTATCCATTGCTTTCTTTAGGAATGTGACAGCTTTTGGAATGTTCTTTTCCACTCCATGTCCCTACAGAGAGAAACATTCATATATTACAAGTAGATGTGACTAAATGTTAACACAGGTGGAAGGAAAATGCTTTAGATTAAGATATTTGTCAATGTTGTTCCATATTGCATATCAAACACAAATCTGACCTGCAGAAGTACTATCCCATAGTCATACATTGACACTGGATCCTCCCACTGGACAGCTCCCCTTTCATAGTGTCTCACAGCCTTCAGGATGTTTGGAGTCACTCCTTGCTGGCCCCAGAATAGCATGCGGGCAATAGCTTGCTGTAAGAAAATTTTCAAAGTATTACTAAAATCTAAATGTTGAAATCCCCCCAGGAGTCGAGTTTTAAAAAAAAAAGTGATGCAGATCAACACCAGCAGAGTTTCCTTTGCCCATGCTCCACCTCTGTAGCCTCTGTAGTTCTTGCTAATGAACATCAGTGATTTTACTTCTGCTTTTGTCTTTGTGGAAGAACAATTATACCAACAGTTATATCAGCAGTTAGTCTTGTGACAAACCTGTTAACTCAGTCTTTGGCTTGATGAAATGTGAGAAGCATACTTGAAACAAAAGGGCAACAACAAAGTCAGTAGACTACCTCAGCCTCAGTTGCTCCCCTCCGGGCCTGATGTTTGAGCCATTGAAAGATGTGGTGGTTTTCATTGGTCTGGATATTCAACATCTTTTCATCGTTCACAAAAATAGCCTCAACTGTTGTCTAAAAAGGAGAAAAAAAAAGAGGAGACAAATGCTAAGGTTCAAAAATAAATTTGCTTTAAATTAAATGTTAACTAATTTTGATCACTGTAATAATTCCGCTTTCATTATACTGCTGCTTTTTTATGAACTGAAGAAACAAAGATACATTTATTGAGGACAGAAATCGAAAAACTGTAGCCATGATAAAAAGTAATCTAAATGTATTGGTAAAGCAGGTCATACATTGTATAAAAAAATTATTTATATAGAAAAAAACAATGGTTTCCAAACCTGCTGTGGTGAGGGATTGTGACGGTCTATAGTTGTCTGTTGAGCAATGTTAGCATAATAGGCATAGGCCAGATCATGATCCTTGGGCTGACCATGCAGTCCAAGGTGGTGCAGGTGCCCAAGATGCAGCAATGCCAATCGATCACCCTTTTGGGCACCCAGCAGGCCAAGGAGCCAAGCCTGCATCATACATTTAAACATGTGAGAATATATTGAAAAAAAGCTTTTAAAAAACAAATAACTAATTAAACTATAAATGACCTGATAAAACAGACCTTAAAAGGCTCTTTCTGGACTCCTAGGCCAGTACTGTAGAGCACAGATGACATGTGCAGAGCTCGGGTATCAGCTAGACAGCCAGCTTGGAGAAGCAGTGATAATACTTTGCTGACCACTTCCGTGCTTCTCGCTTTGCCCAGCTTATGGAGTGATAAGGAGTATAGTGCTCTGCCCAAATCATGCAGGCCAACTGCTCTTCCTTCTGCAAGGAACAAATTGAACTTTAATGTGTTTAATGACATGCAGAATCCAAAACAGCAGCTATTACAACTGCAGAAAAGCATCATTAATTCAGACCGCATTATATTTTAAAATGCCCTGGCAATTGAAAATATTATACTTCATCTCTCACCATGTTTTAAAACTAATAATTTGGCCAGTTTAGCGGCATGTCTTCTGCGAGGAGCAGCTGCTTCCCACGATGCACACTGTGGATTTGATGTTTGTCTGTGTTTTACCACCCACTTATGGAAAGCATGAGAGCAAGTTTCTGAAGAAAAGCAGCACAAACACATTACTCACAGTGTCATTATTTGAAAAGTTATTTTTTGCACCATCTAGTGTAAGTAAACCCTACTGCTGGTATTACCGGCTTCTGTCCTCTGCTGGATCTTGATTGAATAGCCACTGATCTTGACATTCATGTCAAAGCTAAATTCTTCACAAGTCTGCAGCCACCTGGTGAGATTTAAATTCTGTATAACATCTGGAATATAAAACTCAGACTGAAAAAGAAAGATATAATCAGACTTGAACACAGTGAACAGTTGAGTTGGATGTAGCTACAAGTATTAAGTAAGTACAGTATTACTAGAAGTACCATAATGTCAGACACTATTCGGTTCCGGTGGTATATCACTGGTCCAAAATAGCCTTTCACTCCTGGTATATACTTCCCTCCTCCAATCACAAAATATCCCTCTGTGTCATCAAACATGATAATAAATCTAAACCTGTAAAGCATGTTATACAGCAGAAGAGCACATAGTGTTATAGTACACCTCAAATGCATTTTCTTCCTCTGGGTAAAAACTGAATCATGATGTCACATTAGAAATAGACTTACATATATTCAGAAGTTTTAACTGTTCTCTGGTTGTTATCCAAGCATACCATATTGACAGCCACCTGAGATGCAATGACAATGAGCATGTTTTTTTCATTATGATGATGATGTGCATGATAAACGGTATGCTGTGTCAACAAAAGACTACTTACTGTTCTACCTTGCACCATCACAATAAGATTGCACCACACATTTAAAGGGACCTTGAATGAAGAGAGAAATGCAGAGGATTCCTGAGACTCTCCATTCATCTGGATGTGTAGGTGACCTGTGTTTAATGTGAATGAAGATGAGCCTTATGGAAGTCAAGATAATGCGATAAATAGAATATGTAAGAAAAATTAACTATACCTGACTTTGTGAGGAGTATTGCTGGTGTGATATAACTATTTTGGGAATTTATATGATGAAACACGCCACACAAGGCTTCCTGGCAGTGTCTGGTTACAAATATCCAGATGGAAAGCGTACACCTAGAAACCCCCCCATAAAAAAAGACTTGTTTAAATGACCTTAAATGGTAACTTCAATGACAGAATGGAAAACTAGCAGATATACTGTAAACAGTCTATCATACCATGGGAAAGAGATGGCTTTAACACGTAAATACTCCAGAACCTCATTCCTGTGGGGATTCAGTGTCTTTGTGATACCAAAGCTTTCTCCAGTTGAAGCATAGATTGAAGACAGCAAATGAAGCGTTTCTAAATGAAATTTGGAAGCCTACAATTTAGCATGGTTATTGCAAAGTTTAAAAAACGAGGACTGTGTGAGTTTTTTCATCTTTCTCTGAAATCTTTAAGATTCACAGAATATTGCTGTCAAATACGGTGAGAGAATGTTTTTTTTTTCATAGCTTCACTTTAACTTCATATGGAGTTAACTTTTACTCGTACTTCTCCTACCTCACCTTGTTCCAAGGCACACTGTTTCTGGATAAACTGTTTAGTTAGCTGGAGCATTTGTGTGCCCCAGGCAATACAGAGCTGATGTTGTTTGACACGTCGACTTAAGTAGGGCTTAGGTTTCAAATTTGCCACATGTTGAGCTCTGACAGACTTCTCAGTATCATCATATCCAGTGTGTCTGACTGAGGCTCGAAGGATACAACTCAGCACCCACTGAGAGTCTGGAACAATCCCATCAGGTTGATACACCAACCAGTCTGGCAGATTCAGCTTCACAGTCCTTATTTTATTGACACCTGGGACACAGTTCCACTGTCTTAGCAGAAATGTGCTTATGGTGCCAGTTTCAAAGGATACAACACAGTCCAGCTGTACTGTAGCAGGTTCATCACAAGAGTAGAATACTTGCAAAAGATGGTCTGGCAAAGCCTCCTCTGGAGGATTCAGGATTTTCACCTCATCTAAACCCCAAACAACCTGTATGTGACAGAAGACAAGCATACATTTTCCTGAGAAGACTACACAAGAAGGAACCAGTGTATTAGTGAATTATTGATGAAGGCAAACCTTCTCCTACCTGCATCGTGAGGCAAAGCTGATAGATATATTTGTACAGTGTATGAAAATCCATTGCCCAAGCAATAATCTTGCTGCAGTGAAACAGAAGCATCAAGACCCGGATCTTATCCTGCTCTAACTCAGCTACTCTCCTAGGTAAATATTTGACAGCACAAAGCTCCACCCACTTACTATATACACCTCCGTGGAGCTCTCTGGATTTGGTTGCATTTCACTGCTGATAATATAACAAAAGGTAACCCAGTATCTTTCACCGTTTCCTGAATCTACATTTCACAACCTACATTTGAATTCTTTGTGCTGGTGCGAACTTTAGAGTCAAATCTAAAAATTCAAAAAGAATCTACAGCAGGAAATCAAAGTGCTGTGTATTAGGAGAAGAAGCTCACCTTTCATTCAAAATAGTTTATTGCTTTCATGCAGGAGTGCCATCAAAGTTTAGACCACAACATTAGATGCAAAATGATTTTTTTCCCTGTACAAATATACTGTAGGTTTTCATAAATAGAAGCTCAAAATAAAGACAACGAGAAAAGTAGGGTGAAGGACTTAAGAGCTTAAGCTGATCCACTCTTTTAACCCAATATAGGTTTCGTTATGACAGTTGACATGCATCAACGTTACAGTGCATTATACCGGGAGCAGACAGACACACTCACACATTCAGATGGCATAATCAATTTACAGCTCTGTCGTGCAAAAAAGGTACAAATGACACTTTAAAAAAAGTACCAGTAGGAAATTGTTATTTTTTTTAAGCTCGTCTTATTTTTTAAAATAAAATATTTAAACGTGTCTTATAAATCCAAACCACCTGTTACATTATGAGGCTGGGGGAGACTTCTTGTGTCTTCTGCAGCACTTTTTGGTTGTTCGTTGGTCAGGAGCACCCTAAGTGTACTGGCGTCCCTACTACTTTAGTAATTACCTACAACTAGATGCATAGTTTTGTGCTCAAATGAAGCAATCAACATTAAAACTGGCACAAGGTATTTTTTTTTTTGTTGTACTTATCTGAGAATAATTATTTGTTACAAATGTAAACATACGGTACTGATACAGGATATACCCTCGGACATTCAGCATTTCATCTTTGAATATACATTACTGTATACATCATGCACTTTTGTCTTCTGTGCAAAAGGGGCTCAAGGTTTAGAACACACTACAAATACAAAGGCCTCTGACAGAAATCACAATTTGGCACTTTTACATGATTGACTTCCTGCCTCCATAAAACGTTAACCAGAAGTGGTTACAACTTTAAATTTTCAGTCTTGTACAGAGCAAAATACTTTCCTTAATTATAGCCCTTACCAACAACCAATCCTCACTGAAAAACTGCTGTGGATCTTTTAATGTCCACTAAAAAGACAAAATAATAAAACTAAAAGACAGGACAGCATAGCCCAATCCACATTACGTGAAAATTGTGGGATACTGGTTAACCTTCAAGGGGCTATTCTTACAAAACAAACCCAAAGGTGTACATTTTCTTATGATATACAGGTGTAGAAAGCAAGCATCTCTAGCATTTTCTTTTCACAATGTGTATCCTAACTTTAAAATTAAATACCTAAAGATACCATTGCATTTCATGGCTGCCACTTCAAACATTTTGGTAATTTATTGCCTAATAAATTTTTTTTTTTCTATATACACCCTATTTTTAGTCTTCAAACACCTGATAACCGTATGGTTCAGTGAGGGTGTGTGTAAACCCCCAGTTTAATCAGTGATAGTCCTTAAGATAAGCTGGATATTTCAGCAAAGAGAAGAGACATTCTTCACTCTCCCATTTTTCAAATGCACTAAAACTCAAAACCGCAAAAGGTCTGATGCTGGTCCTTTAGATACTTTGCAAGAATTTACCTCTAGGGTGCAATATAAATACATTTAGACCCAGCAGTTAATGCTGATACACTAGGACAGCTTATTAGGGCTGTTCTATGTGGAAAAAAGATAACTGATTAATATTCTGAGAAAAATATTAAAACCCTTAATAATTATCTTTTATTTTATCTTTTTAAAAATGTGGTTTCTATTGCTAAACAGAAAATGGCCAAGTTGAGGCGTGATGCAAGAATAACTGTTACACAAAAGCATCTCATGCAAATCAGTATATTTCTTCTGAATAACCCAATAAACAGCTATACTTAATGTGATATTATGGGCTCCCAGATAGTTGCTGACTGCATCTGAATAATGTCAGTAGGAATAATAGAGGCAAAGCACCATCTAGTGTGATGAGATTGCTTTACAAAAAGAGGAACATTTTTATTTTTCTATATTTGTGACTTCAATGTGAGACTATAGTTTTTGGGGTTTTTTGCATTCATTTTAAAAAGAAATTTTCCACCTAAGACATCATAAAAGTTAGGATTTTTTCTTTTTCAGAGTATCACCCCCTCCCTGATCCTTTTTTATTATTTTTTTATTATTATTATTCCCTAGAATGGCCCTAAGAAGGCATCGTAATATACTGAGTTCAAATAGCAACACGCAACATTTGTTTTTACAGCCAAAGGTAATATACAGGAGCATTCTAATACACCTCTTGTATTTGAAGATCCCCTGAATGTGTCATTTTCTCCGCAAACAAGACATCAACAAAAAGAAAACAGACAAAGTGTACCCATCATTAAAAAGAAAATAGTCAGGAGTGCGCATTCACTTTGGACTTGTAGGTGTTTTGATAGTAATAAAAGAAACAAGTGTTGTCTAAGCAGGTTAACAACAAGAACCAAGCAAACACTTAGAGCATTCGAGTATCTGTCAAACAAAAGTGAAGACATGCAAAATGTTATAGATTGTAGAACAAGAAGGAAAAAAAAGGAAACAACAAGTGGGAGACATATTTCCCTTTGACACTGGCACAAGTTCCTGCAGAATAAATAATACTTTACATTCCAATATACAAACCTGCCCATTCCCCACATACTCAACATTGACCAAGTGTAAGCAGATAAAGCTGGGTAAAACAGTCCACAGTCTCTCAAAGTAGGTGTTGTAACCTACAAAAAGATTCAATGACAAAAAATCTTGCAATCATGTGACCATTAATGAACCCCCAAAACTAGAAACTAAAAAAAACATAACAAAAACAGGTTAGACAGAGGAATACAGTCAGACAGCTTTGGTAGCCCATAGTTCATTTAGCTTTTATTTCCTCTGTTTTTTGAAGATCTTGAAGGTATGTTTCTTACGGCTGGCAGCTGAATCTGTGTCTTCTCCTGTTGAACCACTATCTTCCTCTAGAGGGCTCTTCTTGGAGGACAGCTGTGGGATGCGGCTGTTGGCTTTAGCTCCCACCACTCCTACCTGCCCTCCTGTTGGTGATGGTGTGTCAGGTTCAGTGGAGTTTGGGCTGAGTGAGCGAGATGACTCAGACAGACTGTTGATCTCTCCCAGGCTGTACACCTTCTTCATGAGTATGGGGCTGTCGGGACCTCCCTCATGAACACGGGTCCCTCCATTGGGGGTGTGAGCATGCAGTGAGACGGCATCATCTGCTCGGTTGGACAGGCCGTGCATGAGAGAAGTGGGCTTGATTAGGTGGCCTTTGGAGCTGTAGGCAGACAGTCGATCACCAACTTGTGAAAGGGACAAAGAGGAGTCTGAGTCGGAGCGATTTAGATCCCTGCAGGAAGAAAAATTCACAAGTTAGAGAAGGAAAAATCAGATCCAAGGAATGTTTAAAAGCAGCTTTGCATGCTTGAGTTTATCTACACTATGCCTTGAAAGTCACGGACACACAGGGCACAGGCTGGATAGTGCGGCTCCACACTTGTTAGTTGAGCAGGCAAAGAACAGGAGGAACACTGAGAGGTTGAAAGAGAGTAAATGCAAAGTCTCTGTAATGGCTTAAAAACAGCAAAGGATGAGAAATTTTATAAAAGAAAAAAAATTACAAAATAAAATGGAAACATAACAAAATGAATATACTAAGGGAAGTGTATCTACTCTACATGTGTTATCAAGGTAAAACCATGACAGGTGGTGTAAAAACACCCACGCACATGCAAAGTGTGTGGAGAATGGAGACAGATGGGTACCCGAAACTGTCGCTGCACGAGGAGTGCACTTTGGAGACATCTGAGAATGACAAATCAGGAATAGGATCCATGGGCTGGAAAGAAGCATGGTATGCATGGGAATGAGGGGTTGCACTGCCACCCACAAAGCTGGGTAAGCAGGAAGAAGATGAGGATAAGGATGATGACGACTGAGGAATTTGGCTGGAAGTAAAGATTATGGACGGGTGAGAAACGGCCGAGGAGAGGGGAGGCAGAGGGAGACAATCGAGCTGCCCAAACGAGTGGCTGCGTGAATGTCTGAAGGTAGCCCTAGGCCTCGAATGGTAGGGGGTTCCCTCGCCCTGCTGCCCTGCCAACAGGCAACTCTCTACCAACCTCTGGGAGCCCAGGGCCAGCTGGGGATCAATGTGGCGTTGGCGCAGAGACATCATACTGGGAGCTGTTGGCACAAAATAACAGCGGTAGTAACATTAACATAAAATAAATGGCTGATGGAAAAAGTGAGAACAATGAGAAAATTACTGAAAAGATGCTTTAGTCTTTGGAAACGTTACACATTATTAAATATAAAAATACACAAATTTTAGCCTCTTTACTCCACAATAGTGATGCATATTAGTAAAATCCCAACACTTGTTTAATCTTTCCATCTAATAAAGGCAAATTATAAGAATATAATAAGTTTAAATAGGAAAAAATTGTTTCTTTAAAAAAGAAAAACAAATACAAAACAATAGTGGAGTAGAAAAAAGGGGTTTGTCTGGAGGAGGGGCAACATTTAGGAGGAGGATTTCAATACCAAGCAAGCAACTAAGGTCAGGTCAGGGGTGTTTTTAAATGAAGGCAGCATGGAGAAGGTGTTTTTTTTTTTTTTTTTTATTATTACAGCTGGGTCCATCTGGAGCATACTGCCAGTTAAAATGTATGAAAACTCTTTTTAGGCAAAAGTGGAGATGGGAAGGTCAGACTGAGGACTGAAGTGGGGCATGAATAAATGGCCAACCAGGATATTTCCACACGGGCTGACAGTCTGAACCAATGGACCACAGGTCACTAGCTCGCCGTTCCAACAGTCGATTGCCATCTGTAGTTGGACCAATGAGACAGCAGTGGGAGCCAAATACCAGAGAAGTGGTGGAGGGAGAGAGGGGAGTGAGACAGGCAGTGTAATTAATGTTGATTAAACACTTGTTCACTTGTGCAGCAAATTGGAGCTCCAGTTACCTAAACCCATAACCTAACATATAAAGTCAAATATGGTTTGAAACTGACATATGTATAAAAATGTATGAATTCTACAAGAACTGTAAGGTGTGTAAGAATTTGAGTTGTGTTTTTTGGTGTTCCTATCTTGGTCCTAAATAGGAATATAATTCTGGCAGTGACTACATCTGAAGTATTTCCTTTTTTGGCATCCTTCGAAAAAAAAAACAAAAAAAAACTGATCCAACATATCTATAACACGTAACATGACACAAGCACTACAAATCGGTCAACACAAAAAATTGTTCTCTTTAAGAAGTATATTTTTCTTTGGGTTTCAGTTTCCAGAGGAAAATCATGGCAATCTTCAGTTTCAATAATTTACTGAATGAAATAAACAAATGTATCCAAAATAACAGTTAACAAAAAGGCAAGTGGTATCGTGTGTAAAACAACAAGACAATTATCTGAATTTACATAGTGTGAAGTGTAAAACACCATTCAATACTCATTTTCGACATGTCTAACCCCCACTACCGTCAGCACCATGGAGGCAACAATAATACATGTAGCATTAGGTCCAAATTGTCATGTGAGCTGATTTTTGGATTTCCCAAGCAGAGCCTTGGAGGAAGGTTTAGGGATTTTTTTGCTAATCCCCACTGAAAGGCTGAGCGTTTCGGAGGAACTCTTACATGGCAGAGTTCCGGGTACGATATCCTCGTCCATGTCGTCCATGTCGTCAGACATGATGAAGTGCTGAGGTGTAGCTCTGCCGCCCATGAAAGTGGGGTCGAGGTTGAGGGCCGAGGCCAGTGATGGGAGGCCTGGATTGTTGACGATGGTAAAACCCGTTAGAATCTCTATCTGCTGCCAGCGATGCAGCCTCTCTCGCAGAGCAGCGGTCACCTCGCCAAGGGCTTGTCTGCAAAAGATCAGAAGAAAGTATTTAAAAGAAAACTTTGCAAAGAGGAGAATGTATGAAATGTATGTATGAAATCATCTTTCCTCAGCTTTTATTTTTTAACAACATATCAACGCACAATTAAGAGTCTCTAACTTACTTGGCTGCTAATATTTTGTGGTCCACATCATCCAGGGAGGAGCTGTGAGCCACATGGAAAGTCCCAAAGAGAGTGTTCCTCTTTTTCTTTATCTTCTCTGCCTGCGAAAGCAAGTGACCAAGGACTTATCAAGGTAAGCAGGAGGAAGTGGAAAGTGGTGCCCAGGTTACAACAACTGACCAAATATTTAAGAACAGGAAAAGCTTCATGGATAATGAATACAGAATTTGTGGAAGTTTACCATTTTTGGATATTAAATTATTAGCATAAAGCTCTATCTTTATGATATTCTATTTGTTTAACATACACAAGGAAATGTATATATATTTTTCATGCTAACCCCTTCTTTGGCCACCAGGAGTTGCCGTTCGGCATTTTGCTTCTTGATGTTGTAGTACTGCACTTCCACCTCATGGGTGAGCTGCAGCCATTTCTGTAGAGACTCTGGTGGCGACCAGCTACTCCGTGACTCCAACTCCTTCTCTGCCTTCTTCAATGCCATGCGCACCTGCAACAAGTTTCAACTATTAGCCATACTAGATGAGCACATAAGGAAAAATGGACCCACAATCTGCCAACAATTTTTAGCCTTTTCCATATCCACAAATAACCCAATCCCACACACTGAAAGCTCAGATGTAACCTCAAACCTGAATAAAGGTGTCTACGTAAATGGCCCCCCATTTTCAAACATGAATTTTGGACAATTTATGTAAAATCAAGTCCGAACATTTCCATAGTTGCCCCTTCTCAACTGCACACATCAGGAGAGTCTCGGCATCACGCAGGTTTGGCCACCATTTACCTGTTAATTACCTATATCCACGATTACCTGCACTATTCTTTAAATGGGTACAACTGGTACTACGCAGCAGGGGTTTCAAATCTAGTAAAGTTCAGGCTTGTATTTAATGAAAACAGCTCATATATGGACTGTAGAAGCCCTGCTTAATCCCAAATTAGCAGGACAGTCAAATGTGACAAAAGCATCAGAATTAGTGCACTGTGATAATCCTCCAAGCACAAACAGTTTCACTTATGTACGTGGGCTGAACTGTGCTGCTTCTGCCAAATTCCAAAGGACAAAGACTTGAGTGGGTGTATTTACACTATAGCTAGTGTGAATCTGAAAGACCTAAACATACTGTGCCGATGCCACCTTGGAAGTCTTCTTCTCTATTTACTCAAATTCACTGCTTCTACTTTGTGGACTACAGATTGCGTTTAAATGTAACTGATCAGACTGCAACCATTACCTGTTCGAGCTCTTCTTCTGCATACTTTTGGCGACTCAGCTCATTCTCTGTGCCTTCACGCAGCTCTCTCAATCGTTGGGCCTCCTGCTTAGCAGCGTTTATCTCATCCCTCAGCTTCTGCTCGAGATTTACCTTCTCTACTTCAACTGTTCGATGCTCCTCCTGGGCAATCTGCAACCTAAGGAAAAAAGGACCAAAGGTCATGCTCAATTTTTAGTCAGTGGCTGCTTACTAAGCCCAAGCAACTGAAGCCGTGTTGGAGCTATTGTTATTTTCTATGAACTATGGAGATGTGCTTAGGTTTGAGCAACCCTGGTCAAAATTTCTGTTACAGATTGTTGGCTGTCTAGCAGTCACTGCTCTTTTGTTGTCTAATCAAAAATTTTGGATTATATTTAAATCAGTGGATTGAGAGGGCCAAGGCAAAACATTCAGGTCGATCCTCTTGAGGTAGTCCATGGTGCATTTTTTAGGGTATATTTAGGATCATTATCCGGTTGTATAATCCAGACTCTTGTCATCTTCAGCTTTTAGCAACAGACTGCTCCCAGAATAAACTGCCTTTATATTATTCAGCTATTTAGTACATTCCTCCCTCTATCAGTGAAAATGTTCCATGTACCACTGGCTGCAGCACAAGCCCAAAGCATGATCAATCAACCCTTGTACTAACAGTTGGAAAGTTCTTTTTGTGTAACTGTAGCACCCTTTCATCTCCAAACATACCTTTGCTCATCACAGCAAATAAGTTCTATTTTAATCTTATCCTCCAACCTCAGGATTAATTTCTAGACTGTATCAGGCTTGTTTAGAGGTTTATATGCATGGCTTTAATGCTGAATTTTGTGATAAGCAAGCAGGATTTTGAAGACTGCACAGTGGAAAAAATGCACCATCAGTCTGCCAAGGATTTTTTTAGTCAAAGAGAAATTTTGATTTACCTTTCCAGCTATCCTAGTAGCATCAGTTTTTTTCAGTGTTCCAGACCTTAACTTGACCACCACCGATCCTGCTAAATACCATTTCTTAATTAGGTTAAATGCTTTGGCGTCTTCAAAAAAGGCTTTTCCTGCCTTCTGGGCAGTGCTCAGTGCTGCACCGGCTTAAAGGAGCCCTTGAGTGCTAGTTGTTATGACAAGTATTAGAGAGGCAGAGGATTTATAAAGCTTTGACTTTTGGTAAAAGGTACCTGGAATCAAATTTTAAATCTTTTGTGTTTCTTGTTCTTTTTTACTCAACAATTGCAAAACACATTAAGGAGATAGTTTTCTCTCTGACATTATTTCTTTTAGAAAGTTTATCTTGTGCTGAAATCAACAGAAATGTTTACTAGGGGTGCCTAGATTGCATGCCATAGTAGGCATTGCATCAGCCATGCATCACCAGAAACAGCTAACATGTAGAAGAGCAAAGGACTGTGGTCAGCTGCTAGGCAGCTCACAATAATCTGACATCAGAGGAAGCAGAGCCAAGAAGAGAACAGCTGTCAGGATTTAAGTTTAGAACAGTACAGTGTGGCACCCAGTGCTCCTGTAGAGTTCTGAACATGCAAGTGGTGGATATAATTAGACTAGCCTTTAAAACAAAAACAAAAAAAGGGAAAAAAAAAAAGCCTTTGAAAGCGGGCTTGTCACCAATAACACGATTGTTTTCACTGAGACACACACCATTCCGATATACTCTCATCTGTAACCATTCAGGTCCAACTAAACCCGTGATGTGGTTACATTTATGCAGGACTTTGTAATATTTTTCAATTGAAAAATGTCACTGGGCTTGATAGCCTGATGAATATGACAAGTCCCAGAACTACAGTACTACATATACTGTGATACAACAAAATAAATGCTGTTGTTTTCAAATTTCTGTTTTGTTGTTTTGTTAAACATGTGGCACAAGGGCAGAACGTACAAACACATTTCAGTCACCAGGGAGCAGCACTTTCCCCCACTGAGGCTGAACACAACAGCAGAAGTAGTACACAAGTGCAGAGAATTGAAACTTGATCCAGACCATGAGCTATGGAAAATGTTGCTGGTGGGCAGTCCTGCTAATGCTTTCGACCCTGACCTCTGCCATTCTCTAGCTAAAATTTGAAAGCACTGGCTGAGTAACAGTGTCCACAGAGTAGATGCCAAATTCTGTTCCTGAATGAAATGACCTGAATTACAGAGCTTAAAGAATGCAGACACAATGTCTCTGCAGACTTTGCAGGTAATGTTACTGAATACACACTGATATTATAAGACATACGTAGCCTTATATGCCCAACCTTTAAGTTTTTTTCACATGCAATACAAGCTGTCCCTGTCACCTGTCCTTTTTCAGGCCTTTCATCTGCACACCACACCCAAATTCAAATGTGGGTGAATTGCATCAGAGCTGACATGTTTAACAGTCATGCTTAAAACACTCGCCCACCAGTGAAGGGGGAGGCCAGGTCAAAGAGTGTTGTAAAAGTCACCCAGGAAATCCAGCTCTCGTCACAACCTCCTTACACTGTCTCCCAACAGTGAAGCCATGTTTGGACCAGGCTACTTGACAGCATCGCAGGATCTGCTTAAAGGTATGGAAAGAGAGCAGCTGGCTGCAGGGATCAGTAGGAAACACACAACTAAAGACAGAGCACAAACCTCTCAAGCTGCTGATTTTTGTGTGGCGGTCTTATTGAAACAAGCATGCCTGAAAAACCTGCTGCCTGTCTGATAGCCTATTATACCAGAACCTGCATATTCTTTGGCATTCATATTGCCTCAGAAATGCACACAATACCCATGCTTGCACAGTAATGCAGCCCTATAATCCTCATGACCTCATACTATTGGTTTTGAAATGACTTGACTCAACAAAAGTATTTGATCCCGTGGTCTAGCCTTTTCTGTCATAGCATTTATTATGCTAGAAAAAGTCGCATGCAGTATTGCCAAAAATAGAACGCCCTTTTTGCATGCAGTCACACTTTTGCACAAGCCCGCATGCTTTTCCTGCCACTCTAACCCACAATCCTCTGAGCCAACTACACATAAAGCAAGAGGGTCAAAGCTCAAAGCACACCGATTTGAGGCAGCTGCAGTTCCCACTGAAGCTCTCAACTTGCATTTCAGATATTTTTAATTAAATAGAATTTAAATGACCTCTATGGCCAAAATGAACTGAGTTGAAGTTTAAAATGCAGCTGAACAAAACACTGCTGAATTGTAACAGGCAAATTTTACTGCAGTGCTGAACAAACAAGCATAATTCAGGGATCTGAGCAGTTCCTGTAAAGCACTATACTACTATCTGCAGACAGACAAACTACTAATAAGTATTACGCACAACCATGGTGCAGACTGTTTACTTGCATGGGATACTAAATAATGTCTGCACTTGCTGGCCTTTAATATTTACTTAAGGTTTGCCACTGTGATCTGTAGAGGAGAATTAACTATGCGTACTTAGCTTAGCAAAAAAAGGAAAGTCAAAATCTACTTCAAAGATGCTAGTGGCAGGTGTTTTACAAACAGTCAAAGTATAAATCCACAGAGTCAACACAAAGACTAACTTGGCAGCGTCAGAAGGACAGAGTTTGACCTCACTGATTTGTCCCCATTTAAGCCATCAGTTGCACTGTTTGTTGGAATTCAGCAGGAAACTCCCACAAAACACTTTTCCCTCCACCTAGTGTACTGAAAGGAAAAGGAACTAACAAAGAACATGTCTGTTACAAAAATATGCTGATGCAGGAGATAAAGGTGCAACTGTAAAAAAATCAAGAATCCATGACAGACACAAACATTAGTTTCAGTTCAGTCAGTAAGCACTGACAAAGCATAAAATGAATATTTCAAAAGCCTGTCTCTTGAACAGCCCATTTATCCCCCATTTAACATACAAACATTAACGTATGTGGGTAATAAGGGCAGTCAAAGAAAAATTTGCAACAAGAGTTCACCTCTCCCTTTGTTCTCAAGAATAAAGACAAGAATGTTACACAGTTATGTGGCTCTTTCCAGTGGCCTGAGCTTATTCCTTTTTTAAATTTACCTGAAGATGACCTCTCCCCCAGTGGATAAACTGTGTTAGAGATGCAAAACCATAAAATGGGAATCTCTTTGCACCTTCAAGCTCAAAAACCTTTGGTTCATGTATCACGTCAAAACTGAGTTCAAGTCTCCTTGAAAGGCAAAATAGGATATGCACTTCAAAGCACATTCTGAGCATTCCTTCAGGTATTAGCAGGACTAAAATAGTTAGATTAGCCTTTCTTTTATTCACCAATTCATGTAGCTTTACTTTAAAACACTGAAATTTCATCTCATTTCAAATCTTAAATCACAAGACAGGCTGGAATGATCCGATGGCCAAAAAACTCCTCAGAGTATGAAATATTTTGCATTATAAGATATAAGAAAGGGCAAAGTATAAAACGTGCGATTCAAAAGTTGTTTTTTAAAGAGTTCTAAAATTCTAAAAGGTTTAGCCCTGAGGTTTGGCCACCATTTTACAAATTCCCAAGATTTTTCTCTTCTAAAAGAAAAGTGTGATTTTGATCACTGGTACTTACAATGTGTACTTTTAAACAATTTGTCAGAGTATAGTCAGAAGTGATGGCTGGAGACTAAATTAAGAATTACCTTTACGACTACGCAGATATGGAGGCTATAAAACTGCAGCCAATGCTACCAGTAATAAGCAGTGTTTTAGTTTGTTAAATAAAGAAGTAAGCATGCCTTGATCACATGCATCTGCAGCCAGTTAATGTGTGACTTGCTGTGACATGCTCGTGTATGAAGCCAGAAAAATAAATAAAACAGCAGAAAAAAACCCCTCATGCAATCAGACAGCTTCACGAATGCATGAAGCAAACCTTCCACCATTGATCCAAAGACTTTGGCTTCACTAAATTAGTCACCTGCTTGAACATAAAAACGCTCCGTGGAATGGGTCCATAGAGGCCTGATGATAACTAAGTATAAACACATAAGTGCCCGGTGCTAGAGCAGGTCTGCCAGTCTTTTATAACATAACACAAGTTCCTATTTGAGAACAATGAATGCCATTAATCAAACCTTTCCCAGGATTGTGTGCAAACCTGGAAAAACTATATACAAATCCAAACAATCAAACCAGAAAAACATTGAAAGTTGACAGCAAAAGAACTAGGGAGTAACCCTGCAAACATGCTACAACGAGTCAGGCCGTTGCTTTGATTGTCATTCAAGGTTGGATATCAGCAGAATGTTCAAGTGGAAACTAAAAATCTTCTGTTCACTTGTGACCTCCACCATTTAGAATCAGTAAATGTTGGAGGTTTACAGCTCAATAAGCTAATAAGCTACTAATGTCAGAAATAACCGTTTACAGCTGATTATTATAGCACACAGTTTAACGTATGAGAGTTATCCTCAGACAAGTGGATGATGAGTTTAAATGTATTAAAAGCTCAAAAGTTCTCATGTGAAGACAAAAATAACAGTTTCATATTAAATCTAAAATGAACGCCATGTGCAGAAAATACAATTAAATGCAATAGAGCTTGTGTTGGTGTTGGGAAAAACCCTCACTTCTTTTGTAGGTCATGCAGACTCTGCTCAGCTCTCTGCAGGCCCTCTAGGTCCTTCATCATCTTCTTCATATGGTCCTTAGAGTAGCGGTTCTGGATGTAGGCAAACCAGCATCCACCCATGCCTATGACTATTGACACGACCAGCATGAAGTCCTTCAAGTGGTTATGTCTATTCACTGAATGAAATAAAAAGACATGAGGTTACATTTTAGTAAGACAAGAAACTAAGTCATTAAGCAGGCCTATAGATGAGGAGATGCATTTTGGTCAGCAACATGTATTATAGGATAAAGCTGTTTAACAACACAGAAATTTTACAAGAATGTGGTGTGAAACTTGAATCTCATAGTCATATTGCAACTGCTGTGGAGTGACACAAATAGAAGGCTCACCAGCACAATTTCAGGTTGCGGTGAGAGGGACCCAGTGCAAAAGACCACGATAAAGACAGCTTAACACGACCTATTTTAATCTGGGGAAGATGTGAAGCTAAAGCTCAAACTTTAGCTGCAACTATAAGTATTCATTGACGTTATCACTGTGAGGGTTTTATAGATTTTCAGAGTCACAATAGCTTGGAATCAAGTATCCTACTTGTAAGAACACATCCCATATTCAGATCCCTTTACAACCACTAACAGAATAACTTAAAGTTAAACCCAAGCTGGGAACTAACAACAGATATTTGTCATTTGATGTGTCGAAGAAATAACATGTATGTAGCAGCTAGCGTAGTTTCTCAAAGTTTTGCAAGTTACACAAGTTTTTCTTGCAAAACCTGAGTAGGAGTATACAGGAAAGAACAGTATACTTCCTGGAGTGAGACAAAGGGAAATAAAATGAATATATCAGTAGATCGTGCCAGCTCGACAGACAGAACTTCTACAACACAAGCTGTAAATCTCAAGTACCTGTACAGCTCAAGTCTTATCAGTTCCACTGAATAAGTAAGAATAACAGGAATGCACTTTGCATACAATATATCCATATCTTTTTAGTCTGACCTGCATGTAGCCTTGGAGGGCAGAAACACAGTTTTTAAAATGAAGGCCAACACTGGACAATCCAGAAGTACAAGCCTGTAAGTTTTTTACCTATTCCAGGCCAAATATTTAGACCACCTGTCAGAATAAGATGAATAAACAGCAAGTTGTGGGCACTTGAGAACCATGCATAGTAACCACAGAATTTTAATCACTCTCTGCCCCTGCCATACATAGATAATGTACAGAATAACTCCTTTTACATTGATGTAAGAATAAAAGCACACAGATAGGTTTTTCACCTCGTTTTGATCAAAATGGGTCAATAACGTCTAGCTGACAGGCAACAGAAGAAAAACCTTATTTTGGTGGTCGCTCCTCCAATAATGTGACCTTGAGTAACAGATCTTTACCTCTTAAATGACCTGGAACACAATAACCCAAAATGAGTCATGCTTACTGAAATGCATGTCTAGTGCATCATAGTTCTTCACTGAGCACAGACGCCAAAATGAAAAACAGGGCATTATCTCTGAGAATGCAATTTCCTGATGCCACTCCTCTGCTGGGCTATTTATTGTAGGCAATTTCCTTTTACATACAGTGAACAAAACATTCAATTTCTTTCAGGAATACCACCAAGAGCGCATCAAGTGACAGGTAATTAGCCGCAGAACTGGAAATAACAGGACCCAAACGAGCTTGGGTTAATTATTACACAACTGTTGGCCAGATTAGGTGCAACCTTTTGTGCAGTGTGTCTTAAAATGCTGCTACGCTTCACAGTTGGTCAGTCTGGCTGTTAGTGGGACCCCCTGGTTTTGAGAGCTTGTCAAAGCCAGACAGCCCTTGCTAATGTCTTCCTGCGGGTGACTCTTACAAAACACATTCACAATGACACATGCCAGACACACACCACTACACACTCTTCCCCTTTCCTGTTTTTTTTTTTGTGTGTGTGTGTGTGTGTGTGTGTGTGTGTGTGTGTGTGTGTGTGTGTGTGTGTGTGTGTGTGTGTATCTGTGTGCTTAAAGCAAATACCTGGTTCCACTGACTGTTTATTAGATTTTCTTTTTTTCTTTTTGACGTCTCATAAACTCTTCTAAATACACACCTTTACTCTACTTTGAAATTCCTGGGAAATAATTCTCCAGTATCAAAACAATTTTTTAAAAAAAACATCTAAACTGCTGACAGGACATATGATATCGAAGACAACCTATCCATTGTGATGTTACAAATCCCTAAGGAGCTAAAAAAAACTGAGAAACCCCTAAAGGATTACAATCTACAAGTGCAGAATTGGAGCAGAGATAGTGGAGAAGAAGAGGATGAGTGGAGTGTTTATTTGTCTCTGTACGCAGAGTGATGTGTCTGGAATACAGAGTAGTGTGGTCTAACAGTCTAAATCTTCCTGAGTCCCTGAAATTGATACAGGTGGTACAGGATTTCCTAAGCTT
The DNA here is from genome assembly GCF_057382095.1 of Aulonocara sp. 'chitande type north' Nkhata Bay. Taxonomy (NCBI): domain Eukaryota; kingdom Metazoa; phylum Chordata; class Actinopteri; order Cichliformes; family Cichlidae; genus Aulonocara; species Aulonocara sp. 'chitande type north' Nkhata Bay. The sequence goes on from NC_141357.1 coordinate 30,624,924, forward strand.
AAACGATAGCACTGGGTTGAATGAGCATACACCTTTCACAATTGTGGGTTATGTTGTTTATACTCGTACACTGTTGTGTCTGCGTTTTACTAACATGAGTCATGAGTGAAAGCCAATTAATCTTTAACAATAGTTAAATTAACTGGAATTCAGAATGGGGAGAAGACTGTAGGACTTACAGAGTCTATACACAGATTGTTACACCTGTCAGAAGAAACAAACACAAGCTAAACTGGCAAATTATGAGTTACTGCTTCAGTCTAATGAGGAAGCTAGCCACAATTACAGTCTATTACATTATGTTTCACAGAGGTATAATCCTTCCACTAATCAATACGCCACATTTCATTACCAAAGAGTTATTGAGATCTGCTTTGCTGTGATGTGTAGCGTTTCTGGAAAGGTGCTATGGCATAGCTACAGTTAAGATTTAGTGCAGTACTATAAATCAAGCATTGCATAGACCTGGTGACTCTGGCCACAACACTTCACAGGGACAAAGAGCGAATGAAAATGAGAGCAGTAGACCAAATTGGGCAGGATGTTGGTCATGTTGGTAATGAAACTTATTTTCCACAGTAAAACATTTGAACGCAAGAGATTCATATAGTAGACTGTCTGCTGGGGAAGCCGTGTTTCTAAAAGTCAGACACGACTTGCAAAAAATAAAGTTACATACTCAGTGGTGCTCCAAAGAGTACGGTGTCCAACGATTTGAGCTGCAACTTTTGCACATGGCTTCGATCCAAAATCTTCAGAATAGAGAGTGTCAGAGTGGTGTTCTTTACAGCAAGCCTGAAAGAGACCAGACGTGCATTCATTTCGCAGGAAGAAAGCGGGGGACACACACACACAGACACATACACAACAAAGATTGTAATGCGATCGCTTGACAAGTCCTTAATTCATCAAAGGTAAACTAAAGTAACCCATATCAAAATAAAACAGGTTAACAAAGACAGCCAATTTAATGACTTTAAAAAGTTGTATTAAGTACATAAAAATATCTCCACAGTAATAAGTAAACCAAGACACTTTATCACACACAGTGATGTGTAGGGTTCATAGATCGGTTCAGTTTGAAAAAAGAAAGAAAGGAAAATAAAGTCATGATGATGTCACACCTTGGCATGGCACTTCCATTGAAATTCATCTTGCGAAATGCATCCACATACTGTGGCAGCTCCACATAGCTGATGAGCCATTCCACCACCTTGTCCACTGTCCAATTATACACTGTTGGCAAAAAGAAGAAACAAAATATCCACTATAATTACAATTCTCAGTCTTTATTTTGCACCACATTAGTTGTTCCCAAAGCGACAATTATTCTTTCTGTAGCCCAAAATATAAACACTATGAAAAAAATCCAATCAAACTACAGATAATGGATCAATTATTTACAATGAAAAGTATTTCCTTCAACTCTTATAACAACCTACAAACAATAAAAAAATGTGACAAATACATTCTGCTGGTAAGACGAGTGTATTAGTAATAAGAGAGTGTAGCTGATTTATCGGTTGATCTTTGCTTCCACCCTCACCTATGAATATGAGTACTGGGTAGTGACCAAAAGAGTTAAACTGCGATGGAAATGAACTTTCACCAGTGATTGGCCGACGCAACCTTAAAGAGAAAGTGAGGAGCTCGGCCATTCAGGAGGGGCTCGGAGTCAAACTTACTTCCCCACAGTAAGTCAGGAATCTATGGGCAGCTGACCAGCATGCCTTTCCAGACACCTACTAGGTGAGGTGTTCCATGCATGTGCTACTAGAAGGCGGCCCCGGGGCAGACCCAGGACACAAGAGAGATTAGATTTATGGTTTGGCTTGGGTGTCCCTCTGGAAGAGGTGGAGGAGAAGAAAGTCTGGGCATCTTGGCACAGACTGCTGCCCCAGGATTAAGACCCAGATACATGACAGAAAATGGATGGATGGACATTCTGCTAACAAATATCATGATTGATATTTAAGACAACATCAGAACTTGAATCAGTCTTCACAGATAATAATCAATTGTAACTCAACAGGATTTCCTTTCTAAAACTTCCTGCTTCTAAATTAAAATACCCCATAAAAGCATGTCTGGCATTATAGCAGTGTTTGTCACTAGTGTTAGCTGTGAATACATATAAGACAAAGGATTTCTATAATCACAAATGTTCCAGATATAAAGACCAAATTACATGCCAGCTTGTCCTCCAGCCTCATTCGTTCTGTTTTTTTATTCATTTTATAATAGTAGAATTCATATTTATTCACGTTTCATAGAGAGAACTCAATAAATAGCTGCAGTATATTTTACTGTCTTGCTATTTTCTAACACAACTGTTTTAAAAGAGAAACTTTGACTGTAATCTTTCACTGTGTTTGAGGATGTTCAAGGAATCCTCCTTGTCAGTTAGATTGTTTTATTTCCTAAATGGATGATTCAGCTCATTCTCAGCCCTCTTCTCATGTGGTGTTCCCCACAGGCCTTCCATTGGGCCATCCACAAATACAGTGCTAGCTTCCACTGTTATGCAGATGATACACAACTTCTAAAGATTCAAGGAATCATGTGGACAGCTGTAGCTTTCCAGCGACAAATTTAAGAGTCGTGTAGCACAACAGTTAGTCAAAGCAATCCAGAAAGGGAATTACACTTCCTTTCTCACGCCAGCAGTTGGTTAGATGACCTCGACTAGATAGAAAATGTTTCACTTGCTTAAAAACAGACTGAAGGCAAAAAATATATAATTCTGAAACCAGAAATAATTAAAGCATGTTTGAATATAGGGCAGCAGAGATTCAAGAGGGAAGAAACCAAGTGTTTCCTGATGTCTGATTCATAGACCTCAGGCAGTCACAACATCTGAAACTAAGTATTAACTATTACTGTAGCAAAGGCTGGAGTAATTTAACCAATGTTCTCCTTTCTAGCTACACTGTAAAAACTTATCTGAGAAACAGCTGTAACCTCATAAACATCAATTCATTTCAAATCTAACACTTGCAGCCGAGAAAAAATGCATCACTATTGCAACTGCATAATACAGGTTGACACAAAATGCATTGTTTGACTGTGTGCATACACATCCTGAATGATCTACGAGATCCCCGCAGCATAACATGCTGACAGGAATAATTGGGGAAGGCAAATCTGATCCCCAGCACCTGGCAGAGAGTCAAAACTGTGAGTTGACTAAGTTAATACATTGCTCCCTTGTACAATAACCCTGTTTCCTTGCTCAGAACCTCTAAAACTTTGTCAAGAAACTGCAATGCAGTGTAAGTCAGTACTGTGAACAAAACTGTGGTAAAAGCAGTCAGAGGAAAGGATGCTAAAAGGTGAGTGCCAGATACAGCACATGAAAGTGCTCTGAGTGAGTATAATAGAATACATTAGTATGGTTAGACATAGTCAGAAAGAAGTGTGACTGAATTTTGTGCTGACAGCTTCAACGATCTTAACTCTGGGCCACTCTGGCAGAACAGTGCACTTTGCTGGGCATGCAATCTTATCAACTACTTTGTGCCTTTGTTAATTGAGTGAAAGGGTCAAGCATGGATAAGCTGTAACACACACTTTCAGTCAGAGGGAAGCACATAAACCTTTATTTACAGGCATATAAAAGCTCTGCCATTCTCTGACTGGTAATCAAAGTCACTAAGACTGCTTCATTAAAAATGAAAATCACTGCTACAATATCAAACATTAAGTAGTGTTTGGAGGTATCAAGTATGCAGAAAAAGGTTTACAACATACAACTCTACATAGAAATGGATGTGAAAGAAAGGCCCTTTTTGCAACAAAACTGTACCTTCAGAGCCCTTCCATGAATTCCACAAGTCCTCCACACTGATGAACTGGTCATCCCCATGGAAGCTGTTATGTTTGGCCTTAGGGTCATGGTAGTTTAAATCTTCTCTCAGGAACTGCAGTATGACAAAGACATTTGTAATGGCTACAAACAAAAACCTTTTACAAGACTTGCATGACAAAATAGCTACACTGTTAAAACATTTGTTTTACAACTGCAATTTCACCACTGAAACTGACAGTGCATTTAAAACTTTGGCTAGCGTATTCTGACCAAACTTTGAGCACATCTTTAAGTCCTTAAAGTTGGCTTTGAAAGATGATACCTTTGTATATCAAACTTAGTTGCTTAATTGAAGTGGTGTGAACTTTGTAAGACAAAAATCAGACCCATTGTAATCGATGCCATGTTCTCCAAACTATCTAAACAAATGTTGCTGCTAAAAGGGGCGAGTGACATCAAGAATGAAAGGAAAGGGAGTGTCACCGTATATTACCTTGTTGATGTTGCTCCTACAATACAATATTGCTGTAGGGCAATCACTACAACTAAGGTATCGCCATGTTGTCATATGATAGCTTTGGAACTTGGAAAAAAAATGCAAATGCATGGTTCACACCGAGAGTGAAAACGTTAAGTCACAAACCCCATATGAAGATGAGGCTGTGGGGAAAAAACGGTGAGCTCTCAGTTAGGGTTTGTTTACATTTAGGCAGTAAAAGTACTTGGCTATGTTTAGAACGATATCATGAGTTGTGTACAAAACATTAGCCATATAGTTAAAAAAAAAAAAAGCCTTTCAGACAGAACGCCATGAGGGCAAACTTCTCATGTTGCAAAGCTGTGACACCACAAAACATGATCACTTCTAATGAAACCATTACTACAAAGAGGTGCATTGCTTTGTGACAATGCGGAAAGACCACATTTGTAAATGGTGTTTAGGGTTTCTATTGATTGTGAGCACTGTGACCCATTTCACTGCTGTAATAGTTAATCCATCGTTTTAGTGCAATTAAATGCAACTCCTGTGGGATATATCCATTGCCTTCACTCGCTTAACATGAAATAAAACCTAATAAATACCTCACCAGGGATTTTCCCCTCATTATTTAATTGTGCAACACAGAATGCCATTCTCACTTTTGTTCAAAACTATTATACATTTAATCATAAAAACAGCTTTTTTTGTATTCCTTTTAGAATAAGACAGTGTCATGCTCACTAAACTGTACCAAAGACTGATCGTAATGTAAATTCCACTTGCACTCTCACTGAAATGGTAATTGTCCCTCACTTGCTTTTGGAACCACATTGCTGATTGCCCACTGTATTGTAGGCTAACCCACTCACCAGGTTTTTAAAAATGAACCCTACATAACATCTAGCACTCCCACAAAAGCAGAGTCATGGGTGAAAGACAGTAATAAGTCATGATGCCTTTCTTTCTTGATAGATTTGTGTGGGAAGATTTCACTACAGTGCAGCAAGATGTCTCTGCTGCAGGTGAAATACAGCACTCCCGAACATATTCAATGGAAAATTAGCAGGACCTGTATAATGTGACAGAGTCACCAAGGTTACTGTTAAGAGACCAGATGTACACTTTCATCTTGCTCGTAAAGAAAGCAACTCCCCACCTTATTTAATCACTGTATGATTAACAAGAAAAAGAGGGTTGTCTTGAAGTACTCTTCATCATCATTTTGAGCTTTCCATTTCTTGGCTAAAAGCCACTACACATACGATTGCTCACTGTGCTTCTCTTCATTATTTGCTTTAGGGGGGTTGCATGCCAAGTGCCCCTCTTAAAAGCAGTGATCGTGCCACCTGCTTTGATCTGGCCTCAGCTGCATAACACAGACTGAGCCCGAACCATACCTGAATCAAGTCACCAGAGGCGGCTTTCTCGAGGCCAAAACTTGTAGTTTACACTAAAGCTTACAGTGCAACATTGCACTACTGTACATATGCATATGTATTTTTTTCTGTTTTGCTTATAATTTATGCTATTGAAGAGAACTACTGTACTGTGCAGTATTACTCTACCATAAGCACAAAGCAGATTGTGGCTTCACAAATCCCCTTTGTGCTACATTTTTTTAAAGAAACTGCAGCATAATTGTCTACAAATCACATGCAAGTTACAACAGGATTTAGTGCAAGAAATACTCTCCCACACCACACCCATCTTCATACTAGGCCTTCATTTGCATGTGTTGTTTTAGGACTGTCTTTTCCATGGTTGTGATTCTACTGTAATGACAAAAGCTGTCAAGAGTATTCAAAAATACCTTTGATTCAACTCTGACAGGCAAGGGTAGAAAGAATGCCAGCTATGCTTTCTAAGCCAGTAAATACACCAGGTTAATTATTTGACAAGGGAAAAAGGTATATCAGCAAGAGCACTGGCGTGCAACAGGATGAACCTACCAGTTAGACAGTCATTATCTGGCCACCTTTGGAGCAAAATCTACAAAATTTTAGATGACAGAGGGTTTAAAGTAACAGCATAGCCACTATATTAGGTACACTCATTCAACTAGGGCTGGGCCATATCATACCGTTCATGGTAATGCCGGTACAATGTTAGGCAACGATAAGAAAATAAAATATTGCGATAGAATATGGGTAAAACGTGCATGCGCAATGCTTTTGTTTTCATACGCACATGGCCGAAAAAGCATGGCGGCAACGGAGAATGAGAAAGGGGAAAGCGGATCGTTGAGTGAAACGGATGAACCAGAATTGGTTTGTAAAAATGCTGCAACTTCAGTGGTGTTTATGCAGAGCTACTGGTCCCATAGGCTCACCAAAATTGGACAGAAAAACCATGATAAGAAAACCTATGCCTGTTCTGATAAGTCGCAATTCCTACTGTGATTTAGATATTTGACTTTGTCAGAGACGATATGAAAGGATGGATCCATCCTACCTTGTATCAGTGGTTCAGGCTGCTGTTGGTGGTGTAATTGTGTGGGTGATCGTTTCTTGGCACAGTTTGTGGCCTTTAGTACCAACTGAGTGTAATTTATATGTCACAGCCTACCTAAGTATTGTTAATAGTACCTTTATAACCACAGTTTGCCCACATTCCAATGTGCAATGTCTGAAAGCTCAAATCCTCTCAAACTAGCATTTTGAGAATGACAATGAGTATATAAGGCTCCGAGCACTGTCAGCTTCAGCTCTAGTGAAGTGTGTCCAAGCCTTAGAACACTCCCTCACTAAGAGCAGGATCTCAGCTGGTTGTATCCCTGCCCCTCACTCACAGACTTCAGGAGAAAGAGCTCTCTTTTGAATTGTGAAGAGGGAAAGAAAGAAAAACCCCACCAAAGAAGGATGTCTTATTCTTAGAGCAAGTTAGAAACTGTGTCAGTGAGATAAAACACAAAAGATAACCCTTTGTATCAATATCACTTCACTTCTCCAACACAGAGGGCAGAATTGATATTGTTAGAGTATAGCAACACTTCAGTCTTGTTTAACTTAGAGGGCTTTTCAGGTTGTTACTTACGCCATCTGTCTCTACGACATCTACATTGCCGTTTGCATCATCATCCATCTGCTTATGGATATTACGGATAGCTTCAAAGGTGAGAAAGGCATTTTCATCCTTGCATAGTGGCTCATCAATGCGACAAAAATCTGGTGAAGAAACAGAAGTCATATCCACAAGTTGTTAAGTGACAAAGGTCCACGAATTCGTCGACTAATATTTAGTTTTTTCCTTATTCTACAATTACTAATTTACTTTTTACAATCACCAAAAATACCAAACAAACAAAAACAGACAAAAAAAGCACAACTGGATAAAGAGTAGATGTAACTATGCACAGATAAACAAAAAACATTTATATAACATTAGAGGTTTTTGTAAAAAATAATGTCTAAGATGTTCTTTTTTGCGCTTAGCACTTCATTTGTAACACTGCAACACTGTGATGCAATAAAGGCTAATAGCTTTTAATCTTGTGTGCACTTTCCTGCAGAAAAGACAGAAAACCTTCTCAATGTCCCCTGCTGAATTGGCTTCCCCACAGCACTCTCTTTAGCAAAGATAACTGAACTGCAACATTCCTTGGCTGCATAGGAAGGCTTGTTTATATAAGGCCTTTCACTTACTGCGGGCTGTTACAAAGGCAGGTACTTTTGACTGTATCTGCTACACCTATGTGTAGACCAAAAACAGACCATTCACTGAACTGAATCGATGAGTGTAGAGGCATCATAATTTTAGATGTCATTGTCACTATTCTGTTTAATGTCAAGAAACTCAGGTTTGCTATTCTACAGGCTTTAGTATTGTATAAAAATATCCGTATGTAGGACTCTAATTATACAGAAATCAAAATGGACATCTCTTATGATGTCCCTGCGTGCCCACTGTTTTCCTGTGTCACTTTGCTTCCTGGGGGATTACTGATCCTCTGCTAGATATGAGATGATGACGCCACTCCCATTAAGAGGAAAACATTTTTGCATGTGTGCAGCAATGGCAGATTTAAGAGTGTGTGTGCATTCCTTGACTGAATGCAGCACAGTTCAGGTAAACTTACAAGAATAGTACTCATGAAAGCTTCATATTCTATTGATTTCAAATCTATCTTCTAAATCTATCTTGTATGAACTATATGCAGCTCTGATCTCAGGTATATCTCAGACACTATTTTAACCAATGAAGGGAATGACTAATATTACAAAACAACAAGTTTAGAAAACATAAGTAAGATTAAGAAGCATATATTAAAGCAGTAAGCTTTGCTACACAATTGACTAAATTTTAACCACAAAAGGAAACGATGAAGAAAAGAGTTAAAAGGGAAGCACGCCTTGCCTGCATGCCAACAAGAAATAGTGGTCAAGACTTCCTTTCTGGGTCTGAACTTGGATTTTTTACAGCAACAACATACTCCTGGAGAAACATTTTTATGGAACTTTTTAATCACACTACAGATTACTGACAAAAACCTTGATTCTAGGTTGAAAACTGAGCAGTGTTGACTATCAGGCAAGGATTCTTCTTTTTGTTGTACCATCTTTCCCATAACATGGTGTAGCAGTATGCAAACATAACCTCACTTCCCCTTTCATAAATGAGCTCATGCAGCTTCATCATTAATCAATGACACCCACATTGTTTTTTTTGTTTTTTTCTCAACTATAACAGACTGCAGGCATTTGGCTTGCATTGTGCCGGAGGTTACAGTGTAATGCCCCCTCCTACTGATCAACACATCATACCAATCCATGTTTTGTTAATTCCCAGAACTGGATGTTTTGACATGCAGGCTTAGCAATTAAGGACAGAGAACAGAGAGTAAAAATGTCACAGATTAATACCTGAAATAATTTCTGTCCATGATATTGTGTCTGTAAGCCTATAAAACTTTTTTAACTTGCAAAATGTACCTTATGGTCTACATGACAACACAAAAGATAGAAATAGGAAGGATAGTGTGGGTGAACTTCCGTGTAGTTATAAGTTCATTTGTGAGCATGCACGCTTTCAACTTTTAGCAAACTTGCAAAGCCACATACCACAAAGTGATTACTCACTTTCAACGTTAACACACTTTGCGTTAAACAAAAAAAAACAAAAAAAAAAACAAAAAAAAAAAACAGTTATTCTAGTAAAAAGTCTACCACCTGTAACACTCTCAAACGCCAAACTTGACCTTCTCTCTCTTTCTCATTTGGCTTGCAAACCTCCAGAGACACAAGATAAGATATTTGCATATATATATATATATATATATATTTTTTTTTTTTTTAAAAAGAGCTCAGGTTACTCACGTCAATCTGTGAGCTTCCATTTAGATGAAGAATACACCCATAGCTTTTCCACCCCATAAATCCTTCTTCCACGGTCTCCCATGATAATTTAGAATACCAGTCAAGCTTTAAAAATCACTGTCACATCAAGAATAAATTATATGGCACACTGAAATTTTTAGGAGAAAAGTACATTTGAAGTGCATCATCTCTACTGATGCGTGTAGACGATTTGGGCAGTTTCCCATTTCACTGCACTGTTCAATAATAAAAATGCAGAAATGATTAATTCAGTGGTACTGGTTTGCTATTCAAAAAAGTATAGAAACGATTTACAAGGTAAAAAAAAAAAAAATCCATTGTAATCCAATAAAAAAAAATCATTAAACTAGCGGACTTCTAAATAACAAGGTTATAATTGGCTGGTGCGCCTTTGTCTTTTGTGCTACAAGTAGTTGGAAAATAATTATTCTAATCTATTATTTACTGGAAATAAAATGCCTACATTCACCCAATAGTCATTCTTTCCACTAATGTTTTTTTTTTTTGATGAACTGCTTATTGTTTGACTCAGTGGCTAGATCGAAGTAGGAGGACAGGGCTTAATGGCAAATGCCAGCCAGACTATTCTCAGCATGGCTACATTTAGTGCCTGCACACAATCGCAATGTTGTGACACAGACTGCTGTCCTCAAACAGGCGGTATAGTGTGTGTCAAGAGGGATACAATTACATCTTTCACGGTTTGCTATAACAAATTATTGCCATGATTGATTACTCACCTCGCATTCCATTTTCAGCAAGCTGACTGTCCACCGGTGTAGGTGAACTTGGCTTTTCAGTCCAACTTTCTCCAACGAGACACAAACACAATATCCACAAGCTCAAGGATCTGTGGAGCTCCATGACTTGTGTACGCTGGAAATAAGATAAGAGTCCATCAAACACTCTGACAACTCTTGCATAACACATTCGGAGTGTAGTGGTGGTATATTACAACATATGACCGCTTTCCCAGGGACAGGGAACTATGTTAAGCAGCTTATAGCACACCAAGAAATGCTGTTACATAAAGCTCACTTGTCATGTGTGACTCTTCTTCCTGAATGAGCCATCGAACAGTCATTAGCTTACTAATACCTGGTTGTAGCTAAGGTAACCTTTAAGCCATTACTATGCTGGTTTAGTTGGTATGTGGCATTTTTATCCCTATAATTCCCCAAAATATCACTTCAGGAAGAGAAGTAAAAAGATTATGAGAAAGTGACAGAAGTCTGGTCCGTCTCGTAGTTTGATGTCTAAAAAGGGCTTGGCGTGCTAGCTAGCTAGCTCGACATCTCCGTTAACTCGACAATTGGGTGTAATAGCCTCCAATGGAAAAATAACAGTCTAACCCGCCTCATATAGACGCTTCTATAGTTTTCAGATGGAGGTGTTTATTTCACTGTCGACTTGCTGCATTTTCTACAGGCGCACATTAGCGACTGCTGACGTTTAGCTAACCACAAGAGAGAGCGCTACCGACGAGGGATTGTAGTTTTTCATCTACGCTGGATGCTACTACAGGCACACCACAACACAGGATAAAGTTACCTGTCATGTATTGAAGCAAGCAGGTCTGTCTTTTCAGCTCTCTGTTAACATCGCAAGAGACGACTGGTCCCGCGTAGCTTAAGCACGGCGAACTCCACCTCCTGTGAGAGGTCTCGCTCTTCCACCGACCGAGAGACCGAACCGAAAAAGCCGCAGAATGTGGACAGACGTGAACTGTCTTCCTCTACAGTGCAAAGGCACTAGTACTCCCTCCTCCTCCGTATAGTCATCATCGGCTAATGTCGCCCCCTAGCGTTTGGAGTATAGGCTATACTTGATCCAAGCGTCCAAGCTGAAGAGAGACATTAAGACATCGAGTATTTTTGCAATAATGAGGGAAAAAAATATTAGTCTCTTTATCACCTTTTTTTTTTTTTACTATAATAGAATATTATACAACATTTAAATCAGAATCAGAATCAGAATCAGGATACTTTATTGATCCCTGGGGGAAATTATTTTTTGTTACAGTGCTCCATTATAAACCAACATTAAGACAAGACAGACAATACACTAACTAAGAATAGTACAATATATACATATATATACATACATACATACATAAGTCACTCATAAATAAATAGCTGAAAAAGAAACATGTGTAGTTATAGCAGCAAACAGTGTGTTAAGTGGATGCGTTGTACAGGGAGATGGCCACAGGCAGGAAAGATTTCCTGTGTCGTTCAGTGGTGCTTTTCGGTAATCTCAGTCTCTCACTGAACGAGCTCCTGTGACTGACCAGCATGTCATGGAGTGGGTGGGAGGTGTTATCCAACATTGTCTTTATCTTGGATAGCATCCGCCTCTCCAACACCACCTTGAGGGAGTCCAGCTCCATCCCCACAACATTGCTGGCCTTACGGATTAGTTTATTGAGTCTGTTGGCATCTGCGACCCTCAGCCTGCTCCCCCAGCATGCAACAGCATACAGGATCGCACTGGCCACAACAGACTCATAGAAAATCCTCAGCATTTTCTGGCAGATGTTGAAGGACCTCAGTCGCCTCAAAAAATAGAGACGACTCTGGCCCTTCCTGTAAAGTGCTGTGGTGTTTTTAGCCCAGTCCAGTTTATTGTCAATGTGTACTCCAAGGTATTTATAGTCCTCCACAATGTCAACACTGACCCCCTGGATTGAAACAGGGGTCAAGTGTTTCCTGGTCTTCCTGAAGTCCACGATCAGTTCCTTGGTCTTTGCCACGTTGAGCTGCAGATGATTCTGCTCACACCACGTGACAAAGGAGTCGACCACAGCCCGGTACGCTGTCTCATCATCCCTGTTGATGCATCCAACCACCGCAGAGTCATCAGAAAACTTCTGAAGATGGCAGGTCTCTGTGCAGTGGCTGAAGTCTGTGGTGTAGAGGGTGAAGAGGAAGGGGGAGAGGACAGTCCCCTGTGGTGCCCCTGTGTTGCTGATCACCTTGTCAGACACACACTGTGGGAAACGTACATATTGTGGTCTTCCTGTCAGGTAATCAACAATCCAGGACACCAGAGAAGCATCCACCTGCATCGCTGCTAACTTATCACCCAGGAGGGTCGGCCTGATGGTGTTGAAAGCACTGGAAAAGTCAAAAAACATGACCCTCACAGTGCTCGCCGGCTGATTAAAACAAAAACTCTGACTTTTTCAATCTCTGCTCTTTGTAGAGTTACACAGCTGAATTCAATAAGCTATAACCAGATTTTACACAAGCCGTCATGGCTGATGGAGTCCATCCCAGATACCATGAGATGAGAGGTGGGGTTCACCCTGGACAGGTCGTCAGTCTTGACAACAGCAAGGTCAAGGCGATGGCACTTTCCCCTGCTTTCAAAAAAAGCTTAATATTCATTCATTCATTCATTCATTCATTCATTCATTTCAGGCACAACAAAATAAATATATTGAACATAAAGTGCACAAAACAAAAAATATTTCAAGGACAAAAGATATGGGCCCGTATCCCTAAAGATTCTGAGAATCCTCTCAGAGAGCTCCTAACTTAACCTAAAAATTCCTTGCCAGGAGTTTTAGCTTCGAAGTGATTCCAGAACATTTTCATTGAACTCTGAGCAAGGAATGGTTGGGAAATCCTATCTTAGTGAGGAGGTGTGGTTGACCCCGTTGCTAGGTATGAGTCATCATTTCAAAAGCCGTGATTGGTTGATCCTACAAGTTTGATGGAAATGAGCTTTTGGTGATAATGAGCAAAGGATGTACCCTCAAATCAATAAACATAATTATACACTCTAATCTTATGCTGACTGTAATTGTAAATAATATTTCACATTCAAGAAAATATCTGGAAAATGAATAGTAAGCTGTAGGGGTTATAGCCTAACATTAGAATCTAAAATATGTGAAAACTTAAACTCATTACACCCTGTTCAAATAATGATTCGTGTCTTATTTGCTCATATTAATATCCTAGCTGGCATATTTTGTACTTTCACTCCCATATGGACCCCATTGAAAACAAGATGGCCTATCTCAAGGGGCTGTCCTTAATGAAGTGGAAATCACAACGTTACAAGTCCAGTGTGGTCTTAACGAGGGTAACACGGCTCAGTTTTTATCAATGTCTGTGATTGCTGGCTGGTCTATTTATAAAGGCTTGTTAACAAATATCCTACAAACACAGAAAATGGAGGGAAAAAAAAGGACTCGCAAGCCGAACTGGACTGAGGAGCAAGGTTTGTTGCTGGCCCAGTTGGTGAACGAACATAAAGGTATGTTACGAGGAAAATTTGGCCCAACTGTCACTAGCCAAGGCAAGAGGCGCGCCTGGGACACAATATCAGGATAGCCCAGCGGATCAAACACCATTCCCATCTGCAGCACCTGCTCCGTCAGCACCCCTGCAGGAGAGCAGATTGCAACTCACAATTGATGTGTTTGAAAAACAAAAAGAAGTCCTTTCCCTTCAGGAGGAGTACTACCACCTTAAAATTGAACACCTAAAAAATAAACCATTTACAGATTGTGTTCTGTGTCTTGCATTTAACAATTGCAGGTGATGTGCAGTAAAACTGTGGTAGTTCTTAATACCATCACAAGTTCTCAAAAGACATGGGGCTACAGCTTGCCTGAAATGTAAATTTGTGAAGTTTGCCCTGTAAGGCAGTCCACTCTGGGCTAGGTTCCCCTGTGGAATGTAAATATCTTCTTCACCACCATCCTCATCGTTGTCCTCATCCTCATCGCCATCCTCCAGAGGTTCTGCAATCTGTCTAACCTTGCAAATATTGTGTAATATTGCACAGGCTATGATGACTTTGCTGACTTTTTCAGGCCTCAGCCACACCTCTCCGTGGAGAACATGAAAGCGCCTCTTAAGCTGGCCTATGCCATGCTCCACCACCGCTCTTGTTGTCTTGTGGGCCCTACAATAGAATACAGAGACCTTTAATTATTTGATGGAAATATTGCACTACTTGGATGCTCTAACATATTGCTTGCATTTCATTTCCATGATTTTTGTATTGTTTGGCTTACCTGTTATAGTTTAGTTGGGGCCCTTGGCATGGCTGGAGGTAAGGTGTAAGGAGCCATGGTTTGCATGGGTAGCCACTGTCCCCTAACAAGTGGCAATTAGCTGGCACATAGCGTCTCTCAAAAAGCTGTCTGATGCCACTCTCGGAGAGCATTCTCGCATCATGTGTGGAGCCTGGCCGTTTAGCCACAATGTCCAAAATCTTACAGGCCGCATTGAAGACTATTTGCACATTGATGCTGTGGAAATTCCTCCTGTTAACAAAGACAGCCTCGTCCTCTGATGGCGCAATTATTCTCACATGTGTTCCATCAATTACACCCACAACGCCAGGGAATCCTGCAATGTCCATAAATGCCCTTTTATGTGTGTGTAAAGTGCGGGCATCCAGCGGGAATGAAACAAATTGTGTCACAATATTAGGTTGTGACAAAGCTGTCAGTGTTTGGGTGATGACTCTGCTGACAGAGGATTGGGACAGACCCAAGTCATCACTGCTGCATTGTTGCATTTTCCCAGTTGCCAAATACCTCAGGGTTGTGATTACTTTCGTCTCCGGTGTAATAGCGTTGTGGCGTCGAGTTGGTGAAGTAATTGCATCTCTAAGGAGATCCACCACAAACATGATTCCTGCACGATCCAATCTGTAGCGTCTCAATAATTCCCAGTCATCCAGTGTTTGCAGGACATCTCTCCTGCCTCTTCTGTTGGCCATTTTGTGCAGCTGCTTAGGGGAACTCCTAAGCCACTAAAAGTCCTCTTCCCTGCTCTTAGCAGATCTCGCCTTAGGAGCCCTTTTAAGCGCTAGGAATCTTGAGGAATAGCTTTTATATTAACTGGGATTGTCGTGTCACTTTTAGGGGAAATTCTAAGAAAACGTCATGACTCTGAGAATTTTCTTAGAATTTGGCCGCTAGGAGCCACTTTTTGCACAAAGATTCTTTAGGGATACGGGCCCTGATGTCTCAACAGGACCTGGAAAAACTAGTCCATGCATTCATCTTTAGTAGGCTTGATTACTCTAATAGGATCTTTACAAGTCTACCTAAAAAATCAGTCAGACATCTACAGCTCATTCAGAACTCTGCTGCTCGGGTCCTCACTAAGACCAAAAAAGTGGACCACATCAGTCCAGCTCTGAGGTCTTTACACTGGCTGCCTGTCCGTCAGAGGATAGACTTTAAAGTTCTGATGCTGGTCTATAAAGCTCTGAATGGTTTAGGACCAAAATACATCAGTGACCTCCTGACCCAGTATGAACCTTCCAGATCCCTCAGGTCATCTGGATCCGGTCTTTTATCAGTTCCCAGAGTCAGAACCAGACACGGAGAAGCTGCATTCAGCTTTTATGCTCCTTATATCTGGAACAAACTCCCAGAAAGCCTCAGATCAACTGAAACACTCAGTTTATTTAAATCCAGGTTGAAGACTCTCCTATTCTCAGCTGCATTTCAATAAAACACCAAATCCACACTGTTAAGCTACATTTCAAAACTTACATTTTAACTACTGATTTTATCAAGGCAAGGCAAGGCAAGGCAAGTTTATTTGTATAGCACAATTCAACAACAAGGTGATTCAAAGTGCTTTACAGAGACATTAGAAACAAGAACAAATAAAAAGCATGATTTAAAATTGATTAAAACAAGCAAATAAACTAACTAACTAATTAACAAACAAACAAACAAACAAACAAACAAACAAACAAACAAACAACAGTATATAAAATCAAAACAGATAAAATCAGAACAGTAGATAAAATCAGTAGTTAAATGTAAGTTTTGAAATTTAAGCTTAAAGTGTGGATTTGGTGCTTTATTCAAATGCAGCTGAGAACAGGTGAGTCTTCAACCTGGATTTAAATAAACTGAGTGTTTCAGCTGATCAACTGTTCTGATTTTATCTACAGTTTTTTTAATCAACTTTAAATCATGCTTTTTATTTGTTTTTGTTCTTTAATGTCTCTGTAAAGCACTTTGAATCACCTTGTTGTTGAATCGTGCTATATAAATAAACTTGCCTTGCCTTGCCTTGCTTAGATACATCCTCGTCCTGTGCATCTCAGATTGCTGGCTCATCTGTGTCTTATTGAATGAGACACCAATCCAGGTTTTGCTTGGCAGTTGCTCACAATTTTAAGCAAGTCAACATGCCAGCATTTTAAGCTGGATAAATGTAATCATATTCTCCACCACATGTGTTGTTTCAAAAGGAAGGCTACATCCCAGGATATTCACAGCAACAACACAACTAGATGCGTGTTAGGACAGGTGTGGACATCTGCTGCTTCACTGTGAAAGGCTGGAATGGTGTGACCTCTGTCCAAAGGGTGTGTCGAGGTGGAAATCCAAGAAGTGCAATACGTTCCTGCATGCACACCAGCAAAGGTTGGCAGGACACCCCTTGAAGTAAAGGGGATCTAATGCCCCAAAACATGCTGCTCTGTTGAACTAAGATACATTTAAAGAAGGTTTATGGCTTTTGCTGAGAAATTTTAGGTGTCCAAAAATTTTATTTGACTGTTACTGATCTGGTTATCAATTCAGAGTTATACTATAAAGGGAAACCTTGACTGTTTGATAGAGACCTCTATTTAAAAGAATAATGGTGCTTGAATTAAAAAGAAAAATATATTATTTGTTGTTACTTTTCTTACTCATTTTTTTTTTTTTTTTTAGAATTCCTGTTATTAAACACATGTACAGACTTTGCAGAGTATATGTCTGCAATGTTGACTGTTTGGGCTAACACAGGGTCCTGTAGCTTTCCTGTAGAGTAAACCTGCACACTGAGGTATTTTCCAAGTCATGCCAGTATATTATGGTAAATATCCTTAAGTTTGAGTGCAAATAAAATAATTAATATTGGAGAAAATTACTGTCATCACATCATGGTTCATAGGTTTCAGTATTATATAGCTTTTTTTAAAATCTTTAAATCTACAGGTTTTTATTGGGGGATTTAATTTTGGTGCACAGCGAAGAGTTAGGTAATCAGGACACAATAGTGTGCACAGTTCCTCACATATTACTGAGGAAATCTGTTTTGAAAAGTGTTAAATTAACATTTCAACTGCCAGTATTGCAGAAGTATTTAAAGTTATGATTTACTGAACTTTATTATGTCTCTGTTTGTGTTTTAAAAGCCCGACTAGGAATGGGCATGGCAAACTAGCTAAGATTAAAAATACTCTGGTGTGTAATGTGGTTCATGTAATATACTTGCCCTTAAAAAATAAACCATAAATAAGTAACAACATAGAATAAAGCGCTTTGTCAACAGCAACCTGAATATTGCATTTTATTACATGAAAGTGAGTATCGGTGCCAATCTTTTTTGAGGACTCTAAATAGAGTGCAGTGTTTCTGAAGCTGGACACTAAGGCTTAGAATTCAGAATGCATCCATTTCCTATCCTTGAGTTTATATTTCAAAATAAAAGCCAAGCATACTTGAAGAACTATCACTTTACTTTGGCACATTTCTAGTATGACCACAAATTTGCTGTGCAGTGTATAAAAGTTAAAATGTCACATTACATAACATCATGTAGGTTGGTGAAGGCATCCATGAATGAGACACTGAGGCAAAAGAATGCACTTAAAGTTATCCTAATACCCCTACTGTAGCACATGTGCATATCTTATGTTCATTTGTCAGACATCATCACTCACTAAGGATTTGTGACTGGTCATCATGGAAATATATGGAAAAGGCCTTCATCCCACTCTTCCGCTTCAGCAGGATCAAGGCTGCTATCATCAGGTGGTTGGGGGGTGGTACATGTAGTACCTAGTCCTTGACTTTCTAGTCAGAAGTCTTTATCCTCTGAAGATGAAATGAGCATGACCTCCCGGCTCTTAAAGTCCCACACGGCTGTAAGATGGAAGGCCATATTGGAGAAAACAACTAGATACTCAAACAGGGCAAAGAATGTGTAACCTGATAAAAGAAGAAACAGAGTACAGAAAAAATATAATTTGGTCAGAATATTGTGAATATTTGCATTACTGTAAATATGATGGTTGATGATTAATATTAATAAAGCAGCACACAATCCACACAGAAACATAAGGATGGGTTAAATACTCACTCCCTGATTCACAGTACATGTTGTGTTTCCAGTAAAAGAATCCAGCAAAAGCACAGAAACATACATTGAGAAGTAAGAAACGCACTTTCCAGTGGTGAGACTTGGCATCCTGTGAGGGCACAACAAAGTAAACAAATACTGAAATTGACTGTAATTCTACAAATGATATGGCAGTTTTTAAGTTCTAGTGCCTCATTTGCTATTTCTTACCTCAGGACTTAAGGAATATTTCTTAATAGATTTCCATAAACGGCAGGTTATCAACATGTAGATTAGAGAACTTACAATGAACAGGACAAAACCTTCCTTATGCACAACTAAGGAGCAAAAACACAAAGAGGAAGGGAAATTTGACCAACAAATGGGGAGAACTTGTGATAATATGTTATTAAACTTTACATAAATGCACCAACCACCAGTCATATCATACTTAGCACAACTGAAACTGCTTGTTTTTAATGTACAAGAATAGGTAATAGTATTATCAGTATTATTATTATAGTATTACACTATATTTGTGCAGACAAGGCCTGTACAAAAATGCAAACTAAATTCAGAATACTCACAGTAAGTTTCAGTGGATGATACGTATGTGAGCAACAAGAGTCCAATGTTTTCAGATATAGAAAAGCCCAGGTTTAAACAGCTGAGTAAACTCTCTGGAAACCTGGTAGCAAAGCGAGCCTTGTAAAACTTGAAGTAGGTAAAAGCCACCAGTAACCTTGGTGCTGAGTGTAGTCCAATGCAGAATCGCCAAATGTGGCACTCAGGACTTAAGCTGATAGAGGCACTTATAGATGGCAGGTAATTAGGAACCTAAACACACATCAAGAATTTTGTTTAGGTTAAAAATATATAATCAATACATAATAAGGTATTGCAACTACTACCATAGAACTAAACATACACATTACCTGGCAGTGTGTACCAGTGGCATCTTCAAAATGAAAAACAGAGGATATGAAGACACAAGTGATGAGCCCGAGCAGGGGTAGGCACACAGTCGCCAGAACACAGGTGGCGAAGGATACCCTAATAACCAGGGGTCTTTCATGCCCCAAAATATTTGAACTTTGTAGCATTTTAGATTGCGACAGCGGGAAAAGAAACAATCGTGTAAAGATGATCACATACGGGATATAACGCTCTTGGCATCTGTAGCTATGCTAGGTAAGAAGAAAATAGACTGGAGATGAGTAAACATGTCAAGTACATCCATAAGGTCAATATTTATCTTGAACCACTCGGGAACATTTCAGATTTAAAACATTCGCGTGAATTTACTGAACATGTAATGGCTAAATCCATCCTACCTTCACCCTGTTTACTGTTTGCCAGTGGTCTCTCCCAACAATACCTACGCTGTAACAATAATATTTAAGTATGCAGGGCGGTGGACGTGCATTTCTCAATCAGCTATCGTCGATCGCCTAAAACACTGCTCGGCTCATCCAGTCATTTTAAATTCCCGCATTTTAGGGGGTGTTTGTTTTGTTTGTTTTGTTGTTTGCACCTCAGATGAATGCTCCGATGAGATGATAACGGGCCTGCGGGTGTAGCATCCTTGTCGTGTAAAACGAGTAGGTGGGGACCACCAGCACCCGGAAGAGAAAGTCGAGGAGGACAGTGTTGTGATTGCTACAGCATATATATTTCGACATAATGCAAATTATGTATTATGTAATTATTATCTTTAAAAAAAAAAAATCATTGGCCAGATTTAGCCCGAAGACAAGGAGCGAGAAATGTGTTATTATTTGTTTGTTAGTTGCCGGTAGCTCTCCGTGGTGCTGAATCACAGCAAACAGGGGACTGTTCTTATTATCATTAATTCGCCACCAAAACCCCATCAAAGATAATACACAACACCACCTTTAACTCGCCGTGTTTGTGCAAGGTGTACACGTGGTCGTATCAGCTGGATTCGTTCTGTCCCGCCCCTTCCTGAGCGCTTGTTGGGCTTGTACAGCACCGGATTACATCGCTGCTGACTTCCCCCATCGGTGTGTTTTTGTAAAGACTATTTTCGGCGAATAAAACGTGTTTGGGGACAGAGCAGTTCAAATGGTTCTCGGATGGAGGGCATTTGCTTCAGCAAGATGAAACAATGGCGAATGGCGAAGACTTTATTCCGCTGGCTGCTGTGTGTCGGTATTTTGCCGAGTAAGCTTACTTTCGTTTTATTTTCTGTTTACCTCGTATAATCTAAAACGATGTCGGTATGTCGATCAGTTTTGCGTTCCTATTTAGGTTGGTTTAATATCATATGAAAGGGAACTATATTAAAACTGTCCTAGCAGAGAAGAAAACTTTAGATAACATTTTTCTATAAAGTGTGGTTGGACGTGTGATCCCAGTCATCTGTATTTCATTGCATCTATTATATTTTATAGAACATCCTTTTCACCTCATATTTCCTCTCCCCCTCAAGCTGTTTCCCGCAATCCGCAAACTTGTTGCCAGCTGTTTGGGGATTTTGCTGTCATCATAATCCTGTAGACCTTCTTTGCATCCAGCTCAGAGGCTTTATTGAAACAGGACTCGAGGTTAACATCTGGTTAGTCCAAATCCATTGTTGACACTGGGAATAAATTTAGTGCTATAAACTACGTTTCCTGTTGAAAACTCTTCCTGCTCGTTTCCTGATTGATGAGTGATTATTTTAATTAGATTTTATTTTAATGCGTGAATAATGGCTTCGTGCGTTTGACGAATATTTCCCAATACTTTGCCTCCAGGTTTAGGCTCATTTTTATTTGTTGTTTGTTCACTGGATTAATGTTGCATGTTGCACTCTATATACTGAGCTTTAGCAGCGAAAGTCACTGTTGGCACATGTTGGCAGATGTGTTTGGTCTATTTCTAGAGCCTTATAGAAGGGAAATATAGATTGCCATTGCCCTTTGTTCCCTACCACCATCTGCTGTACCATCCATATTTTGTCTCACATGCCCCACATGTTTTTCCCTTTTCTTGCAACCCTCTAAACCCACAGCACTGCCTTTGCTGTGCATGTCACTGGCTTGAAAATCTAATGATCCGTGATCATACCAGCATGCCTTTCATAGCAAACACATATTTTTCTCGATTAAAATGGAAATACATGAATACTGAAATGCATCACATGTTTTGTGTTAACATAGCTTTAAACTGTTTTGTTCCTTGCCCTAGCTTGTTGGTGTGCTCATGGAAGATATGCTCAGAAACTCCTAAAGGATTTGTTCACAAACTACACTAGCGCACTGAGGCCTGTAGAGGACACAAACACCATCCTGAATGTAACTCTACAGGTTACACTCTCCCAGATAATTGACATGGTAAACTCCCACAGTGCACATAACCGTATGAGTGAAATTGATCCATGCAGATACACATATATCTGTATTGCTGTTTTGTATTTTATTTTATTGTGTTTTATTTTTTATTTTTACTGTTTTAACTGTAATATTCCCCTTTTATGATCACCTTTCTCAATATATTACAGGATGAGCGAAACCAAATTCTAACTGCATATTTATGGATACGGCAAGTGTGGTTTGATGCACACCTTAAATGGAATAAAGATGATTATGACGGCCTTGATACCATCCGCATACCGGGTAGTTATGTATGGAGACCTGATATAGTTCTCTATAACAGGTAGGTTGGATGGGCATAGAGTTCACAAATTCAATACTGTATGACGACATTCTGCCCAATATGAAATACACAAGCTAAACATGCTTTGAAGCTGTCATTTGTAGGTGTACAGGCCTATGCCGACTGCTTCTTATAGTCCAATAATGCAGCATATACAACAGTCTAGGCAACTATAAAAACAAAACCATAAAATTTGAATTTTAGAAAAGTGATTGAAAGTGCAAGAAAGTATTAGGTAAGTAGGTGTAAAGTAATTCCATATAATGATGCCTCCCATGGTTTAAAAGTGTCATTGAAACTAAAGGATGCTGAAACATTAAACATAATCATGTTATATTATTGAAAAGCAATAAAAACAGACACGATCCTTACCTAGTGTACTTGTGCCTTTCCAGTTTGAAACTAATCAAAGCTGTTTTTGTAAAAGACCTATTCAAAATTTGCTCCTAGTATGAATTTACAGTGTTGTTGAACATTGTTTTTTCAGCAATGATTTCTTTGTTTTTTAGCGCAGATGATCATTTCACTGGTCCCATGGACACCAATGTGGTGATTCGACATGATGGACAGATAATGTGGGATTCTCCAGCAATCACTAAGAGCTCATGCAAAGTGGATGTGTCTTTCTTCCCCTTTGATGCTCAGCAATGCCGGTTCACCTACGGCTCCTGGACCTACAACGGTAACCAGCTTGACATCCTTAATGCAATGGAGAGTGCTGACCTGGCTGACCTGGTGGAAAACGTTGAGTGGGAGGTGCTTGGTATGCCAGCTAAGAAGAGCATTGTTCTTTATGGTTGCTGTGCTGACCCATACCCAGATGTGACCTACACACTGAAACTTAAGAGGAAAGCATCCTTCTATGTCTTCAACCTGCTCATACCATGTGTGATGATCTCTTTTCTGGCACCACTTGGTTTCTACCTTCCTGCTGACTCTGGAGAGAAGGTGTCATTGGGTGTCACAGTGATGCTGGCACTCACTGTCTTTCAGTTACTGGTTGCAGAGATCATGCCCCCCTCTGAGAATGTACCACTAATTGGTAAGAATCAAATCCCAGTATGCGTGATAGTAATGCACCACAAATCTGTTCACAGATTTTCTCATCTTATTTCCTTCCACAGGAAAATATTACATTGCAACAATGACAATGATTACAGCCTCCACTGCTCTGACCATATTTGTCATGAACATACACCACTGTGGCCCTGATGCCAAGCCTGTTCCCAAATGGGCCAAGAAAGTCATTCTGCAGTACATGGCCAGAATGTGCTTTGTGTATGAAGTTGGGGAGAACTGCATGTCACCTCAGCCAGAGAAACAGGAGCCTCCTCCTGTACAGAACACCAACTGCACCATGAATGGTCAGGCGGGACCGGG
The DNA here is from genome assembly GCF_057382095.1 of Aulonocara sp. 'chitande type north' Nkhata Bay. Lineage (NCBI taxonomy): Eukaryota > Metazoa > Chordata > Actinopteri > Cichliformes > Cichlidae > Aulonocara > Aulonocara sp. 'chitande type north' Nkhata Bay. The sequence goes on from NC_141357.1 coordinate 30,648,687, forward strand.
CAGAGAGGACTGCATCTTCAGAATGGAGAGAGGACAAGAGATAGTGGGACCTATGCCCACAGAGGAAAAAGAAGACATGGATCAGATGCTGTCTCCTATAGGCTCAATCGGGAAGAACCCTACTAGCAACTACAGCTCTTGGAAGAATGGCATTTTTGCAAGCCTGGACTGTGGTGACTCAGGGGAGGGGAGGAGATGCAGGAAGGGAGGAGTGAGTGATGGAGAGAAAAAAGACAGAGAGATTTCCTGCAGCATCCAAAGCAATGAAACACAGCTCTTGCGTAACATAGAGTATATAGCCAACTGCCACAGAGATCAGAGGGCCACGCAGAAAAGGACTGGAGAGTGGAAGAAGGTGGCCAAAGTTTTAGACCGCTTCTTCATGTGGATTTTTTTCATTATGGTGTTTTTCATGAGCCTTCTCATCATGGGCAAAACCATATAACTGCAGACCTTTTCAGAAGGTTTGGTGACAGCATGAAATGCTGTTAATAGCATAAAGATTATTCCAGGTTAGGACAGGAATAATCCAGTATTATCAGATTCTGTAAAAGTTTCTCATATTTCCAGGAATGTTTGAGATTTCATCTCCTATTACAAACCTTTTTGTGAGTAGAATTAAATCTTTGATAAAGTTGTTGTTTATGGACTTTCTCCCCTTGCTATGTGAAAGTTATTCCACTCACCCAAGAAGTGGGAAGTTCTTTTGTCAAATCTATATATTTTATGATAATGATATTTTTTCAGTTGTTCACTATTGAGTTCTTCTTTTAAAAAATAAAATACAGATTAATTTCTATACAGCAACTTTTATTTCCCCTTTATTTAAGGTGTTCATAAACTAATATCAACAAGCAACAAATAAATATTATCCGCTGTTGCTTAAGAAATGTCTTATTGTTGCAGGAAAATTTAAAATGTCCACATTCCAGAAAAGAATCAATTAATTTACTGATGCGAAACGAAATAGTGAAGTGATGAAATAAACATACAGATCATTTAAGCAGCAAAAACTGTTACTTGCAGTTTCCTTGAATACTTAATTAGCCACTTGAGACTGACTGTTGAAAAACACAACTTTTGAGCAGAAATAAACATGTTTTCGTCCTGGTTCATAAACCATTTAAGTCTCTATGGGAAAAATTCCCATTTACAGGGTGATTTATTATATATTTGAATTATTTCTTATTATTTTATGGCTCACCCATTTAAAATGCACTGTGACTTATGCAAGAGGTATTAAAGTGTTAAAGACGCATTGCTCACTTAATGAGACTGGGTATCTGCACTAATTAGCAGGTATCTGTAATGCAAGGTTAATTATAGATCTATGAAGGAACCTAATGTTGTCACTTTTGTCTCCAAAAAGCCTAAATGGTAATGCCCATAATTTTCAAATAGAGGGTCCAAAATGGGACCTCACGAACCCGTGATGTGACAGTAACTTTTATATAGTGGTCATCATTGTCATGTCACAGAAAGAGGGTTTTTCATTCAAAACAGTCAGCACCTGAGGCTTTTTTGTGTGGAGCTTCTATATTCTCCCTGTTCTTGGGCGAACAGCTTGCTCCCTCAGTCCAAAGACACACGTGTCAGGTTGATTGCAGAGATTAAAATCAGCTGAATAGCCCTGTGATAGATTGGTGATGTGCCCAGGGTTTATCCCACCCCTCACTAAAATAGGCTCCAGCCCTCCTCCAACCCAAAATCTGACAAAGCAGTTAAATCAAAAGCAGTTACTATGGTTATGGTGGTGTCCTGAGAAAGTAAGGCCTCCAGTGAACCCTGAGAGGGTTCAATGCTCTTTTAATGCTTCACATGGCTTGTTTGACTAATTTATAAATCCATGAAAATATAACAGCTGGCATGGATATAAAATAATTATACTAGCACAAGACCCTTTGATAAAAATTGTGTTACCAGTTTCTCTAAAACATATAACATGCTTATGATGATGCCACTAGTGTAACGCTTATGCATTAACTGTGAAATCTCATAGTTTGCAGCCATTAGCTTAGCTCTTGGTATAATCCCTCATCTATATGTCTTAGAGAGGGATAGCCCTCTTTAATCTCGACCAGAAAGGAAAATAGTCTGAATGCTTAGTCAGCAGTACTCTGTTCTAAACTGTTAGGAAATGCACTACAATGCAATGTCACATTAACAGAAGTAGAGAAGAATTACAGTAAAATGTCATGGGAAAATAATCTGTCCTGGATAATCCAGGTGCATGTGGCATGCAGAAAGACAAGGAAAGTATTTTAGGGGGATTACAATGGTACTTTCTTTTTTTTTTTTTTTAAATTCAGAAATATATTTCTGGTAAAAAATGTTTTCCTTCTATCTAATGGTCCTAATTTGAAGGTGTGAAAGACAACTCCTTGAACACAATGATGCCAAACAATACAGAACAGTGTTGATAATGGATTAGAATGAAGAACTGAATTGATTAAGTTGATCCAAACAGCCATTCACCAAGGAAATATTTTATCACTGGCATTTCTTATTATCTTTAGCCACACAGTAATCTTAGTTGGCTTTTATGAGTAAAATTAGTTAAAAAACTCTAAAAGCCTTTTGTTTTTAATAGGATATGAAAAAGAAGCCTCAGAAGCTTCAGTTAGCGTTAGATGGAAAATAATAGTTGCAAGGGTACATAATAAACAACTGAAAATATATTCCCTATTGGTATATGTACAATACATTTTGTATTGTGATACTCTATTAAAGTAAAAAAAAAAAAAAACATTACTAACTTTTTGAGCATAAGTTTTGGGTTGTAAGTTATTAACAATGACTACACAGAAAAAAACCCACAAGCTTACTGAAAACAAATGCATTACTCAGCTCCAAATACATGCATAGTGATACTGATTATAAGGACATTTTTATTTATTTTATGCTCTGTCATAGATATTATTTTAATGGCTTTTCAGCAATCAATCAATAGAAGTGTGTAGGCCTGGCCCCACTTAAAAAAAAAGGTTGGTAGAAAACATTTAGATTTGAATACATGGGTGGGAGGAAAATTAATGCGTCACTCATTCTGATGTCTTGTCATTTTATGCTGTTGTTATTGTTATTGAGCTGTTGAAAGACTTTTCAAAAGGAACTGGAACTACAGTTAAAAGAAAAGGTTAATCTAAAATAGGTACCTTTTAGTTGCAACCACTGAAAACCTTACTTTATTTATTTATTTTGTACTAATGTGACCTTCAGGGTATTTAAAGGCGCCTATAAATAAAATGTATTATTATTAGTACTGTAAATTTAAGATAAAAAAATATTAGGATGGAGTCACTTTTCTTTTTAGTATTTCAGTAATTTTATGTCTTAATGATCTCGTTTGCATTCCATAAATTATTGGATTCAGATTAGCAGGGACAACATGAAATAAAACATATGCAATTTTCCTTAAGTCTGGGTAATTTGGGAAACGATGCAAAATAATTGTTAAAAATCCTGACCAGAGCATGATCAGATAAAGAACAAGGTGGCTTGCACATGTTTGCAGCGCTTTGTTATTTAAGTCTTTGTTTTTCTTAATCCAGCAAATGAGAGCAATTCTAAAATAGGTGGCAGCTATGCTTGCAATTGAACTAGTAAACAGCAGCACAGTGAAAAAGAGTCCATAGATGTTGTTTATGGACACGTCCTCACAAGAAAGCTTGAATAGTGATGCATTGTCACAGTAAGAATTTTGTATAGTGGATCTGCAGCGGGACAGCCTCACAGTAAGACCTATTAATATAGACACAAGCACTACTGACACCCCCCAGGCAGCTGCGGACAGCCCAACCACAGTTCTGGTTGTCATAATGGAACTATACCTTAAGGGGTGGCATATCGCCACATATCTATCAATTGCCATAATGATGAGGATCATATGTGAAGCCGATCCAAATGTGTGACTTTGAAAAGCCTGAACCACACACTGTTTGTAGGTGATAAACCGTTCGGTTGCCAAGATGTGAGCCATTAGCTGAGGCAGCAGGACTGTGTTACCTATGAGATCATTGACAGACAGGTTACAAAACAGAAAGTACATTGGCTGGTGCAAACTCTTCTGAGAAATGATAAGCAAAAGGACTCCAATGTTAGAAAAAAGCAGGGTGAAGTAAACAAAGAGCAGTAAGAAAAAGAGAGGATACGTTAACTGTGGAGAAATGTCAAAACCTTGGACCTCCAGAATATCGGTTGAAACTGTTTTGTTTTTTTCCATTCTCTTTACTTAATGGGAAACCTAAAAGAGAAAACACTGACAATGAAACATGATAAGTGTCCCAGTATGTTAAAGCTGAATGAACATACTTATTACACTTTTTTTTCTGCCTGGAAAAAAAATCAATAAAAATAAAATATGATTAAAAATGCTTCATGATAACAAAAAAAGAAAAACAAACACAAAATTAAATTAAATTACACTTTTAAAAACACATTACCTTCAATTGAAATATTCAGTAATCAAATTCTGTCTTGTTCTCTTGCATAAAAAAAACAAACCTTTTTCATTCATTTTCAAATATGGTGTGTAAAACAACAACAACTAAAACTGACACCAATAAACCATAACCATAAACTAAGGAAAGTACCAACATTTTATAGTGAAAATGCAGATGTTTTGAAAAAAACAAAACAAAACAAAACAAAACAAAAAAATGCTCAACAAAACCTACAACAATGTGAAGTCACAGTGTTTTAAGCTGCTAGTGTTTTGTACCTTGGCTGTGGAGGAAGGAATCTAATCAGCAGCTACAGCTGAGTGACTTTTATATTCAGGGTGTAACATTTGATATGAATTTACTGGCTTCTCCATTTCAGCTACAGTTCTATATTTATCAAGGGCTCGTTATAGATTCCCACATGAATTAATATGGAGCTTGATATTTAATTTTTGTCTAGATGCAAGAATAAAAGCAAAACTTTTCCTGCCATACACTTCGAAAGAAGAAAAAAAAAAGTTAACAAGCACATTTTAAATTATTAACAACAATGAGGACCATAAATAGTGGCCAGTGTGTATTATCTGTAGAAATTGTACTCTTTCCACTTTTCACTGTATGTTTGTGACCTGCACTCTACCTGCAGTCCTTCCAGACACATGAAGAAAGCAATGGGATATGGAAACAATGTGGACTTGTCCGCCATGGATTTATCATTACTACCAAGTGCAACTAAGTGTTATAGACATATCTGCTGACACAGCTTAACACACTTAATCAAACTAAAACAAAAAACAAAAAACAACCATTTAAGTTAGGCCTTATATTATATGGTGGTGCTGGACTTGCCACTGTTTTCCGGGACAGTTTCTCCTGCAGAGCTTTGGACTATGAGACTTTCCCTTTCTTTGAGTCACAGTTTCTTAAGGTCGGTTCATCAAATATATTTTACTGTGTTTTAATCTGCCGCCCTCCCGGCCCCGCTGGTGTTTATATCCAGGATTTCACAGACTTTTTATCCTCCATTATTAGATCAGCGATTTCATCCTGCATGTGGATGATCTTAGCTGTAGCATGGCCTCTGACTCTTTTAATTTTATTCAGCATGTCTCTGGTCCCACTCACGTTAAAGGCCACACCTTGGACCTCGTGTTTTCTCTTTGCTTAGACACAACTAATCTCTGTGTTAAGGATGTACAAGTGAGTGACCATTCTTGTGTTATTTTTAACCTTAGCTTCCCTCTGGAAACACCACCATCCAATCTCTTGTTCAATAAGTGGTTCATAAATCAGGATGTTGCCCTGAAGTTTTCTGATTTATGGATCCTCATGTGATCAGGGGCTGCACTGGTGCTGATGTTGCTACGCTGTCAAAGTCTGTGTGGACAGAGGCATGAAAGGACCCAAAATGCAGACACAAACGTAGAGGCCAGGCTGAAACTCAAAATGGTGGCTTTATTGCTGAACACTGGAAAAACTAAACTAAACTTGACAATACAAAATAAACTTGGTAGACTTGGCAAACAGAACACACAGACATAAATAAGCGAGGATGCAACACTGAACACAGGAAGACAGAGGACTTAAATACACACATGAGGTATCAGGAGAAGTGGCAAGACAGCTGACACACATGAACATAACGACATCACAGGGGAAACGTAAAACTAAACACAATGAACACAAGAACACAGGACCTCTTTCAAAATAAAACAGGAAACATAATGTAAAGCAGACCTGACGACATGAACTTAACAAAAGACATGCAGACATGAAACACATGAAGGGTAAGGGAGACTTAACACAGGGGTTGAAAACATAAGGGGAAACTAATAAGCAAATGAACATAGAAAACGTAATGAGCTTAAACATACACTATAAACATCAAAATATATTAAAACCCAAAACGCTGGGTCCAAAGACTCAGGATTGTGACAGTTGTACCTTTAAAAACTGTCATTGTTGCCCCAAAAAGAGCTCCTCCTCCTAAACGATGACATAAGGAACGTCAAAAGACTCTGTAGGAAAGCAGAACGCCTTTGGAAATCAACTAAAATTGATGTTCACAGGCTCCACCTTAGGGAAGTTTGGGTTTCCCTGCATGAAACCATTAAATCAGCTAGATCAGGATATTTTTCTCAGTTGATCTCATCAAACAAGAAAAATTCCAAAGTACTGTTCGAAACCATAAAATGGCCTGTATTTATATAGCGCTTTACTAGTCCCTAAGGACCCCAAAGCGCTTTACATATCCAGTCATCCACCCATTCACACACACACATTCACACACTGGTGATGGCAAGCTACATTGTAGCCACAGCCACCCTGGGGCGCACTGACAGAGGCGAGGCTGCCAAACACTGGCGCCACCGGGCCAACAGTAGGCAACGGGTGAAGTGTCTTGCCCAAGGACACAACGACCGAGACTGCCCAAGCCGGGGCTCGAACCGGCAATCTTCCGATTACAAGGCGAACCCCCAACTCTGGAGCCATGATCGCCCCATAAACTCTATTGTTTCCCCCGTGGACCACCCAGTACCTGTGTCCTCTATATGTGAGAGTGATGACTTTCTAAACTTCTTTGTAGATAAAGTTAATAATGTCCATATGAGCATTGAGTCTCTGGTCCACCTCCCTCTCATTTGCTGTAAGTGTTTAACCCATTGACCATACATGACCTTTCACTTCTGCTGGATAAAATGAACATCACCACTTGTCCAAATGACATTCTACCTGCTGTGCTGTTTAAAAATGCTCTCTCTGTCATATCTCCAAACTGCGAACGTTTTTGTCTAAATCTGAGTTAGAAATGATTATTCATGCTTTTATTTCTTCTCGCTTAGATTACTGTAACAATCTTTTTTTTTTGAGCAAAAAGAACCTTGACCATCTCCTGCCTATGTTTCTGATCTCTTAGAACCTCACACTCCCTCTCGCAGCCTGAGATCATCTAATCAAAGGCTGTTGGTAGTTTGTCAAAACATCAAAACTAAGAGTTTGAGTGAAAAAACAAACAAAAACACAAAAAAGTGTATGCTCAAAAGTTATTCTAAATGTTGAGACAGGTGTTGTTTGTGTTGGGATTCTAAAAATTTGTGAAATTTGTGGCATAGAAATGGTAGCACTGGTTTTTGATAATATGCAGAGTGATGGTTATAAAGTCTAACAGCTGCTGGGAGGAAGGACCTGCTATTAAGCTCCTTTGTGCACCTATGATTTATTTAGTTTTGACTGAATTACATACAAGAAAAAAAAGTGCCCTGTGGCAAGCTGGAGTCCAGGATTTACCCTGCCTCTTTCCATATATTTCCATGATTTTCCATGTATTTCAATGAGTGCTCCATAAAAGCATAAGCACATGTAAAAATAAATAAATAAATATTTTCAATATTTCATATCTACATTAACATCTGAAAATGAACCAGGGACTGGGGCAATTTCAAATTCCCCAAATGTGAATATGTTTATGTCCCAGTGAACCATGTCATCAGATAAGTCAACCACTCAAATAAACAATCAAGCAGAAAAATACCTTAACCTTACATAGAAAGGCCCGAGACAGTAAACTCAACCCATGTCCTTTTCTGTGGAACAGTACTAAAAAAGGGAAAATAATGTAATAAGTGGGTCAAATGAATTATCAAAGCAGCTCAAGGGTTCATCATATCAATTTCCCAGGGGAAGATGATTAGTCCTAATGTCCTTACTGCCCTTTTGTGTGAGTAAAAATTGTCCTTGTTCCCCATTGCCTGCTGTGATCACTTCAGAGCTCTGTTTTAATTAGTATTCTTTCATACTTTCTGGAAAGGCCGAACATTGAAATCATTAAACATGGTTTTTGTCTTTCTGCATTTTCTGTAAAACATTTTACTTCAATATTAATAAATTACTATGTCAGAAGGAACTGTTGTTCCTACAGTGCAAATGAATGTACATAAAAAACAATAAATGATTGTAATAATTTATATATTTATGAAAAAATAATAAACAGTGTTATAGTACCCAAGGTGTAAAAATAATTTACTTAATTTCACAGTTCATGATTAAAGTTTAAAAAAATCAAATGTTCACACATTATTATGCAACTCCACTTAACAACTTGTAAACATCTGAGTCAAACACACCTCCCAGGAGTATTATTGAAAAACAATCCTCATTAGCAAGTAAAACAGTATATCATTCTAGACTAGAGGTTTACCATTTGTCCAGGGATTAATTAAAATGTGAGACAGTTAATAACACATCAATTAATCAAACTTCTAAGGGGCTCATTAAAAATATGTTTTGACAAAGTAATCAGGGATTTGGCTGTTGTAATTCTGCCTAGTTAAAGTGGTTCCAGTTACATAATAGTTTTATAAAAGTTTTATTACAGCTCTTTATTTTAAGAGCTGAAATTATATTTAAGCTGAATAAAAATATATTTTTATTATTTCTGTGGCACTACTTTATGGTATAAGGTATTGTTATGCTAATGCAGCAATTATGTTATAAAACAGTTATAAAAGTATATAAAAGAAATACTTTTAAAGTATTATTTGTAGCACTATATACCAACATATCTTTACTAATAATATATATATATACGAGTTTATTGTTTGCCATTTGTATCTATCTATCTATCTATCTATCTATCTATCTATCTATCTATCTATCTATCTATCTATCTATCTATCTATCTATAGATATATATCTATAAAAAAAAACAAACACCCAGCACGCCCCTGCGGGCGGTTTATCCTTCAAGCTCGGGTCCTCTACCAGAGGCCTGGGAGCTTCAGGGTCCTGCGCAGTATCTTAGCTTCTGGACAGAGATCTCCGATGTTATTCCCGGGATCTGCTGGAGCCACTCGCCTAGCTTGGGAGTCACCGCACCTAGTGCTCCGATTACCACGGGGACCACCGTTACCTTCACCCTCCACATCCTCTCGAGCTCTTCTCTGAGCCCTTGGTATTTCTCCAGCTTCTCGTGTTCCTTCTTCCTGATATTGCTGTCATTCGGAACCGCTACATCGATCACTACGGCCGTCTTCTTCTGTTTGTCTACCACCACTATGTCCGGTTGGTTAGCCACCACCATTTTGTCCGTCTGTATCTGGAAGTCCCACAGGATCTTAGCTCGGTCATTCTCCACCACCCTTGGGGGCATCTCCCATTTTGACCTTGGGACTTCCAGGTTATACTTGCACAGATGTTCCTGTACACTATGCCGGCCACTTGGTTATGGCGTTCCATGTATGCCTTGCCTGCTAGCATCTTGCACCCTGCTGTTATGTGCTGGATTGTCTCTGGGGCATCTTTACACAGCCTGCACCTGGGGTCTTGCCTGGTGTGATAGACCCCAGCCTCTATGGATCTTGTACTCAGAGCTTGTTCTTGTGCTGCCATGATTAGTGCCTCTGTGCTGTCTTTCAGTCCAGCTTTGTCCAGCCACTGGTAGGATTTCTGGATATCAGCCACCTCCACTATCTGCCGGTGGTACATACCGTGCAGGGGCCTGTCCTTCCATGACGGTTCCTCGTCTCCCTCCTCTTTCTTGGGTTTCTGCTGCCTGAGGTATTCACTGAGCACTCGGTCAGTTGGGGCCATCTTCCCAATGTATTCTTGGATGTTCGTTGTCTCATCCTGGACTGTGGTGCTGACACTCACCAGTCCCCCCTCAGTGAGATCCCCTCAGTGAGATCATTAACAAGACTGGCTACAGATACCGACTACGGAACGGAGCAGTTGTCAGCCACCTCCTGTACATGGATGACATCAAGCTGTATGCCAAGAGTGAACGAGACATCAATTCACTGATCCACACTACCAGGCTATACAGCAATGACATTGGAATGTCGTTCGGACTGGAGAAGTGTAGTCGGATGGTAACAAAGAGAGGGAAGGTAGTCAGAACTGAGGGGATTGAACTACCAGAAGGCAACATTGCAGACATAGAGGACAGTTACAAGTACCTGGGGATCCCGCAGGCGAATGGGAACAATGAAGAGGCCGCTAGAAAAGCTGCAACCACCAAGTACCTGCAGAGGGTCAGGCAAGTCTTGAGGAGTCAGCTGAATGGTAAGAACAAGATCCGGGCCATCAACACGTACGCCCTGCCCGTGATCAGGTACCCTGCTGGGGTAATAGGCTGGCCAAAGGAGGAGATAGAAGCCACTATCTATCTATCTATCTATCTATCTATCTATCTATCTATCTATCTATCTATCTATCTATCTATCTATCTATCTATCTATCTATCTATCTATCTATCTATCTATCTATCTATCTATCTATCTATCTATCTATCTATCTATCTATCTATCTATATATGAATAAGACTTTATTGTTTGCCATTTGTAAAATTCAAACAACATATGGTAGAATTACTATTTTGGAAACATCTTTGAAAAGCAATAAGGAATAAGAAGCCACATTTGAATATTTGGTACCATCATCTTATTTAAAGAAATCTAACATCTATAAAAACTGAAAGAAACTTTCTAACCCATCTCACCTTTAACTGAAAGGTAAAGGTGCACCATCTGCACCATTGAGAGCATCCTGACCAACTGTATAGCAGTCTAGTATGGGAGCTGCTCTTGCCTCGGACCAGAAGGCATTGCAGAGTATCGTGAAAACCACCCAGCGCATTGCCGGAGCACCACTTCCTGCCATAAATGACATCTACAGGAAGCGGTGTCTGAAAAGGGCTGGGAAAATCATCAACAACTCTTCACCCTCCTGCCCTAAGGCAGGCGCTACAGGAGCAGGGACTAAGACCACCAGGTACCGGAACAGCTTCTTCCCTACAGCTGTCAGACTGCTGAACTCTGCCTCCTGACATCTGACCGACATTAAACTCATGGACTTATCACACACACACACCCACAACCACCTATAACTGAACACACACACAACGGACAAAAACAAACAAATGACCAACGGTACCCTCATACACACAATAATAACATGGACTGAACCACCACTCACAACCACTAGCACTTTATATAATCTCTGTAGGAAATAGCCACATATCTCACTGATCTAAACTGCACTACTCTATAATTCTGTTCAATAATAATTATAGTTCTACAACTGTTTACAACTGTTTATAACTTGTATAGTTCATATTTCTATACAGTTTCATATTTATATCCTGTTCATAGCCTGTACATAGCTTGTACACTCACTACAGCCTGTACATACTTTTAGTTATAGCATATTTATAACATACCTTCATACCATGTACATAATAGACCCGCATAATTTTTTAAGACCATAATTTTGTACCCTCATACCTATAATGGACCCATTTTTGTAATATGTCTATATATCTATTTCATTGCTAATATATATTTTGTAATATATCTATATTATTGCTAAGCACTTTCTGGATGGATGCAAACTGCATTTTGTTGCCTTGTACTTGTGACATGTGCAATGACAATAAAGTTGAATTCTATTCTATTCTATACTGCTGGAACTGGAACAAACAGACTGTTTTGTGTCGGAAACATTTTAGTTTATTCCTTATGTTTCCTGCATTTACCCTGTAGTTTACTGGTGGTTATTTTAATAGTAATGCGCTTAACATTAGTTTATTTAGCTAAATTAAGTAAAACTTTTAGTACTTGATTTGGATACTGAATACAACCTTAACAAAAATATTTTTTTTTTCTATCTTTGTAAATCCATTAATAATCCCAGAAGTATACATGTCACGGGGTGACGTTACATGTTCTGGTCAAGGTGACTTTAATAAAGCAAGAGAAGCACAACAGTTCAGAGCACTTTAGGCAACATTACATTTGAAAAATGGCACCCTTGATTTCTGTAAATATTAACTTGATTTTAATTATAATGTGAAAATATTTTAGTAACAATGTTTAGTAAATTCACAGTTGTCTTTTTCTAACTTTAAAATGGAAAACCAGTCCTTTGACTTTAGTTCCGAGTTAACCCTTGATCCATTTGTTATCCCACCTGGAGGAAAGTATCCTATATTTTTTCTTGGCATTTCAGTTTGTATTTTTGGAATTTCCTGCAACCTGACCTTGTTGGCTTTAATCATATTGAACAGAAACCTTCACAAACCCATGTATTTCATCCTATTTAGTCTTCCACTCAATGATCTCATAGGACTATCTGCAATGTTACCAAAAGTACTTTCAGATATTGTTACAGAGACACACAAAATAGACTATCATCTCTGTGTTTTACAGGCATTCCTGCTCCACATGTATGGTGGTGGCATTTTGTTTATTCTTGCAGCAATGTCCTTTGACCGTTATGTTGCTATTTGCATGCCCTTACGCTATAGCTCTGTCATGACACCAAGATTTATTAGTTGTATCATTGTACTAGTTTGGGGCCTCGACTTTGTCTTGATTGTATCACTGTTCTCTTTGCAGGCAAGACTTCCCAGGTGCAAACATGTTGTTATGAATGTGTTTTGTGATAACCCATCTCTCCTGAAGCTGACGTGTGGAAACACAACAGTCAATAATATTATGGGGCTGTTTAACACTGCTGTTATACAAGTTGTAAGCGTATCCATTCAGGCATATTCCTATGTTAAAATTCTCATTGCATGTGTGGTTACAAGGAAATCAGAAACAAAGGCAAAAGCTGTCAACACGTGTGTCGCACAGTTAGTTATACTGTTCATGTTTGAGGTTGTGGCAACATTCACGATTTTATCTCACAGATTCAAAAATGTTTCGGTTGACATGCAAAAGATCATGGGCATGCTCATATTTACTGTACCTCCACTTCTGAATCCAATCGTATATGGGTTGTATACAAACGAAATACGAAGCACTCTCCTGAGAGTCTTAAAAAATAGAGTATCTATGTGAATATTTGCTTACTGTTAATCAAATCATAAAAATCTTCTTTGAGCTGCAATAAAAATGAAAACACTGCGTCATCTGATCAGCACTTTGAAAACTGTAAGAGCTACACATGAAGAAGTTATGTAAAATAATGACACACACAAGAACAGACACATACGCCATCTGCATCACTGTGGAAAAATCTGCAGTTTCCTGTATTACAGGAAATATTATTGTGGATTTTTTGTGTCTGACCTTTTTGCTAATGTAGTTTGACTCAGTAACACTTATAAGATGTAGCGATTCTTAAAATATAGAGATAAACATTCATCCCACTTTAAATGAATGATTGTTGACTACATCGTACTGCAGTTATGAAAACTTGTTGTTACTTTTATCCTGATCTTTTTGTTTTGGTTTTGTGATGCGTTTTGTGATGTCAATATATTGACAATATACTGCACATGCTCAATACATCAAAGTACATTTTTCTGATCATCTTTATTATAAATGATAATATATTTAGATTCTATTTTTATACAGTTTTTTGAATTACAGAAAATATACTCATGGTCCATAAGAAAAATGGAGAAAAGATGGGAGATATTTGTGTTGTGGTTTATGTCATGGCCTGTCGGAGTGGCTAGGGATTTTCCAGTGCTTCTGGTGTCCACCCTCAGAGGTTCTGGTGTCTCACCTGTATCTCATTCATTAGCAAATCAGCAGGAGGGTTATTTTGGCCAGCACTGTCTCCCACTCATCCTGCTACCTCTTAGTGATAACTAGGCGTCCCTTATGGTTAGCTTCATCCCAGTTTTCTTCATGTGCAACTTTGTTTCTATGCGCTTCAGCTCCTGGTCGCAGTCTCCCAGATCGACGCTCGGTTACCATTCTTTTTCCAGCGCTGGTCCTGCTTGCTTTCCTCACCTGCAAACTGCTCTCAGAATCCATAACCTTGCTTACATGCATGCCCTCCTGCCCATCGTGCCTTTACTAGACCCCTCTGGAGAATCTGGAAAACTTTCCACTTTTCTGGAAGACTTTCCACCGTTTTCAGTGTTCATGCCCTGCTCTGGACACTCCCACAGGTACCCTCCCCGAAGCGTCTCAAATTTTGGCCTGCAAAACTCCCTTCAGTCAGTACTAACCTCCAGCTTTCCTCTATCACCTTACCAGTCCAGTAATCTTCCTCTCCTCTGTTTCAGAGTTCTTGTTCCGCTCGCATTCTCTGCCAGTGACTCCTCGTGATGATCTGCTCTCTGCTGGTGTCTCCTCATGTGTATTCATGTTTAGCAAGATTCCACTCTCGCTGTGTAAATAAAGACTTGTGAAAAGTTAAGTGGGTTTTTGAGTCTGCTTTTGGGTCTGAATCTTGCTTGAACTTCTGGTTCATGACAGTTTATAAATATATACACATGAAGTTGTTTAGTCACACAACTAAATAAATAAAAGAGCATCTAACCCCATCGCCTTACCCTTAACCAAATCTCTATGCAGAATTTGTAAGGGAGGGATATTACTTTTGGTTGTGTAATTTGTTTGATTTTCATTTATAATCTGCTTGTACTCTGAGTTTTATTGACCAATCCCATTTTAGAATGCTTTGGTCTCATACAAGTAAACAGTCTGTGTAGAAAACAATGGAGGGCATGCCTTTACCTAAATACAATCTCAAAAACTTCATCTCTTTTTAACATGTCTTACAACTATTTGTAAACAAGGACCATCAGGTAAAGCTCATCAAAGTTGGTCAGTGGACAGACTGATTGGTTCCCAGACTGCCTTTATGTTAAACTCTGTTGGAAGTGGTGCGAGAGAAAGAGCACAATCCTTACATAGTTATTTAGTAATCTTTCATTTTTAAGGATTCAAGTCAACCATAAAACACTTGTAAAGTATCTAAATCCCCATGTTAAGAAAAGACCTGACATAGTGTATCGGAATATAGCTTAGACTGACTTCAACAAGAACATAGTATCAGAAGGCATATTAGTCACTATCAAGTATACTGAGGTTGTGCACTGCACTGGTATTCTGCAGAAGTCTAAGCCTTTGCAGTATTAAAAAGTAGATATGGATACAGCCTAGGAAGTGATAGATTGAGAAGCACAGTTGATAAATCAGGGGTGTCCAACTCCAGGCCTCAAGGGCTGGTGTCCTGCAGGTTTTAGATATCACACTGAGTCAACACACCTGAATCATATGATTAGTTCATTACCAGGCCTCTGGAGAACTTCAAGACATGTTGAGGAGGTAATTTAGCCATTTAAATCAGCTGTGTTGGATCAAGGACACATCTAAAACCTGCAGGACACTTCCCCTTGAGGCCTGGAGTTGGACACCCCTGTCATAAATGAAAGTGTAGAAAAGTCAGGGGCCCAGGCAATAGAAATTACAGAGATGAGGAGGGATAAGAAACAATGCAGAAGACTATGGCCCTTCACAGGAGGCATCACCAGCGAGTGAAGGAAGTTGCTGATGTCAATAAATCCTCTCCATGTCTAGGGACTGACTTAGCGATAAGATTTACAAGTTTATCTAAACAAAGTTGTTTGACAAGTCGTGGGCACAGAGGACTGGAATGTACTGCAGCTTACTGTAACTGCCGCAGGACTGATGATAGCTTCAATCTCGTATGGTCCAATGTAACATGGAGCGAGCTTATGGGAAAGGCATTTTGAGCCCCAGCTCCGACAGTCTCTGTCATTGTGTCCTTGGGCAAGACACTTCACACTTGCCTACTGGTGGTGGTCAGAGGCCCGGTGGTGCCAGTGTCCGGCAGCCTCGCCTCTGTCAGTGCGCCCCAGGGCAGCTATGGCTACAATGTAGCTTGCCATCACCAGTGTGTGAATGTGTGTGTGTGAATGGGTGGATGACTGAATGTAGTTTAAATCGCTTTGGGGTTCATAGTAACTAAGTAAAGCGCTACACAAATACAGGCCATTTACCATTTTACCATTTAAAAGGATGTTCAGCCCCCTCTTTCCATTTCCCTAGAGCCAACTTCACTGCTAACATCTCCCAGTTGGCCACATCATACTGTAATTTTTCTCTGCAGGAGGTGACAGAAAAATGCACAAAGTTGCAGCTTACCTATTAGTCCAGAACGCTGGGAACAGAGAACAACCCTGACTCCAGAGTCTGATGCAACTACTTCTATGATAAATGGTTTTGCGGTATCTGGGTGGATCAAAACAGGTGTTTTAGTAAGACAAAGGCAGTTTTGGCTTCAGTGGACAAGACAGGCAGGACTTTGGTGGAGGTGAGGTGTGGTGGGTGCTTGTGTGATGTGGAAGTGAGCCCTTCACTTACAGGTCGATCTTCACCTGTCCTCCTGCCAAAATATAACCCAGAAAAATGACAGAAGGAGAGTGGAACAAATTTCTTGGCCTTGACATATAAGCGGTTCTCGAGGAATCGCTGCAGGATGGAGTGGACATGGACACAGTGCTCCTGGGGTTTTTTGAAGAAAGTCAGGATACCATCAAGACATACGAACACAAAGATGCTCAGAAAATCTCTTAGAATGTCACTTACTAATACCAGGAAAACTGGAGCGTTAATGAGGATAAAGTTTTATATTGAATGTGGTTTTCCATTCATCTCCGCTCCTGGATACAGACCAGATGATAGGCAATGCGTAAGTCAAGTTTAGTAAAAATAGTTTCTATGTGCTTACAGATAATCTTGAAAAACTGATAAAATGATGAAAGCTGACCTGTTGATATGTTGTTGATGTTTGTGTAGGTAATTAATGACATGATATAACATTTCTGATCCTTGATAAATCCCTTGTGAGGCAGTGGTTAAGACCATGTGAATCTAAAGATGAACTTTAAGATAACACCTAATACTCCAGAGAACTGCCTGCTGTTCAGAGTCACGTCTATAAAGCCTTTAATCCCTATGAATCTTTTACTAGGTTGTCATTGCCAGCACTGACATAACTGGATAAAGATGAGTGCTTTGTGTGTATGTACAATGTTGTGCATATGTACAATGTTTTTTCTTCTTTGAAGCGATTGACTCCTATATATGTGTGTGTGTGTTCTATGAGTTATTTAAATTTAAGGTCAAAACATTCTAAGTTGTTTTTTTTAAGAGTGCAAATTACATGACATGAAATGTATATGAAGTTCTTTGGAGAGGGAGGATAGAGTTTGTTGATTATAACTGAACTGTAACATTTAATCCTATGTCTTCTTTTTATATATTTTCTATTATGTCCTTTGAGGTACGTAAATATTGTCTTGCTCATTAGCAAAGAAGCGATGATTGACTTCTCAATTTTATAGTGTGAAAAAGCAACAAAATGAACAACCGATACAACACATCCTCTTTTTTACAGATTAATGTCTTTAATCTCTCCTCTGAGAGTGTTTTTCCTGCATTTCTTTTTGCAACTCTGAGTTACATGATCATACTTTTTTGCAACCTTACTCTAATACTCACCATTGTGCTGAATAAATCTCTGCATCAGCCAATGTACCTAATTCTGCTGAATCTTCCTATTAATGACCTTATAGGGTCATCAGCTCTCTTTCCACAGCTCATCAAAGAAATACTGAGAAACAGTGGGATAATGCAATACTCAGCTTGCGTTGCTCAAGCTTTCTTTATCCATATCTATGCAGCAGGCACTGTGTTCAATCTGAGTGCAATGGCATATGATAGATACATTGCCATATGTTACCCACTGCAGTACAGTACTGTGATGACTAATGCCCATATCATGAGAATAATCACCATTGTATGGATGAGTTGTTTAGTTTTAATTGCTGTGCTTTTTTTCTTACTTTTGCGCTTGCCTCGTTGTCGATCTGAAATGACAAACCCCTATTGTGATAATGCATCTCTGTTGACTTTGGTCTGTGCTGACACAACTATTAACAACATCTATGGCCTTTTTATAAGTGCTTTTTCACAATTGGTGGCTAATGGAATTGTTTTCTACACATATCTCCGCATCCTCATAACTTGCTTTAGATCTAAACGATCAGATACAAAAGCCAAAGCTCTGCAGACATGTGCTACACATCTGATTGTTTTTCTCTTGTTGGAGTGTCTTGGTCTTTTCACCATCATATCATATAGACTAAATAATGTTTCACCCCATTTCAGAAGATTTATGGGTTTGTCAACTTTAATTTTTCCCCCAACACTGAATCCAATCATCTACGGTTTGAAAACAAAGGAAATTCGAGAAAAGGTGTTGAACTTTTTAAAGAATAGGATGTTTTCATCTTAATGCACTCTTTCAAAAGAATCTGATGTAACATGCTGAAACATTTTAATTGTTTTATTTTCCCGTATTTATCCTGCTGTCTGACATTAATTCAGTCACTCTGTCGAGTCTTTTAAAAAATGCTGATTAAGTTTTCTGATGACAGATATTGTAGTGCTTTTTGAAAGAATCTAGGTTATTACTTTATTTTTTAGTTATTGCTTGTCATTATATTCTTTTGCATAAAAAGTAAATGGAAACTTCCAATTACACGTTTTTCTCGTTGTGTGACTGTTTTCACAAAAATCAAATAAAAACTTTATTTTCATAGAATATGAACTTTTATACTTTCATATACATTGTATATTATCAATCATCTTTTTCCATTTTAATATCTATTATTATTAGTATTATTGTTATAACTACTACTACTACTACTACTACTAATAATAATAATAATACAACAATTTAAATATATAATTCCATTAAATATTTGCCTATTTTACTTCATCTCATATGTCATTGTACTGAATTTGAGCAACCCTAAGCTTAATGCAGATTACTTTTAACAATTATCCACCTCAATTAAATCTATGGTCTGGAGCACAGGCTGCTGTCGAACAGGGCAAGCTAAAGAATAAACATTTTGTGTCAGCAAGGGGTGGGGGAAAGCCATTCACCAGAGCATATCTTAAGTGCTGCTGATGTGGGCTGGCCTTCTCCACACGCTCTTCAAGGCTGCAGTGCACAAAGACACTGTGACGTCAGACACATTCACACTCACTTTTTTCATGTGCATAAATAAATCATATGGCTGATGATATGTGCCATGGTGATCCATGAGTATGATCATAAGTTTATTTATTTTTCAACCCAACAGAACAAATAAACAAAAACATGATGCTGATGCTATGAACACTCCACACACATGAGTCAAGATGCAGGAAACTGCTCACGGAAACTCTGCACACTCCAGTTATCATAGTGTCTATTTATATTCAGTACATTGTTTATGTGAAGTGTGCTACATAACTCAGACTGATTTAAACATATATCTGTCATGATCCGGCAGTGTGCAGGGAGGAAATGGACCCAAACGCAAACTCACTAGAAACAGGTTAGAAATCAATATGGCAGCTTTAATTGCTGAACAAAGAACGTCTACAAAACCTAAACTGAGAAGAATCTAACAAAACACACGCAGGGAGACACAGGGAGCATGAGGGAGATCGCGACACTGACACAGAGAAACACAGGGCTTAAATACACTGGGAAATAACGAGGGGAATGAGACACAGAAGGGGAGCACAGGTGGGAGAAATCGGCCATAACCAGACCCAAGGGAAGCGAAACTCAATACATTCACGTAGGACACAGACCTTCAAAGTAAAACAGGAAATGTAACATAGGGGACTAGGGGAGACAGAGCAATTAAGAAACACAGAGAACAATAACAGGGAGACACAGAGAACAATAACAGGGAGACACAGAGAGCGGCTAACTAACTACTCAGAAAACTAAATAGAATACAAGAAAGCCAAAGTAAGACACTAGACTAAAGAATAAACTGGGGCAACAAAGAGAACTAAGATCATAATACAAAAACTCAGAGACAGAAGAAACTGAAAACAATGGGTCTGCGACCTAGGAACATGACAATATCTATCAATAACATCTTAACTCATTCACTGCCATTGACGTCTATAGCCGTCAATGGCAGTGAATGAGTCAATGGGTTTAACTCATTCACTGCCAATGGCTGGCAGTGAATGAGTTAATTAAGGCTCCTTACTACATTTCTCTTCTTTAAATCTCCAGTTTAGAGGAATGAACATCAAGTAGAATGTGAGTAATTTTAGTAACTCACTATGACTTTAGTTTATATACAATAAATCTTTATTCCGGTGTCCTATATCTCCTCTCGACAGGTTAATATAATTTTTATTGCTGATTTTTTTTCCCAATCGTAATCATTTTCACTAGAATATTTTATGACAGAGATATTTTACTAATGCACACCGCTAAAAACAAAACAAAACAAAACAAAATGGTAAATGGCCTGTATTTATATAGCGCCTTACTAGTCCCTAAGGACCCCAAAGCGCTTTACATATCCAGTCATCCACCCATTCACACACACATTCACACACTGGTGATGGCAAGCTACATTGTAGCCACAGCCACCCTGGGGCGCACTGACAGAGGCGAGGCTGCCGGACACTGGCACCACCGGGCCCTCTGACCACCACCAGTAGGCAACGGGTGAAGTGTCTTGCCCAAGGACACAACGACCGAGACTGTCCGAGTCAGGGCTCGAACCGGCAACCTTCCAATTACAAGACGAACTCCCAACTCTTGAGCCACGATCGCCCCAAAACAAAACAGGATCAAATGACCCCCTGTCTTTTGTGTGATACTGGGCTATATATATCAGGCTTTTTGACCTAATTGGATAATAGGATGACAACATAATACTCATAAATAATTACCAGGTTTATCACCATTCATCCACAAGTTTCTGTGTGGTTATTTGTTCCGCTGGAAAAGAAATGAAATGGTAAAAGCTCATCTTTTGGGGCTGAAATACCTTCAATAATTTAACATTGGGGACTCAAGTGGATTCAATTATTTATTTATTTATTTATTTATTTTTTTGGCCTGTCCCATTTGGTTCTTTAGCCATCAGAATTGTTGTCTGAAGACCAACAAGGATACCCAATGGATTTACTTTGCCAAATGGATCACCGTGGCATTGCCGTTTTGGTCCATTTGATCGATCTTTGTTTTTATTATTTATTATATTTTTATTTTCAGATGTTACAGACGGGACAGACATGAGTGAGGGAAAGGAAAGGGAGAAAGAAAGAGGAAGGAAAAGAAAAACAGAAGGGGAGAGGGACAGTGAGAAAGGGGGGGGGAGAAAAAAAATCTCCTGGATCACCTGTTGAGAGAAGAAGAATAGAAAACAAGCAAAAAAAAAAAAACCAAAGCAACATACTAAACACAACACCATCGCATTAATCTAGCTAAGTGTAAACAGCAGTAAATACTAAATATTCAATGTTGTTGTGCAGCACACAGGACAGACAGCGCACAATGTGCTTTGAAGTAGCAGCCAAGAAAGGTGTAATTTAAGTCTACTAGCAGTGAACACCCGTGTGCATACCTGTGTGGATCAGTGCGCTTGTATTCAAATGGTCTCCACATGTAATGGTCTGCAAGAGGATGTAGAGAGCCATAGCCCCGTCCCCCAGGGCATGAAGCAGACATGGAGGAGATCCAGGCCCCAGACATCCAGAGGCCCCAGAGTGCGAGAGCCCAAGGAGGACCACCGGAGGGGCATCCGTGCCACCCTCATGGGAAGGGCTGAGGATCCCCAGACGAGGCGTCACCCAGTAGCCACCGAGTAGAAGCTAGAGGGGGCTGCACCGGCGTGCCCGCCGGCTCTGCCGGCAGCCAGCTGTGCCAGAGTGAACCGAGCCGCAGGCCCAGAAGCCGCAGGCCCAGAAGCCGGAGGCCCGAGGGCCCCCCGCATCCCGGAGGAGGCCTGACCGAGCAACAGGCACCAGGCCCCGCCAGGTAGCCACCGGGAGCGAGCTGGTACATACCTGAGTGCCCAGCCCCGGACACCAAGAACCACCAATGAACCGACCCCTGAGGGCATCAGTCACCGGCAGGGAGTGTGGTGAGGGGAGATAGGCCTTGGAGGGCCTGGGAGTTCCCAGAGAGGTGGAGTCTAAGACCCGACCTGACATATAGACACAGACAAACAGGCACACACAGACACAAACATGCATTCCCACCCTCATGCACACATATACAAACACTCAGCACTCACCCAACGTAAGGATTGACATAAATGGACATGTACACACAATCACACTCCCCAAACATACACTATACCCCGCCCGGGTCCAGGTACCCTCGCCCCCAGAGGGGGAAACAGAACCCAGGCCCAAGAGATGTTACCCTTCCCCCTAGGGTGGAGGCAAGCGAGCCGTCTCAGCCTCCGCAGCAGCAGGGAGGCCAATCGGACAGCCAACATCTCCTCCCAGCCCCCCTGCCCCAATGGCTAGCAGAGAATGGGGGTGTGTGAAGACCCCATACCTCCCTCCTCCCGCTCATGTGTAGTGTTGCTGCGTGTTGTTCTAAAGTGCATTTAAAACAAGGGAGAGCATGGTGCTGCTGCCAGAGAGCACGGCCCCTCCCGAGAACCCTCAATGTCTACATGGATTTAAAATTGAGAGGTGGGCACCAGCGCCAGAGGTAGGTTTGAGTACACAGACAGGAAACTGTACCCACCCCAACATTCAATCTTCTCCCAGAGTATACAAGACAACAGACACCCAGGTTAAGTTTATTCTCCACCTCTCCTATGTCTCTCCCCCACCTGCAGAGTGGACTCCTGCAAGGATGGAACAACCTCCCCGCCAGTTGAAGAGCCCCCCATTTAGGCCGATGCACAAGAGGCCCCCTGCGCCAGGGCTGAGCCCCCGTGCACCCACCCGCTCACAACCTCGGTGACACACCGACGAGGACCGAAGCCCCCAAGGCCCAGCCAGAGCCCTAGCACGGAGGCGAAGCACCCCCGAACCCCAAACCCCCACGCCTGCCCCGGATCCACTCAGGGGCAGCCAGGCCACCAGGCCAGTAACCTACGTCCACCAGTACAGACCATCCTTCAGCCCCGCTGCACGCAGCCACGAGGAGAACAACCTCTAAGAGCGACCAGAGCCACTAACCAGGTTATGAACACAACCCCCGGGTTAAGCCCTCCAGGGATAACGTCTCTAGGGGTCCTCCAGGCGCCCTAAGCCCGTCCCAACTCCATATCAACAACAGTAGCTAAGGCGGGACCAAACCATGACCCCCTACCCCCGCTAGGTGATGGAGCCGATCAAAGGAGCCCAGAGGGATTGATCTAATGTGGTGGCAGAGGCTATATCGAGACTAATGTGATCTATACACCTGGATGAGTGAAAAGGCACGGTCAGGATACTGTTTCTTGACTTTTCCAGTGCCTTTAATACCATCCGGCCCTGTATGCTTCAGGAAAAACTGAACAGGATGGAGGTGGACCCCTGCCTGGTGGCTTGGATCTCCGACTACCTCACCGACAGACCACAGTACATCAGGCTGAAGGACATCACGTCTGACACTGTGGTCAGC
Source organism: Aulonocara sp. 'chitande type north' Nkhata Bay (assembly GCF_057382095.1). Taxonomy (NCBI): domain Eukaryota; kingdom Metazoa; phylum Chordata; class Actinopteri; order Cichliformes; family Cichlidae; genus Aulonocara; species Aulonocara sp. 'chitande type north' Nkhata Bay. The sequence continues at coordinate 30,672,338 of NC_141357.1, forward strand.
AGCACAGGAGCACCACAGCGAACTGTGCTGTCCCCTCTTCTCTTCACCCTGTACACCTCTGACTTCTGCTACAACTCTGAATTATGCCATATTCAGAAGTTTGCAGATGACACGGCCATCATGGGGTGTATCTGGGATGACCAGGAAGAGGAGTACAGAAGTCTGGTGAGGAACTTTGTCGCATGGAGTCACACAAACCACCTGCAACTCAACACCTCAAAGACTAAGGAACTGGTTGTGGACTTCGGGAGGTCCAGAGAAGGTCCACTGCCGGTTCAGATAGAGGGGGAGGAGGTGGAGGTGGTCAACAAGTACAAGTACCTCGGGCTGTGGGTGGACAATAAACTGGACTGGTCATGCAACACAGAGCACCTGTATAAAAAACCCCAAAGCCGACTGTACTTCCTCAGGAGGCTGAGGTCTTTTAACATCTGCAGGAAGCTCCTGAGGATGTTTTACCAGTCGGTGGTTGCTGGAGTACTTTTCTATGCTGTGGTGTGCTGGGGGAGCAGCACAGCAAAGAGGGACTCATCCAGGCTGGAGAAACTGATCAGGAAGGCTAGCTCTGTGGTCGGCATGAAGCTGGACACTCTGGTGACAGTGGCAGAGAAAAGGACATTAAAGAAACTGCTGGACATTATGAACAATGCTGGGCATCCTCTGCACACGGCCATAAACAATCAGAAGAGTCTGTTCAGTGACAGGTTGCTTCTCCCCAAGACAAGAACTAACAGACTTAAAAACTCCTTTGTCCCACACGCCATCAAACTGTTTAACTCCTCTCTGGAGGGGAGAGGGAGGGGAAACAGGAGGACAAAGGAGGGGGGAACAACTAAGCTGTAGTGCCTCTTCACCTCACTGTACAATACCTTGTGCAATACTTTTTGTAAATAGTCAACAGTGCAATAGACTCAATACTTGAAATGTGCAATTCACTTGTATTTTTATTTTTTATTCCTATTTATTCTATTTATCCCCTTTGTATATTTTATTTATATTTGTCTCTGTATTTATATGTGTGTGTGTGTGTGTGTATATATATATATATATATATATATATATATATATATATATATATATAACAATTCTGTAACTGTAACTTCGGTCGTTGCTGTGCTTTTTGGAAGTCGAATTTCCCAGAGGAACCCACCCGAGGGATTAATAAAGTTCTATCTTATCTTATCTTATCTTATTAGAAGGTTTCTATATTGGCTAGAATTAAGATTATTTTTATTTTTCCAGTTCATGAGGACCGTTTTCTTGGCGATGCATGGGGCAGTAAAAACCATGTGGACTGTATTAGTTTCTGTAGTGACCTCATCCTATTTTCCCAACAAGCATACTAAAGGGGAGGTTGGAATTTTACATTTCAGACACTTTGATAAATCTTCACATATCTCGTGCCAAAACTTCTGCATTTATTTTGTTTTTGACAGGTTTACAAGTACTGCAATTAAATGGGCAACTAGGAATATTACTGAAGTTGCCATTGCTGACCCTATAGTGTCTATACAAACTGTTATCAAGTCCTATCCACTTCATTAGCTCTATATTAAAAATATTCCAACATTTCAGTGAGCATTTTGGTCTAGCTTATTTCTAAAGAAAGAAGGAAAAAAACAGAGTGGCGTTGTACATAAAAGATCTTCACCACTGTTTCCTGCCAAGAATAGATGATGTTAGGGTTCCAAGCATAAATGTCATAACACAGAGCACATACTGTTTTTTGCAATGATCAATTAGAGCGATTATGTTTGATTTCCACGTGCACGTTTGTGCATGTTCTTAGTGAGATGATAATACATTTTTGATTCTTCGCAAACCCTTAAGTCTTAACCAGAGATGGGCAGTAACGTGTAACGCGTTACTGTAATCTGATTACTTTTTTCAGGTAACGAATCCCTTACTTTCAGGTAAAGTAAGGGATTACTATTGCAAAAACGGTAATTAGATTACCGTTACTTTCCTGTAGGAACGCTGCGTTACTGCGTTACTAAAACCGTGAGTTTTTTTGCAAGAATGTCTCATGACAGTGACGTAAGCGAGTGCGACGTTCGTGACAACAGCTGTGTGCAGATCAACAGTGGATCATATATCCAGTGCAGGAGAGAGTATGAGCGTGCAGCGTTTAAAGCTTGGAAGTACTGACCTTACTTTGAGTTTGATTCCATAAAAAGTGACAAAAACATTAGTGTCTGTTGTGCGTGGGAAGAAAACTTCTTTTTAAAGCGAAACCCCCCTAAACTTCCAAGCAAGCACTGAGTGCGCTACGACGTAATGGGAAACTCACAGAGAAACTCGCGGATTCTTCCACTGACCGCTCCGGCACACCTGCACCAGGGTAAACCTCCGCCTATGCCACTCCTGCTTTATAGGTGAAAATAGAGCAACAGGACCGCTAGTCTTTGATGTTATTTATTTTCTGCTGTGTTTTACTTGCATCTATTTGAAAGAGTGAGTGTACACACACAAAAAAATATATTTTATGTGCTGGAATGTGCATAAAATAGATTTAAACAAATTTCTTCCAGTCAGAGAATGTTGCATATAATTACATTTTTGCTTGATGCATAAAGTTAAAAGGTTAAAACTAATAAAACAAGTTTTAAAAAGAGACTTTTCCATTTGATTACATTTTGTATGATGGATTAAAAGTAGAATTGGGCTGAAAGATCTATCGCTTTATCACCTATTCAGGTTGTAAATCGTGTTTTTAAAAAGTAACTAAGTAACTAAGTAACTAAGTAATTAATTATTTTTGAAAATAAGTAATCAGTAAAGTAACGGGATGACTTTTTTGGGGGAGTAATCGGTAATTAGTTACTGATTACTTTTTTCAAGTAACTTGACCAACACTGGTCTTAACTAACAATCTAAAGATGAGCTTTAACATAACACCCAATACTCCAGAGATATGCCTGCTGTTCAAAATCGCACCTATAAAGCCTTGAATGTTTTATCGGGTAGTCACAGGCAGCACTAACATAAGTCAATAAAGATGACTGCTTTGTGTGTATTTGGTTTAGATATAATCTTTATTATGCATTGAACTGAATGAATGCTTTTTTGCTATTTTGCTGTTTCAGGGTTCTCGTTCCGCTCGCATTCTCCGCCAGTGACTCCTCGTGATGACCCGTTGTTACGACCCGGCTCTGCTACAGGGGATGTAACATAAATGAGCCCAGAGACAGAGGGTTACATAAAAAGAAAAACATAAGGTTTATTAACACAACCGAAAGCCGTTAGTGAAACATCTCACTAGGCAATAGGGTGATTTAAACGAACATAACAAACAACTTATATATTCAAATAACACTAACACTACTCATCTAAACATCTCACAGGCAGTTACTAAACACAAAGGTTGCAAAGGGCAGCAATGCAAAGACAAAGGCAAAGGCAAAGGCAGGAGGGACAGTCTGCACAGAGGCCGTAACACCTGTTCTCTGCTGGTGTCTCCTCATGTGTATTCATGTTTAACCAGATTCCACTCTCGCTGTGTAAATAAAGACTTGTGAAAAGTTAAGTGGGTTTTTGAGTCTGCTTTTCGGTCTGCATCTTGCTTGAACCTCTGGTTCATGACAGTTTATAAATATATAAACATGAAGTTGTTTAGTCACAAAACTAAATAAATAAAAGAGCATAGTTTGTATACATGCATAAAATAAATCACAATTAGTAAGAAGCACTTTACTTTTTAAATTTTATATATTGCAATGTAACTGCCTGAGACCTGCATGAGCACATAGATGCCTTTAACTGTCAAACAGCTTGCCATGAACCCTCTGTCTGTAGCCTGTTGTGCTGACTCTATCCCCATCGCCTTACCCTTAACCAAATCTCTATGCAGAATTTGTAAGGGAGGGATATTACTTTTGGTTGTGTAATTTGTTTGATTTTCATTTATAATCTGCTTGTACTCTGAGTTTTACTGACCAATCCCATTTTAGAATGCTTTGGTCTCATACAAGTAAACAGTCTGTGTAGAAAACAATGGAGGGCATGCCTTTACCTAAATACAATCTCAAAAACTTCATCTCTTTTTAACATGTCTTACAACTATTTGTAAACAAGGACCATCAGGTAAAGCTCATCAAAGTTGGTCAGTAGACAGACTGATTGGTTCCCAGACTGCCTTTATGTTAAACTCTGTTGGAAGTGGTGCGAGAGAAAGAGCACAATCCTTACATAGTTATTTAGTAATCTTTCATTTTTAAGGATTCAAGTCAACCATAAAACACTTATGATAGGTTTGTAGCTTGAACCTATTCGCTGGAACGTTGAAGACAATATAATTACACAGCACGCAAGACACGAAGTAGGCAACGTTCTTCATGTTTCTCGTGCACGGGAGAGAACCGGACAAACGCCGTTCCTTCGCTTGACCCCAGTTGCTCTCGTCCGTTCCCCCGTAACACTGCTTTTTCATTGAGGTTACATGAATATGCTAGGGGTGCAATGATACACAAAATTCACGGTTCGGTTCGGTTCGATACTTTGGTGTCACGGTTCGATATTTTTTCGATACAAAAAAATGTTCATGCATTTTTAATTTGTCATTTATTAAAATTATAAATATATATTTTAACTCAAAAGTACAGTTTTTAAATTTAACCCTAACCCTTGTGCGTGTTTTTTATTTTGACAGCGAATGCGCACCTGCGGACCACTTATGTGCAGCCCTGGTTATTTAGCTCGTCATATCGCAGCCACAGAAATTCTTTTGTCCATGAAACCATAAAGCTGCACTTTCTTTTTGCCTTATAGTCTGATTTGTCATAACTTCTCCGTTTTGTGGTAAGCTTTTCTTTGGCTGTCACTTCTTCACCCTGACCTGTCTTATTTGGCTCAGCAGAACTGAAATGCTTTTACACACTCACTCACATAAGCTCAGTGATTCTCTGCGCGATCAACCTCTCACATGTTTAAGCTTGCTGCGGGAGATTTCACTTGTCATGTTTGCATAGTAAGCTAACGATTAATAAGACGATGTCAGAGGAATTGGTGCACAAATTATCATCACTCACAGATCAGTGCTGTCGCTCTCTATACACAGTTCGCATGATTGCAAAGTGAAAGCAAAAAAACAAGCGCAAATTCAAACGCGACTTCAATATGTCACATATTGACAGTGGCTCACCGATGCCAATGACATAATTACCCAGCTACATTTCTGAAAGAATGCAAAAGCATTGACATATATTTTTCCTACAATAGCCCGACGGGCAGGGAAGAGATAGATTTTGGTAGCCCGACTGAAAAAATCGCTAGCTCCGGGACGTCGGGCTAGCGATATTGCAAGCCCTGTATCTGATTGAGGAATCACTCATCTTTGGAAAAGAGAGTTTATTACAGAGAAATGTCTCTTTCCAAAATAAAAGCTATACTATCCGCTTCTTCTGGGCTATATTCTCAGCAGCATAAGGAGAATCATGTGCTAACAGCTGTCTAAATGACTCGTCTAAAGTTAGTAGCATGCTTGCTTTTTTTGTCTGCTTCCACTTGTCTTTGCACTAGGATGATGTCGGCGTAAATGTGCAGTCATGTTCGTCGTGTTCCCACTAGTGCTTTCAGGTTAATCTCGTTGAAATGACCTTAACGCCACAACACGGCAAATCTCCGTTAACGAGCTACCGCCGATCGCTCCGTGCATGGGGCTAGACGGCCAACACGTTAACGAGCTAACTGCGCTAGCACACTAGTTCACACCAATGTAATTGAGCATTGCATGGCACATCCAACATACTGTTTTACTTTAGTCCATGACTCGCTTACCTTCAGGGTCATACGTCACATGAAAACCAAAGTAATTCCAAACGCCAGATCTGAATGAGGGTGGGGGAGGTGCCCTGCGCTCTTCCTTCTGACTATGCTGTCTGTGTTGAGCGCTCAGTGGATCTGCGCTGGACAGTGCAGCCTAGGCGGAGTAGTCGAACACAGATTCACTGAGCGCTCAACACAGACAGCATCGTCAGAAGGAAAATTGATAAAATAAATTACAAATGTTGTATTGTTCGATACATATGCGTACCGAACCGAAAGCACTGTATCGAACGGTTCAATATCGATACGAATATCGTTGCACCCCTAGAATATGCATAGGGTCATTAACATATAACATCTTACATAGGTATACATGTGAACAAAGAATACTGTGTGTGTGTGTGTGTGTGTGTGTGTGTGTGTGTGTGTGTGTGTGTGTGTGTGTGAGGTCAAGATGTGACCTTGTGAAGACTCCCCAAAGCTGGTGCCAGGAGTCTAGCGGGTCCATCTGAACAAAAGGCTCTTATACTTAAAGAGATATACGTGTGTTTGCTATACCATATGTCAACCATATATCAACAAAGAGAAGATAGGACCTCTCTTATGCTCCTAGGATGTGCACCAAGCCTTTGTAGCCTGCTAAAGATCACACATCCTATCACTACACAATTGATTATACACCTCTAAGCCTATATGGTTAAATATTTCTAAGCATAAATGACAAACAACAATACAAAACCTAACAACTTGTCAAGTATCTAAATCCCCATGTTAAGAAAAGACCTGACATAGTGTATCGGAATATAGCTTAGACTGACTTCAACAAGTTATATCACTAAAAAATAGAATCAGAAGGCATATTAGTCACTATCAAGTATACTGAGGTTGTGCACTGCACTGGTATTCTGCAGAGGTCTAAGCCTTTGCAGTATTAAAAAGTAGATATGGATACAGCCTAGGAAGTGATACAGATTGAGAAGCACAGTTGATAAATCAGGGGTGTCCAACTCCAGGCCTCAAGGGCTGGTGTCCTGCAGGTTTTCAAATCAAATCAAAATCAAATCACTTTTATTGTCACATCACATGTGCAGGTACATTGGTACAGTACATGTGAGTGAAATTCTTGTGTGCGAGCTTCACAAGCAACAGAGTTGTGCAAAATACAATAATGTAAACAAGCAAAATACAAGAATGGCTACATCTGAAACTAATAAATATATGTACAATATATAATAGTATATGCATTTCTGGATGTGTATACTAAATATTTTTCTTCGTGTGTGTGTGTGTGTGTGTGTGTACACATATTTTACAAATTAAATAGAGTAAACAATAAATAAAATATATAAAAATATACAGAGTTGAGACATGTGCAAAACAGTGGCATTTATATACAGTGTGGAGTGCATAATGTTGAAGTTCCAGTAGTGAAGGTGAGGTGTCTGTGACGTGTTCAGCAGTCTGATGGCCTGGTGGAAGAAGCTGTCTCTCAGTCTGCTGGTACGGGACCGGATGCTGCAGAACCTCCTTCCTGAGGGAAGTAGTCTGAACAGTTGGGGTGACTGGAGTCCTTGATGGTCCTCCCCGCTTTCCTCAGGCATCGCTTCCTGTAGATGTCTTGGAGGGAGGGAAGCTCACCTCCAATTATCCGTTCAGAGCACCGCACTACTCGCTGGAGAGCTTTGCAGTTGTAGGCGGTGCTGTTGCCATACCAGGTGGTGATGCATCCAGTGAGGATGCTCTCAATGGCACAGCGATAGAAGGTCCTGAGGATGCGGGGGCTCATGCCGAATCTTTTCAGTCTCCTGAGAAAGAAGAGGCGCTGCTGCGCCTTCTTCACTGTTTTGTTTGTGTGTACTGACCACGTAAGATCCTCAGCCAGGTGTACGCCAAGGAACCGGAAGCTGCTCACTCTCTCCACAGCAGCGCCGTTGATGGTGATGGGGGTGTGTACTTCTCTGCACCTCCGGAAGTCCACTATCAACTCCTTTGTCTTTGCGACGTTGAGGGTGAGATGGTTGTCTTGACACCAGTGGGTCAGGGCGCTGACCTCCTCCCTGTAAGTCGTCTCATCACCATTGGTGATAAGACCCACCACTGTAGTGTCGTCCGCAAACTTCACAATGATGTTGGAGTTGTTAGTGGCTGTGCAGTCGTAGGTGTAGAGTGAGTATAGGAGAGGGCTCAGTACACACCCCTGTGGAGCACCAGTCTTCAGTGTGATGGGGGATGAGGTGATGCTGCCTAGTCAAGGCTCAAGGTTCAAGGTTCAAGGTTCTTTATTTGTCACATGCATAGTTATACAAGTATAACACACAGTGAAATGTAGCCTGACACGCTCCTCGACATGTGCAAAAAAATTGGGGGGGGGGGGGGGTGTAGAGGAAAAACATTATATATATATATATATATATATATATATATATATATATATATATATATATATATATATATATATATATATGTAGTATATACATTGGGTGAATGTGCAGTAGTAGCAGCAAGCAGGTGAATTCTGTACATTAATATGGATAGGCATCTGACTATTTTACAGGATAGACAATATAAACATTTTTAAAATTAAAGGAATCGAAATGTACATTGTGCCTTGGTTTAGTGTCTGGAAGAGTCCTGACTCAGTCAATTATAGATGATGTGAGAGGGCGGGTGTGTGTGTTTAGGGCACGGATGGCTTGGGGATAGAAGCTCCTCTTGAGTCTCTCTGTCCTTGCCCGGAAGATGCGGAACCTTCTACCAGATTGCAGAAGTTGGAACAGTTTGTTGCCAGGATGGGACGGGTCCTTCAGTATCTGCGCTGCTCTAGTCCGGCATCTCCTGGTGTAGGTGTCCTGAAGCGGGGGGAGAGCAATCCTGCAGCAGCGTTCTGCTGTACGGATCACTCTCTGGAGAGCTTTTTGGTCCTTCACACAGCTTTTCCCAAACCACGATGTCATGTTCTGTGTGAGGATGCTCTCCACAGCGCCTGTATAGAAAATCCCGAGGATCTTTGGAGAGACCCTGAACTTCCTCAGTTGTCGTAGGTGATACAGGCGCTGCCTAGCCTTTTTGGTCTGGACCTGAATGTGGGCAGCCCATGTCAGGTCTGAGGAGATGTGGACACCAAGATACTTGAAGGACTGCACCATCTCCACTGGAGCTCCATTGATGATAATGGGCTTGTAGTCTCTGTGCTGACCCCTTCTGAAGTCCACCACCAGCTCCTTGGTCTTGCTGACGTTCAGCTGGAGGTGGTTGTCCTGGCACCACAATGCCAGATTCTTCACTTCATCCATGTAGGCCGTCTCATCGTTGTTGGAGATGGCACCCAACACCACTGTGTCGTCAGCAAACTTCACAATGGTGTTGGAGCCATGGGTGGCCACACAGTCTGAAGTGTAGAGGGAGTAGAGCAGTGGCGAGAGGACACATCCCTGAGGTGCTCCTGTGTTGATGGTGATGCTGTTGGAGAAGCACCTGCCCACCCTCACCACCTGAGTTCTGCCAGTGAGGAAGTCCAACACCCATGCACACAGACGGCTGTTAAGTCCCAGATCCCTCAGCTTTGTGAACAGTCTGCAGGGCACTATTGTGTTAAACGCTGAACTGTAATCAACAAACAGCATTCGGACATAGTTACCCTGTTTCTTGTCCACATGGCTGAGAGTGGTGTGTAGGACATGGGCGATGGCATCCTCTGTGGATCTGTTGGATCTGTAGGCGAACTGCAGCGGATCTGTGGTGTCTGGGATGGAGGAGGAGATGATGTTCTTCAGCAGCCTCTCAAACACCTTCATTACTACCGAGGTCAGTGCAACTGGCCGGTAATCGTTCAGGGATGAGGGTTTGCTGTTCTTGGGCACAGGGATGATGGTGGATCTTTTGAAGCATGTGGGGACCACAGACTTCGCCAGGGACTCGTTGAAGATGTAAGTGAACACACCTGCTAGCTGGTCAGCACAGCAGTGCAGCAGACGGCCGGTGATGCCGTCTGGCCCCGCCGCTTTCCTTGTGTTCACTCTCCTCAGTGCCGCTCGGACGTCATGCTCCGCGATGCTGGTCACCGGTCTCTCGCTGATGACGTCACTGTCCTTGGTAGTCAGGCGGTAGATAGCATTAGCCGCCTGGCTAACCTCGAAACGGGCGTAGAACTGATTCAGATCGTTGGTGAATGCAGAGTCAGCGTTGATCAGTGCAGTGTCCCTGGCTTTGTAGTCCGTAATGGTGCGTAGTCCGTGCCACATACTCCGTGTGTCGCCCTGGTGGAAGTGGGACTCCACACGTTCCCGGTACCGGCGTTTGGCATCTCTCACCGCCAGCCGCACGCCGTATGAGGCCGCTTTGTAGGCGCTCATATCGCCAGTGGCGAGACCCGCGTTGTAGGAGGCGGTCCTGGCGTTTACTGCAGTGCGGATCGATCTGTCCATCCACGGTTTCTGGTTTGGGAATGTGGTGACTCTCGCAGTGGGGATAATCTCCTCCGCTAGTGTAAAAGGTTAACATATGTGTTTTAGTTGAAATGTGTGGCTGGTAAATCTGGATTACACTAATAGTTAAAAAATTAAGAGATAAAAAGACTTATGGGGATGTTAGTTCAGTTTATGTCTTCATACAAGGAAATAAAGGGAACACCCCAGTTATATTTTGGTCTTTGTTATATCGTTCAGTGTTAAATCAGTATTTTCTAATTACACTTTACATCTTCCATGGCATTACTTAAAAAATACCACTAGGTGGCGCATAGCGGCCAGGAGGAGCGTAAACCCCCCTGGGAGGCAAATCTGCAGAATAAATCCTGCAGTTGAAACGTAAACAAGTTCATGATCTGTGCCTCTTTATTTCAATACACAGGTGGGTTACTAGTCCTCAAAATGACTAATAGGTAACACAGTAGAAGCAATAAGACTGTTGTGAACTCGTGAATGAAAGTATACCGTTATAAGTTAAGTACTGTTTAAGTATTGTGTTTTGAATGAGATCGTGATGTGAACGTGATCGTGCTAGGCTAATGGACTGGCTAGCGGGGGAAGTGAGCCTCAGGTACCGTAGCGATGCTAAGGCACGTTCTCAGTTGTGTGTTCTCTATATGTCTTGTTGAAGTAAGACAGGATGCAAAGGCTGTAATTAATGCTTGCATAGCTGCTCATGTGCTGTATACGAATGGTTATTTGCTATTTACGGGCTGTGAGTTACAGTACATTGTATTTCTTGATGCAGTGATATGTATGTGTAACCGGAACAAAGGCTGAGGCAACCTGGTCACTGCGAGCCAATGTTATCTATATTTATGATGGTTAATGTATACTTGGCAAGGTTATTCCTGTACTTTTGACAATGCGCTGACAGCTGTTATGCCACACGTTACAAAGAATTGCTGGGTCTTATGAGAGGCGATTAATGATTTGTTCCCCTGTTGATGAGAGAATAAATCCTGCAGTTGAAACGTAAACAAGTTCATGATCTGTGCCTCTTTATGTCAATACACAGCTGCAGGATCTAGGATCGCACCCCTCCCAGGCACCTGTCACACCAGGGGGGCAACACTAGCATATTGACGAAGCATACTGCTACTTCCGTAAACTCGTTGATGTCGACTGCGCATGCTCTGAACATGTCTGACCACTTGGCGTCTGTCAGACAGGAAGCTAAGGATCCAGCTGCAGAGGGAGCTGCTCAGTCCTAGATCCTGCAGTTTCCTGTCCAGCTTCGAGGGAACGATGGTATTGAATGCTGAGCTGTAATCTACAAACAGCATTCTCACATACGTGTCTCTCTTCTCCAGGTGTGACAGGGCAGTATGTAGTGTCAGGGCTATGGCATCATCAGTGGACCTGTTGTGGCGGTATGCGAACTGTAGAGGGTCCAGTGAGTTGGGTAGTGCAGAGCGGATGAAGTCCCTGACCAGCTTCTCGAAGCATTTGCTCACGATGGGGGTCAGGGCTACAGGTCGCCAGTCGTTCAATGAGGAGATGGTGGAGGATTTGGGTACAGGGACGATGGTGGCCATTTTGAAGCAGGCTGGGACTACAGACAGAGAGAGGGAAAGGTTGAAGATGTGTGTGAACACTCCAGCCAGCTGAGCCGCGCATGACTTGAGGACGCGGCCGGGAATCCCGTCCGGACCAGTAGCTTTGCGTGCATTCACCTTCCTGAAGCACTTCCGCACATCCTCCTCAGACACAGTGTGCGCACTGACGTCATCCGCGGTGCGCACACTGTCCGGTCTCATGGTGTTCGCTGTGTCGTATCTAGCGTAGAATACGTTTAGATCCTCACACAGAGAGGCCGTGGTCTGCGGTGTGCTGGGTTCCCCTCTAAAGTCTGCGATCGTGTTTAGTCCCTGCCACATACTCTGAGGGTTGTCAAACTGTTGCTCCACCCTGTCCCTGTACTCATGTTTGGCTGCTTTGATCGTCTTCCGGAGTTGGTAATGTGCGTGTTTGTAGTCCGATGTGTTCGCGGAGGCAAAGGCGGTGCTCCGTGCCGCGCGAACATCTCCGTTAATCCAGGGTTTTTGATTTGGGAAGGATTTAACTGTTCTGGATGGGACAACATCTTCCACGCATTTCCTGATAAATCCGCAGACTGAGTCTGTGTACTCATCAATGACCCTAGCAGCCACGTGAAACATTTCCCAGTCCGCGTGATCAAAACAGTCCCGCAGTGCAGACTCCGATTGGTTCGTCCAACAGTGCACCGCCCTCCGGGTTGGAGCTTCCTGTTTCAGCTTCTGCCTGTTTTAGATATCACACTGGGTCAACACACCTGAATCATATGATTAGTTCATTACCAGGCCTCTGTAGAACTTCAAGACATGTTGAGGAGGTAATTTAGCCATTTAAATCAGCTGTGTTGGATCAAGGACACATCTAAAACCTGCAGGACACTTGCCCTTGAGGCTTGGAGTTGGACACCCCTGTCATAAACGAAAGTGAAGAAAAGTCAGGGGCCCAGGCAATAGAAATTACAGAGATGAGAAGGGATAGGAAACAATGCAGAAGACTATGGCCCTTCACAGGAGGCATCACCAGCGAGTCAAGGAAGTTGCTGATGTCAATAAATCCTCTCCATGTCTAGGGACTGGCTTAGAAGACAACACGGAAATTCTTTGTGATCTTATGGCAGAAAAGGCCCTAATTATTGGAGAAATAGAGGCAGGTAGAGCCAGCTCATAGTTTCATGGTGTTAGATGAGATACCTTGGGCAAGACTGGGACAGGAAAAGAGACATCTGTGCCTAATTTGACTTAGAAGTACTCTCAACATGCACCAGCAAAAGGTGGCTGAGAACAGCAGAGCTAAAATCTTGGGACTTCAAATTCCAGGTTGCCAAGATATGCAGCATAAGATGCTGGTCATGAAAGTCAATCTAAGCTCATTGAAGCTTGAACGTGCATATATAAGTGTTCGCATTTGAAACAATTCTCTACTTTACATATTTGGCAACCCCTCCTTTAGTTTTAAAATCAAAGGAGGGTAAAGCATGCCAAAATTATTAATGAGGTATACTTCAAAGACTTTTTCTGAATAAAAGTAAAATTTTACATATCTACTTCTATGTAAGGACTTACTTCATGCAAAATGCTCCAACAGCTAGCCTCATGGGGCATCTTTGGCATATATAAAGAACAACATCATCATCATTGGTAATTACAGCACTCTAAGGGTGAAGTTAGGGTGATGCAAGGCTTCAGGAAAAAACAACAACACAGGTACAACTAACTTTGTGTTTCATAATCAAATTGAAATTGCTTGTTAATTTATGATAATTTCTTTTAATTGGAGAAATTTGATACAGATTTTGACAAGCAGGAGGAACATATTGTTTTCCATAGGAAAGGAAACAGTTTAAAGATTGTATAATTATGTATACTAATTCATCTACAAGTAGCCTTCTAACACTGCAATCACTGGGCTTATCTAGCACAGATATCTATCCAGCATTTGTATTTGGAACACTTACCTATTTAATTATTATGTTTTCCAATTTGTTGGTGTTAACAGTCATCGCTATGAATAAAAAACTACACAAGCCCATGTTTATCCTGTTGTTCAACTTGCCCATTAGTGACATAGTGGGTGCAACGGCTTTTTTTCCTCATCTCATTTTTAGCATTGTGGCAGAGAACAGACTTATTTCCCACCATGCATGTATTTTTCAGGCTTTTCTGATTCATGTTTATGGTACAGGAAATTTGCTCATCTTGAGTGCCATGGCATATGACAGATATATTGCTATATGTTTTCCACTGAGGTATACAACCATTATGAATTCACATAATTTAATGAAAATGATTGTTATAACATGGTTCATAAATTTGTCAATGATGTTTACATTGTTTATTCTGCTTGTACGTTTCAAAACATGCAGAACAAACATTGTAGATTTTTACTGTAACAATCAGTCATTAGTAAAATTAATCTGTGACGACACCAGTGTGAACAACTACTATGGATTAGCAACTATATTCCTGCTTATGGGAGGCCCGTTGGCACTAATTTGGTACACATATGCACAGATCTTGCGTACATGTGTCATTACTAATCATACAGATGCCCGGCAAAAAGCCATTCAGACATGTGCTACACATTTAATTGTTTTCTTAAGCTTACAAATCAACACTGTCTTTGCATTGATTTCTCACCGCATCGACAGCTCATCCCCTGTTCTGAGAAGAGCATTTGGTGTGTCTGTTCTAATTTTCCCCCCTTTCTTTGATCCTATTATATACGGACTGAAAACTAAAGAACTAAAGCAATGCATAGTAATGTTTCTAAAACGAAATGTGGGTTTAACAATGTAGCCACTTTTCCGATTGAATGTGCTGTTTACATATGTCTTTTTTATTCTACAGAGTAGGTTAACTTCTGTTTCAGTTGATAAACTGATTAAATCTTGATTGCTTTTTATCAAATTATTTAATTACAATCTAACTGACATAAGTTAGTCCTTTGAATACTAAGTTTCTTCGGAGAAATCTTTTCTTGATCTCCTCTGTGTTGTAGTTTTTGTTTTCTTTTTTTGTAAATCAAAGACCACCAATGAAGCTAAAGAATAATCTTTATGCAAAAATAATGATAAAATAATAATTTAAAAAATTACAAGATTAGCAGATGCAGTTACTTTAGAATAATATAGAATTGTGAACTTCTGCTCATGTTCATTATAATTATTTTAACCTCCTGCCTAGTGACTGTTATGAAATTAATCTAATATTGATTTCAATGATATTGGAATTTATATTCAATGTATATTGCAAATAAGTAAATGCATTTAGTAACATGTGAATCATATATGTTTTTTTTTTTTTTTTTTACTAATTCTTATGGAATTCGTATTAGTAACATGTTTATTTGTGTATTTATGTTTTCATGTTTTCGATTTTATCATTGTGCTTGTGTCAGAATAAAAAACTCCTGAAATTTCATCGTTGACTCCATATGATAACATGATAAATAGACAAGAAATAAGGAAAAAGAATTTAAGTTTGTTTTAAGATAAGATGCGATGAAATAAGATAAACCTTTATTACTCCCACACCTGGGAAATTTGTTGTTTTTTTTAGCCCCTATGATTTTCATTGAGAGTGCAACAAAAGTAAGCTTATCAAAATGCCACTGAGGTTGATTTGATTCTAAAGTTGAGTCATTGAGAAGCCTGAAAACATTACTTCATTTTAAGTTAACCACAGCATACCTACTGAAAGTACTTCCTATAAATGCAGAGTTATAGTTTAGTTCTTGTTTCCAGAGCACGTCTGTAAACTTTGGTAATTTCTTTATTAAACAGGAATACAGAACAACTGAAGCAGTCATGGGTAGTTAAATACAAAACTGTAATAAGAAAACAGATCAAGCATTTGTAAAGACTGATCACAGATGCACTGATGCACAGTGTCATGGCCCCAACAGAAAATATCACACATTTGACGACAAAGCCTGTTAACAGAGTTTGGTATTTAGGTCATTACTGAGTTTGTTAATTTGTGTTTCACCCAAAATATAGATTTCTGTTTATACACTTTGTGTTACTCAAGGCAACACAAACACACTGCCTTTTCTGTACCAGCAATATTGTCAAAGGGGCCTGGAGCCCAGTATGTGGGAGTGAACTCAAGCGCAAACACCAAACAGAAACACCAAACAGAAACAGCGATAAGATTTACAAGTTTATGTAAACAAAGTTGTTTGACAAGTCGTGGTGTCACGGGGTCCCCTTCCAGACCTCTCCCGGACAAACACAGGCGTAGTCGGTAAGGTATTAGTGTGGATACTTTATTTGAAACGGCCTCCCCAGTGCATAAAAAGATGGTTCCAAAGACATAAAACTGAGCTCCGCGCTACACAGCCTGTATGTTACAACACACCCCCTTCATATCCGGCTCGCCGTCTCTTATATCCCGTCTCCTCCCCCCTTGGCGTCACCACCAATTCTTTATTCTAATTTTAATCCCCGTCTCCCTCCCCCCAGAATTTCTTTTTCATTATACACTCACAAAACATATACATTAATACAAGCTCTCAACTATTTCCCGGAAGTCTACCCGACTTCATATACACATTAACGGCCCACGTAATGAGGCCATTCTCATGACGGTCCAGACACACGTGAACTCATTATTTAAATCCCACACCCCCATACCATCGGCTTGCGTCACCCTGCACGATTGGCGATCCCCCGCACGTCTCCCCGACCGACGCCCTTAACAAGTAAGTGGGAACCAAAATCTAGCCACCCCCGATGCGGCTCACAACTTGCTCCTCACCCCTTTTATTCCTCTACTCGGTCGTCAGAAAGATACGCCGCCCCGGGTGCCAAATCGAACTAATGGTGGCGATCTAATGGTGGCGGTGCCATACTCAGCGGACTCTGCCTTGAGACGGGTCACTCCGTCACATCATCCCCTTCCCCCCGGAGGTTGGCGATGTGCGGCAACCTAGAGAGGTAATCCGCCACCACATTGAGTGTACCTGGTCTGTGCCGGATGGCGAACCTGAAAGGTTGCAGTGAGAGGTACCAGCGTGTAAGTCGGCTATTATGATCCTTCATGGACTGGATCCAGGTAAGCGCCCGATGATCAGTCTCCAACACAAACTCTCTTCCCAGTAAGTAATACCGGAGTTTCTCCAGCGCCCACTTAATCGCCAGAGCCTCCTTCTCCACCGTCGAGTAATTGGTCTCCCGCGGCAGCAGCTTGCGGCTCAGATATAGGATCGGGTGCTCCTCGCCCGGGTCCCCTTGAACCAACACGGCTCCCAGGCCGCTCTTGGAGGCATCCACCTGGACCAAAAACTGTTTCTTAAAGTCCGGACTCCAGAGCACGGGGGTCGAACACAGGCAAGTTTTCAGTCCCTGGAACGCCTGTTCACATGCTGCGGTCCATATGACCGGATTTCGTTGGTTCTTCCCCAGTAATGTCGTCAGCGGCGCCGCCATTGTTGCAAACTGGGGCACAAACCTTCGGTACCAACCAACCAGTCCCAGGAAAGCCCGCACCTCCTTCTTGGTGCGAGGCCGAGGACAATTCTGGATAGCTTCCACCTTATCCAGCTGCGGTCGCACCTCTCCTCGTCCCACCTGGTAGCCCAAGTAGCAAGTCTCCTGCCGCGCCCATTCACACTTCGAGGGGTTCAGAGTCAGCCCGGCCTTATGAATTCTTCCCAAGACCTCCGACAGATGCTGCATATGCTCCTCCCACGTGTGGCTGAAGATGACGACATCATCCAGGTAGGCGGCGCTATAACCGTCACAGCCCTGTAACAACTTGTCCATCAGCCTTTGGAAGGTAGCCGGTGCCCCATGTAGGCCAAAGGGCATCACGGTAAACTGGAAGAGCCCGGCAGGGGTCCTGAAAGCAGTGTACGGCCTCGACGTCTCCTCCAGTGGCACCTGCCAGTAGCCTTTGCACAAGTCCAAAGTGGTGATATACTGGGCAGCCCCAATCTTCTCCAGTAAATCCTCAATTCGCGGCATGGGGTACGCATCAAACTCGGAGATGGCATTTAGCTTTCGAAAGTCGATGCAGATGCGTAAAGAGCCATCCATTCGGAGCAGGACGGCTCGATCACTCCAAGCTCCAGCATCTTCTCCACCTCCTGTCGCAGCTTCTCCACCAAGTGTTGCGGAACCCGATAGGGCCGTTGCCGGATGGGCTGTCCCTCTTTTAGCCGGATCACGTGTTCAACCAAGGTAGTCCGACCTGGGTTAACGGAACACAGCGAAGGCGTCTCCTGCAGAATTTTCAGTAGCTCCGCAGCCTGCTGTGAGGTCAGATGAGTCAATACCGGAGACCTTGGATCCGTAGCCTGCTCAGGTTCACTCTGTCCTCCTCCGTGCACCACCCTGGCCATCAGTGCCTCCCTCGGAGCCGGACGGGGCTGCTCCACCCATTCCTTCAGGAGGTTCACATGGTAGGTTTGTTTCGGTTTCTTTTTTCCCGGATGATGGATCTCATACGTCACTGGTCCCATTCGGCGAAGCACGATATAGGGCCCTTGCCATTTCGCCAGCAGTTTACTGTTGGAAGAAGGGAGAAGTAACAGCACCTTTTGTCCGGGCTGAAACTCACGTTGCCGGGCCTGTTGGTCATACCAGATCTTCTGGCTTCGTTGAGCATCCCGCAGATTGGCTTCGGCCTCGGCCTGGTACTGCTCCAACCGCTCTCTCATCTCCAGCACAAACTGCACCACCCCTTTCTCATTTGGAGCCACGGTCGAAGACTCCCACCCCTTTCGAACGAGATCAAGCGGCCCCTGTACCTCCCACCCATAGAGTAACTCAAAGGGGGAGAACCCCGTGGACGCCTGTGGAACCTCTCTATACGCGAACAAAAGAAAGGGTAACCACTGGTCCCAATCTTTTCCCGTGTCTGACACAAACTTCTGTAACATCCGTTTGAGAGTCTGATTAAACCAACCCATCTGTCTGTGGATGGTACGGTGACGTCTTGATGGCCGAAACGCCTAACTGAGTGTGGAAGAGCTGCATTAACTTCGACGTAAAGTTAGTCCCTTGGTCGGTCAAAATCTCATCAGGTATCCCCACCCGAGAAAACAACTGTATCAGTGCGCGCAGAACATTAGGGGCTGTGATCGATCGCAACGGAAACGCCTCTGGGAAACGGGTCGCGTAATCACACACCACCAATATGTACTGATAACCCCGACCACTTTTTACTAACGGACCCACAATGTCCATAGCTACCCTACGGAAGGGGATAGAGATGACCGGCAAGGGTTGTAGCAGAGCCCGATCCGATTTGCGCGCTGGGCAAGTTTTCTGACACACAGGGCATGCACGACAGTACTTCTGTACATCCGTATACATTGACGGCCAAAAGAAACGCGTACTAACCCATAAATAGGTTTTTTGGCGACCCAAATGGCCTGCCCAGGGGAGGGTATGAGCTAAATGCAGAATGAGAGGTCTACAACTAGCAGGGATCACAAGCCGCTGGTGGTCCCCATCAACTGCATACAACACATTTTTCTCAACCACAAACTTCTCTTTTCCTCCCCATTTCCCTGTTCCCCCTTCAGGCACATTAGCAAACAACACTTCCAACGTCTCATCCTCCCTTTGCAACACAGAAATATTTTCAGGTACATCCCATTTCATGTTCTTATTGCCCGGTCCCTGGGACCATAGCTGCTTCTCAAAGCGGCGTTGGCGACGAGATTTTCTCGGCCCTTTCGTGCCACCCTCGCACAGACTACTGTCCAAGTCTGGCAGGGTTGGCATCCCGCCTTCGCCTGGGCCCTAGTGACCACTGGGCCTAATGCCTTCATTTGAACATTCCCCGTTTCCCTCCCTTTTGTCTCTGTGTCCCGCTCTTCTTTTTCTTGCAACAAATCCATAAGCACAGGCACATCCATCCCCAGAATAACCTCTACCGGCAAATTCTGTACCACCCCAACAGACAATAAATATGGCTGGTCATTAATAGTCACTGTTATTTCCACCTTTGGGTAGGGATGTTTGTCACCATGCACACATAACACTTCTTCTTGTCGACTATAGTCCACACAGTTCACTGGTACCAAGCTTTGCTTAATTAATGACATAAAACTACCAGTGTCCAGCAAAGCAGTAACCCGCTGCCCATTTACCATTACAGTTTTATAGCGTTGCCCCTCAGCTGGCTGGACCTTTGTTGGTTCCGCCTCCAGCCGAGGTGCATAGCAGGCCCCAGTGACTTTGGCCTTCCGGATGGGGCACACCGAGGCTTTATGGCCTGGCTGCTGGCAGTAATAACAAAGAAAGTCCTTACCCGCTCCTCGTAGAGTGGATACCTTGGGGGCCCCGGATGGCTCGGGGTTACTCTCCCGCTTCGGCAGACCCGCGGATTGCGGGGACGATCGCTGTGGCGTCCCAGCTGAGCGGACCGGGGCCGCTCCTCTCCGCGCATTGAAATACTGCGTCACCAACTTGGCTGCGGCCAGTCCGTCCGCGGGCTCATGCTCCCTCACCCAGGTCCTCACCTCCCCTGGAAGAACTCGAATTAGCTGCTCCAAAATAATCGCTTCTCCCATCTCGTCCTTCGTATGCTGCTCTGGTCGAAGCCAGCGCCGGTACAGTCCTTTCAGCCGGTAGTACGTCTCGGTGGGGCTCTCCCCAGGTGGAATAATATTAGAGCGAAACCGCTGCCGATACATCTCCGGGGAAATGTCAAATTTAACTAACAAGGCAGCTTTTAAATCCTCATAACAGTGGGCTCTTTCTTCATCCATTGCGGTATAGGCCTCCAACGCCTTCCCCGCTAGCAACGGAACTAGCCGACAGGCCCATTCATTCTCCGGCCATCTTCAGGTTCTGGCCACCCGCTCAAAGCGCAACAAATAGTTCTCAATATCTTCCCCCATCTGGTACGGTGGAATCTTTGGCCCCTCCGATCGCCTCCACTCTCCGCCCGTCTGGTCGAGGCTGCTTGTCGTTGCCAGGGACTGGCGAGCCGGTTCCTCCAGTAACGACGGCCGGGATTCTCGCTGCCGGGCCGGGGTAGGCAGCACCATCCTGGGGCTACTCGCTGTTACCGTGCTCGGTGTAGCCGTAGCGGCCGTAGTGCTAGCTCCCGCTAACACTTGCCCTGAGCTCTGCTGACTAGCTGAATCCGCCGGCAACAGCGCATTAGGAGAGGGAACGGTCCTCAGCCCCCTGAGTTCAGCCAATAACACCGTCTCTCTCCTTTGCTGTCCCGCCAGGAAGTCCCTCATCATCGCAATCAGTTCTCCATCACGTGCTGCGGTCGAGGTTGTAGGCAACTCCGGACCAATCCTGCCGGAAATCTCCTCCTCCTCTGCTGAAGAAGACGACGCCGGCACTGTGTCCCACGCCAGCTCCTCTGCTGTCTTCTCCCCCGGAAACTCATGCTGCTGGGACCGCAGCCCTGTGCGCTTCGCTGGGAGGCGCGTTTTCCTCTTCCGACTAGCCATCCCACTTCTGACACCATATGTCACGGGGTCCCCTTCCAGACCTCTCCCGGACAAATACAGGCGTAGTCGGTAAGGTATTAGTGTGGATACTTTATTTGAAACGGCCTCCCCAGTGCATAAAAAGATGGTTCCAAAGACATAAAACTGAGCTCCGCGCTACACAGCCTGTATGTTACAACACACCCCCTTCATATCCGGCTCGCCGTCTCTTATATCCCGTCTCCTCCCCCCTTGGCGTCACCACCAATTCTTTATTCTAACTTTAATCCCCGTCTCCCTCCCCCCAGAATTTCTTTTTCATTATACACTCACAAAACATATACATTAATACAAGCTCTCAACTATTTCCCGGAAGTCTACCCGACTTCATATACACATTAACGGCCCACGTAATGAGGCCATTCTCATGACGGTCCAGACACACGTGAACTCATTATTTAAACCCCACACCCCCATACCATCGGCTTGCGTCACCCTGCACGATTGGCGATCCCCCGCACGTCTCCCCGACCGACGCCCTTAACAAGTAAGTGGGAACCAAAATCTAGCCACCCCCGATGCGGCTCACAACTTGCTCCTCACCCCTTTTATTCCTCTACTCGGTCGTCAGAAAGATACGCCGCCCCGGGTGCCAAATCGAACTAATGGTGGCGATCTAATGGTGGCGGTGCCATACTCAGCGGACTCTGCCTTGAGACGGGTCACTCCATCACACGTGGGCACAGAGGACTGGAATGTACTGCAGCTTACTGTAACTGCCGCAGGACTGATGATAGCTTCAATCTCGTATGGTCCAAAGTAACATGGAGCGAGCCTTTGGGAAAGGCATTTCAGTGGATTGTCTTTAGCAGCAAGCCATACCCTTTGCCCAGGCTGGTTCCTGGGAGCAGGTGTCCTTAGGCTGTCTGCACAGCAGAACTGAAGATTGCTTGATCTGAATAGCGCCTTCTTGGTCCAGATGTATCAACATTGTTGCAGATGATGTGGAGGGAGAAGGTGAGTCTTGGCTTACGGAAACAGAGGTGTCTTCAAAGCGTGAGAGACCAGTTGCAGATGGGGTTAGTGTGTTTTGTGTGTATGCCCAGGGAAGATGTGTAGACCATATTGGTGGTTTTGCGTGGTGACACAGCAGAGAGCTGATTGCAGTTTCTATTTGAGATGCTCGGTTTGGCCATTGGTTTGTGGATGATAACCGGAGCTGAGGCTGACCTTTTCTCCAAGTGCTGAGTCGAAGGCTTTCCAGAACTGAGAAGTACACTGTGGATCTCTATCAGAAACAATTTCCATAGGTATCTAGCTTGAACTTCCTAGAATCTGGATGGCAAAAGACTAATCATTTGAAGTGAGCAAAAACAAAGACTATAGACTGGCTTGACAGACATTAATTTTCTTAGCCGTTCTTAAATAGGTAAACTTTTTATGGTCTGTCCAGATGGTAAAAGGATGTTCAGCCCCCTCTTTCCATTTCTCGAGCGCCAACTTCACTGCTTTTTTTTTTTTATTTTTTTTTTCAGGAGGTACTTTTTAATTTTTTAAGTCCTGAAAAAAAGAAATTTAGAAAATTAGATTCTCTTTCTTTCATCAGTTGGCTCACTCATGTTGGCTGATTCTTCACGTTGCAAAATGGAGCAAATACAATTTTGTCAGGCACTGAAAATGTATCCTTCTTTTTTCTTTTTTTCTTTTTTTTTTTTTTTGGGCCTGTCCCGTTTGGCTCTTTTGCCATCAGAATTGTTGTCTAAAGGCAAACAAAGATGCCCAACGGATTTACTTTACCAAATTGACCATCCCAGCCTTGCCATAATGGTCCATTTGATTCACCTTTTATTGTGTATTTTATTTTCACTTGTTGAATACGGGACAGACTTGACTGGGGGAAAGAAGGGGAAAAAGAAGGAGGGAAAGAGAAACAGCTGAGAAGAGGGACGGGGGAGAAGGGCAAAAAACAAAAACCAACAGAATGGGCAGAGAAAAAAAATGCATATATCAATCACCTGGATCACCTGCTGAGAAAGAAAAAAGAAAACAAGCAGAAGAGAACAAGAGTAATAGAATAAACAACATCACAATGATATATGGGAATATGACAGTAAATACTAAATATTAAACATTATTGTGCAGCACATAAGATCAACAGCGCACAGTGTGCTTTGAGGTAGGAGCCAAAAAGGGTGTAGTTTGTGGGTGTGATCACCCGTGTGTACACCTGTGAGCATGGACGCGCTTGTTTTTTTTAAAAGGTTCCTTCATGTAATGATCTGCTAGAGGGTGTGGGGGGGCCACAGCCCCGTCCTCCAGGGTATGAAGCAGGTATGGAGGAGATCAAAACTCCAGACATCCAGAGGCCCCCAGAACACAAGAGACCAAGGAAGACCAACAGAGGGGCAGCCGCGCCACTATCCCAGAAAGAGCTTAGGGGAGTCCCAGATAAGGGGTCACTCAGCAGCCGCGGAGCATAAGCCATGGGGGGTTGCAGTGACTTGCGCGGGAGCTCCGTCGGCAGCCAGCTGCGCCACAGTGACTGAGCCCCAGGCTGA
Source organism: Aulonocara sp. 'chitande type north' Nkhata Bay (assembly GCF_057382095.1). Lineage (NCBI taxonomy): Eukaryota > Metazoa > Chordata > Actinopteri > Cichliformes > Cichlidae > Aulonocara > Aulonocara sp. 'chitande type north' Nkhata Bay. Next base: position 30,696,066 of record NC_141357.1, read on the forward strand.
GAGGCCGAGGGCACCCCACCCCCGAAGTGGCCCGAGCGAGCCCCAGGCTCCAGGCCCCGATAAGCAGTCACCAAGGAGTGAGCCGGTGTATACCTGGACGCCCATCCCCTGACACAAAGACCCACCAACGCACCGATGTCTGAGGGCGTCTGCAGCTTGCAAGGGAAGTGGTGGGGGTAGATAGGCCTCCATACCTTGGAGGGCCTGAGATGTCCCCAGAGAGGTGGCATCTGATACACCTCTCTGCAATTAGTCATTATATAAAAATATATATAAATCCCCACTCACCCCTGCGGGCGGTCTATCCTTCAAGCTCGGGTTATCTACCAGAGGCCTGGGAGCTTGATGGTCCTACGCAGTATCTTAGCTGTTCCCAGGACTGCGCTCTTCTGGACAGATGTTTCCGATGTTGTTCCTGGGATCTGCTGGAGCCACTCGCCTAGCTTGGGAGTCACTGCACCTAGTGCTCCAATTACCACTGGGACCACCGTCACCTTCACCCTCCACATCCTCTCGAGCTCTTCTCTGAGCCCTTGGTATTTCTCCAGCTTCTCGTGTTCCTTTTTCCTGATGTTTCTGTCATTCGGAACCACTACATCGATCACTACGGCCGTCTTCTCATGTTTGTCTACCACCACTATGTCCGGTTGGTTAGCCACCACCATTTTGTCCGGCTGCATCTGGAAGTCCCACAGGATCTTAGCTCGGTCATTCTCCACCATCCTTGGGGCCGTCTCCCATTTTGACCTCAGCACTTCCAGGCCATATTCAGCACAGATGTTTCTGTACACTATGCCGGCCACTTGGTTATGGCGTTCCATGTATGCTCTGCCTGCTAGCATCTTGAACCCTGCTGTTATGTGCTGGATTGTCTCTGGGGCATCTTTACACAGCCTGCACCTGGGGTCTTGCCTGGTGTGATAGACCCCAGCCTCTATGGATCTTGTACGCAGAGCTTGTTCTTGTGCTGCCATGATTAGTGCCTCTCTGCTGTCTTTCAGTCCAACTTTGTCCAGCCACTGGTAGGATTTCTGGATATCAGCCACCTCCTCTATCTAGCGGTGGTACATACCGTGCAGGGCCTGTCCTTCCATGATGGTTCCTCGCCTTCCTCCACTTTCTTGGGTTTCTGCTGCCTGAGGTATTCACTGAGCACGCTGTCAGTTGGGGCCATCTTCGTGATGTATTCTTGGATGTTCCTTGTCTCATCCTGGACTGTGGTGCTGACACTCACCAGTCCCCGGCCCCCTTCCTTCCGCTTAGCATACAGCCTCAGGGTGCTGGACTTGGGGTGAAACCCTCCATGCATGGTAAGGAGCTTTCTTGTCTTTATGTCAGTGGCTTCTATCTCCTCCTTTTGCCAGCCTATTACCCCAGCAGGGTACCTGATCATGGCCAGGGCGTACGTGTTGATCGCCCGGATCTTGTTCTTACCGTTCAGCTGACTCCTCAGGACTTGCCTGACCCTAGCGGCCTCTTCATGGTTCCCATTCGTCTGCGGGATCCCCAGGTACTTGTAACTGTCCTCTATGTCTGCAATGTTGCCTTCTGGTAGTTTGATCCCCTCCATTCTGACTACCTTCCCTCTCTTTGTTACCATCCGACTACACTTCTCCAGCTCGAACGACATTCCGATATCATTGCTGTATATCCTGGTGGTGTGGATCAATGAATTGATCTCTCATTCACTCTTGGCATACAGCTTGATGTCATCCATGTACAGGAGGTGGCTGACAACTGCTCCATTCCGTAGTCTGTATCCATAGCCAGTCTTGTCAATTATCTCACTGAGGGGGTTAAGGCCTATGCAGAACAGTAGTGGGGACCAAGGTTATTACCGTTAACGAAAACTAACGAAATAACAAAAACTAGAAGTGAAAAAACATTTTCGTTAACGGAAATAAAAATAAAAACAAGAAAAGGAAAACTAACTAAAACTGTAATGAATGTTCACAAAACTAACTAAAATTAACTGAATTTATAGCAAAAATGTGTTTAGTTTTCGTAGATGTGTGTATGTCATACAATAGTCAAGGGTTAAAATGAAGTTTAGTTTTCAGATTTTTTTCTTGCTGTCTAATTATGCCAGCAGGTGGCAAGTACGTTAGTCAAGTCGTCTGTGTTACTGCTCTGTCCACGCGCAGAATCATGTCAGGAAAAGTGAGGAGAAAGCACCAGAGTCCAATTTGGGATTACTTTGAATATGACTGTGTTTTGGATAAAGCAAGTGTCTTGTAGTGGAAAGAGACAAATTATGAGGGACATTTCTAAAGGGAAAAAAATCCCACAAAGTGCACTTGAAAAGCTCACACAAGAAGGCTAACCTAGCTTACCTTGAGAAGGTAAGGGAGCACACTCAACCCTCATCCCCAGAAACAGACGCTAACCCCAGGCAAGGCAGCGTGATGCATCCCGAGACAACAGGACTGGGATATCTACATAACTGTGTGAGTCAATTGCCTTCAAAATGTTTATCAATTCACTTGAACCAAAATTATGAACACCCGGTGCTGCAAGAGTTAATAGTCTCATTGGGGCCAAGATATACATTTTATAGTTGCCTGGTATCAATGGTTGTTCATCTGCCCTTATTTATTTATTTATTTAAAGAACCCATAGGTGGGAATGTGAGTTGTCTGTCTCTGCGTGTTAGCCCTGCGACAGACAGGCGACCTGTCCAGGGTGCAGGGTATGGTAGCTGGAATAGCAACATACCCAAGGATAAGCAGAAGAGAATGACTGATATGATGAAACTGGGATTTTGTTACACTTAATTATTGCAAACACAACTAAAACTAACTGAAACTAATCAAAACTAAACTGAAACTCAGATTTTCAAAAAAATAAAAACTAAACTAAATTGGCAAACAATTGGTAAATACTAATTAAAACTGATATAAAATTGAAAATCTGAAGTAAAAAATAAATAAAAATAAAAACTAATGAAAATTGCAAAACTATTAAAACCCTGGTGGGGACAGAGCATCTCCTTGGTAGATCCCGCACTTGATAGTGACTTGTGCTATGGGCTTGAGGTTGGCCTCCAGTGTTGTCCGCCACATCCCCATTGAGTTCCTGATGAAGGCTCTCAGGGTCCTGTTGATCTTATATAGTTCTAGGCATTCCAGGATCCAGGTGTGGGGCATTGAGTCATAGGCCTTCTTGTAATCAATCCAGGCAGTGCACAGGTTGGTCAGTCTGGTCCTGCAGTCTCGGCTGACTGCTTGGTCTGCCAGTAGCTGGTGTTTTGCGCCTCTGGTATTCTTGCCCATCCCTTTCTGTGCCCCGCTCACGTATTGACCCATGTGCCTGTTCATCTTAGCCACTATGATGCCTGACAGGAGCTTCCACGTGTATATGTTCCCTTCGGTCCTTGTCGTGTCATTGATGTTGTCTACGCCATACCTGTTTCCAGTCCAGCCAGGTTAGTCAGCTATTTCAGTTCAGTCAGTCCTCCGTTTCATGTCCTGTTTATCTGCTCATCATAATAAACTCTAGCTTTCACCTATCTGAGTCCAGCGTTTGGGTCCTCTTTTCCTCGCATCCACACACGATACAAGCCCTGACAATATAATTCTTGCTTATTATTATTATTATTATTATTATTATTTAATTTCCCCATCATAATCATTTTCAATAGAATATTTTAGACAGATATTTACTAATGCACACTGGACAAAACAAAACAAAAAACAGGATCAAATGACCCCCTGTCTTTTGTGTGATACTGGGCTATATATATCAGGCTATTTGACCTAATTGGATATTTTTCTGAATAATAGGATGACAACATAATACTCATAAATAATTACCAGGTTTATCACCATTCATCCACAAGTTTCTGTGTGGTCAGTGGTCCCCTGGAAAAGAAAAGAAAAGGTAAAAGCTCATCTTTTGGTGCTGAAATACCTTCAATAATTTAACATTGGGGATTTATTTTGATGCATGCTCAATCATCCAGGTAAGTAAATCTCCAAAAGTTGATTCTGTTCATCTGGACGTAGCGTCAATCAACTTTTGGAGATAATTATTTATTTTGTTTTTGACAGGTTTACAAGTACTGCAATTAACTGGGCAACTGGGAATATTACTGAAGTTGCCATTGCTGACCCTATAGTGTCTATACAAATTGTTATCAAGTCCTATCCACTTCATTAGCTCTATATTAAAAATATTCCAACATTTCACTGTTCATACTGTTTTTTGCAATGTTCAATTAGAGCGATTATGTCTGATTTCCACGTGCACGTTTGTGCATGTCCTTAGTGAGATGATAATACATTTTTGATTCTTCACAAACCCTGTGAAGCAGTGCTTAAGTCACAACTAACAATCTAAAGATGAGCTTTAAGATAACACCCAATACTCCAGAGATCTGCCTGCTGTTCAAAATCACACCTATAAAGCCTTGAATGTTTTACCGGGTAGTCACAGGCAGCACTAACATAAGTCAATAAAGATGACTGCTTTGTGTGTATGTGGTTTAGATATAATCTTTATTATGCATTGAAGTGAATTAATGCTTTTTTGCTCTATTGCCTTTGAGTATTTGAATTCCAGACTACAGGCAAAAATATTATAACATGTTATCATAAATGCATAATATATACACTGTGTAATGCTTAACCGCAGTGTACATGGACTCAGTTGTCCAGCATGAAGTTATCATGATTACAGTTTATGAATAAAATGTAATCATAACATTCAATGTTTTTTCCTCTTTTTATGATTTTTTTGTTGTTATGTTCATTGGTGTGATTGCTAAATTGAAATGCATAAATATTTTCTCCCTAATAAACAATGAAGTGATGATTGATTTCTGAGTTTTATAAGTAGCAAAAGCTAAGAAATGAACAACCAATACAACACATCCTCTTTTTTACAGATTAATGTCTTTAATCTCTCCTCTGAGAGTGTTTTGCCTGCATTTCTTTTTGCAACTCTGAGTTACATGATCATACTTTTTTGCAACCTTACTCTAATCCTCACCATTGTGCTGAATAAATCTCTGCATCAGCCAATGTACCTAATTCTGCTGAACCTTCCTATGTATGACCTTATAGGTTCATCAGCTCTCTTTCCACAGCTCATCAAAGAAATACTGAAGAACAGTGGGATAATGCAATACTCAGCTTGCATTGCTCAAGCTTTCTTTATCCATATCTATGCAGCAGGCACTGTGTTCAATCTGAGTGCAATGGCATATGATAGATACATTGCCATATGTTACCCACTGCAGTACAGTACTGTGATGACTAATGCCCATATCATGAGAATAATCACCATTGTATGGATGAGTTGTTTAGTTTTAATTGCTGTGCTTTTTTTCTTACTTTTGCGCTTGCCTCGTTGTCGATCTGAAATGACTCACGTTTACTGTGATAATCCATCTCTGTTGACTTTGGTCTGTGCTGACACAACTATTAACAATATCTATGGCCTTTTGATAGTTGCTCTTTCACAATTAGTGGCTAATGGAATTGTTTTCTACACATATCTCCGCATCCTCATAACTTGCTTTAGATCTAAACGATCAGATACAAAAGCCAAAGCTCTGCAGACATGTGCTACACATCTGATTGTTTTTCTCTTGTTGGAGTGTCTTGGTCTTTTCACCATCATATCATATAGACTAAATAATGTTTCACCCCATTTCAGAAGATTTATGGGTTTGTCAACTTTAATTTTTCCCCCAACACTGAATCCAATCATCTATGGTTTGAAAACAAAGGAAATTCGAGAAAAGGTGTTGAACTTTTTAAAGAATAGGATGTTTTCATCTTAATGCACTCTTTCAAAAGAATCTGATGTAACATGCTGAAACATTGGACATTTTTCACCTTCATTGTCCTCCTGTTATGTGAAATTATATTGTATGTTATTGTTTACTCGGTCACGTCCTTTTCTAACCCTAACCCAAAAGCAGTGCACATTAAAATTTCTGAAATCAAACAATTTTTGAAAACAACAACACAAGCAATTAACATCTGATTAAAGACTGAAGGTAATATTTTTTTAGTGTGCATTGTTACTTTATCATTAATGTTTGTCATTATACCATTGTATAAAAAAATAAACGCATACTTGAAGTTAATTACAATGTTTTTGCTTTCTTATGTTGTATGACAATTTTCTAAATAAATAAACAAACACTGTTTAGTAGGTACTACAGCAGTTGGAATAATTATAATCATTGATAATGATCATTTCTGATTTGGTTTTAGAATTATGTTGTCAAATAATGTAACTTAAACAGGTGTTGCCCTGCAGATAAGATACTGCTTTTATGCACTGATTATCATCAAACGAGTATTTACTATTGTAATATGTGTAATTAAATTATTATTATTATTATTATTATTATTATTATTATTATTATTATTATTATTATTATTGTAGTCTACTTGCCAGATATCCTTCGGCATGATGCAAAAAGTGCTTGTATGAATGGGTGAATGAGGCATGTTCTATAAAGCGCTCATTAAATTTGGAAAAAACTACATTTATGTTATTCGGAAATTGTAAAAAAGATGCAGGAGCAAAATTATTAGTAAACAATGTTGAAATAGAGCAAGTTTCGGATACAAAATTTCTGGGTGTGATAATAGATAACAAAATCTGCTGGAAACCTCACATAAAGCATATACAAGCCAAACTGTCAAGAAGCATCTCCGTACTAAGTAAAGTTAAATATTTTTTGCCTTCCAAATCACTCCGGGTACTTTATTGTTCACTTATATTGCCATATTTGGAATACTGTGTGGAAATTTGGGGAAACACATATAAAACTGCACTTCAACCAATATGTAAAATTAAAAAAAAAGCAATCAGGATGATTAATAAAGCAGGATTTAGAGACCATACTAACATCATGTTTTTGAAATTAAAAATACTGAAGTTTATGGATCTTATATAATATAAAACTGCAAAAAATTATGTACAAGGCCAGATACAATATGTTACCAGGAAATATACAGAGGATGTTCTATGACAGAGAAGGAGACTATGAATTGAGGGGGAAATTGAATCTAAGGATTCTTAAAGCACGGTCAAAGGTTAAAACCTTTTGTGTCACTATTTATGGGGTAAAACTGTGGAATAGTTTTACTATAGATCTACAGCAATGCTCAGGAATTAGTAAGTTCATGAAAATACTTCGAAAACTGATTTTGGAAGAATATGATACCGATAAAGATGATCACCCATTGTATGTATAAAAATATCAAATTATATCCAAATTATATCAATCACGGTAGCCAAGTTTATATAGGTTCTCCTCGTGTATCGTGTGGAGTATGTGATGATGGGAATTAGGTGAATTATGTGGGATCAATAAGATGTTGAGCAGGGGTAGGAATTAATAAGTATGTTCATACTTCTTCCTACTCCTTTTCAGACCAAACATTGTTACATTATGTCAGACGATTTTGTTTTATTTCATTATATATTTTTTGTTTATCTGAACACATACGTGTGTGTGTGTATATCTACATATATATTCGTATCTGTAAATGAAAATATATGTAGTGTGTATATATTGTTTTTTGTTTTATATGTCTGAAACAAATAAAGACACAATACAATACAATACAATACAATACATAAGAACTATTCCCTTTTACAGTATTAAAAAGATCAAATTTACTCATTGAGCATTTTCATGTTTAGCACCAAAATATCACCATTTATCTTATACATAACTGCAGGGTACTACTTGTATAAAATAGGAGAATAGGGAAATGTATTTAAGACTCAGAAAGAGTAGACTTTAATTAAAAAGTCTAATCTTTATGCTTTTATTCCAATATTATAGTACTTAAAGTCTAGAATAAAAAGCAAACTTAGTTTTTGGTGTTCTATAGGTCAGCTGTGTGTGTCGTTTCGATATTAACTAACTTGAATTCTGCATTGTATTTTAAGGCATTTATGAAGTCATTCCAAAGGAAATTGAAATCAGTGTAAATTTATTGTGATTGTCTAAACCTGATCTGTACATAATGTGAAGTCTAAGAAATGTGTGGTTCAGTGCTTAAAACATTAAACATAAATACACATAAAATTAAGAGTGATGTCTGTAACTGTTGTATACATCGCAGATTAAAATTACTTCTTCATATTGCTGGACAATATAGAATATAGTCTGACTACACCAGAGGGCGCCAGCAATACAATCTGAATTCATATCGTCATTAAAACTGAAACTGTATGGACTTCATTTCATTCAGCAGTGTACATCTCTCTTTCATTTTGTGTAATCTGCAGCCCTCTAGTGTCTTTGAAGGCACATTAAATGTCTCACAGGACATTACATCTAGTATGGTCTGATTAAACACACACACACACACACACACACAAATTACAGTTCAATATTCCATTTCACTATTGCTTATTTTATCAACTGCTATCCTCAATTTTTGTAGAATTACACTTGTTACTCAACTCTAGCTTCTTAAATGTTTGAACACACTTGGCAAATAAATGTGATTTTGTTTAAGAATAATTATGTTTTCCATGAGTTTAATACTTTTAGGCTGCTTGATATTAAATCTATCAATAAATAATAATTAAATACAATTTGTACTACAGAAACATTGTGTATTACATTCTCATTACCTTAAGAAAACTCACAGACTTAACTACAAAAAAAACCCAGACTTGTTCAAAATTATGACAAAATATGCTTAAGCAGATCTGAAAATGTTCCTGTTATTTATGACCTCAGTCACATATACTTTGTCTCCACATTGTGGTAAAACCTGATAATACACACCTTGATATCATGGCTAGACTAAGACTAAGACAAAGAGTATCTACATAGTCACTTTCTATTATAAAGAAACATTTCATAGAAAATTCTTTAATTTCCATTTTTACTATTCTGTAATATTCACTAAAGCAACAAATAAATAATGTGTGGATGGGGAAGTTCTGTTATGAGGTAACTAGCCTTCCTGTCATGGTCGGGTCAAATCTGACCGATTTACAAATTTAAAAATTCATAAATATTGTGTTTTACATCCGATTGCCTTGAGGCCTTACTACATCCTCCATATTATGCACTTGAACATATAAAAGTGATGAGCACCTCTTTTATTGAATTTTGAGTGTTTTAATCAACTTTGTTCCCGGTTAAAAGCCAGACCACCATAGGAAATGAATGGGAATCTAACAACATTTGACAACAGCTTTCCACTTTTTTGGGGAAAAAATATCGACAAGTCGATGAACATCATTTACAGATATATTGGGTAAATGCCCAAGACATCTATAGAAATGTAAATCGCCGCTTGATTCATTCATTTGCTTAACTTGTTTTGGACCGTAAACAAGGCGTGAGTAGGACACCGGAAACAAAGCTCCCCACAGGAGTTTCCGCACCGGAAGTAGCATATGCTAACGTGCACATAAGCTGTGTCCCAAAACGTCGGCTGCATCCTCCGGAGGCCGCATTTGAAGGCCGATTACGTCACAGCCAGGCGACGAAGGCTGTCCCAATTCGTCGACTCCTTCAAATGCGCCCGACAAATGCGTCCTTCATTTCCCCGAATTTGAAGGATGGGTCGGGTGTGTCCTTCGTGGCCCACCATATCCCAGAATTCATAGCGCGGGCCAGCCAAATTTCAGCTGCCAACAATGGCGGCCGCTACTAAGTTTTAAAATTACTCTTATTAATCTTTCTGGGTCACAAAATAAACTTTTAACATATTTTCAGGCGAGAAAGTAGCTGTGTAAACTTCAAATATCTGCTTGGTTTATCAAGACATCGCATATTTGCAAAAGTGTGCCGACGTTTTCGGAGACGTCTGTTACCCACCCGCTCGATAGCAAGCCGGGGGGTACAATGGTCACTCCAGCCGGCGAGAGCAGCGGACTCCCGGCTTCATCGTTTTCAGACCCCCGCTTTTTCGCTACTCAGGTTAAACATGATCTATAAGTCACTCGGATAACTTAAAAATGTAATTGTTTTCCTTTTTCGGTGTTTTATTTGTTCCGGAGTAAATCGGTTTGGCTGAGATCAAAGTTATTAGATTATTATATTAAATAAAACTTTATTAATCCATCGGGTGGGTTCCTCCGGGATTTTCACACGGCTGAATAAACGTTAAACAGAAAACTGATTAAACAGAAGTGTGAGACGGTCGAGAATTTATGCCAGTCTCCTGTTATATTTTAGATAGCAAGGAGCGGACGGCCAAGTTTATTAAACTCCACCGACACAGCGGTGACGCTAATCTGAAGGCTAGACCGTCCCATTTCACAGCCTCGCACTTCCGGCCCTCTCGGTTTTTGAAGGACCCGGCCCACGTAGACCGCGAAGGCCGGGTCCGCCGAAGGATGCAGCTGACGTTTTGGAACACAGCTATAGTCTATTATTGCCAGCGTTGTGCCAAAAAAGTGTTCGCCTGCCAAAACTGATTTCCAAAGTTTCTGTGTGTAATATGTGTAATATCTTTATGTATGTTGGTAAATAGACTTCGGTGAACATGGTTTACAAAGGAGTTTTATATATACAATAATTACCTGTTGTTCAAGTATCTTTATAACTCTGGCTATAATGTAGGCGCAATTGATATATTTGTTGCACTGTCTGCTGTCATCTTGACCAGATTACTCTTAAAAAAAAAATATATATATATATATATATATTTTTTTTTTGTTATAATAAATTTCTAATGTCAACAAGATTGTTTGTGAACTGGATAAATAAAGGATATATAAAAGTCACTGCCAAAAACTGATTGCAGCTTCTACCTTGTTACAGGAATGTTGCTGGTGGCTCAAAGTGACTTGATATCATTAATGAGGGATACATTTGACATATGTTTCACGTATTATAGACCAACAAGTTATTCATAGCAGGCAGGTTAAATATGAGCAATCAGTTTAGGGCAAAAACCGGAAATCAGTTTTTGGCAGACGATAATTTTTTGCCTCAACATCGGTCATTCTTACATATGTACTGTATCATATAAAATATATAAACTAAATATCTTTGAAACGTATAGAATCTAATCTTTTGTTTGTTTTTTTACATCAAACTGTTGTCTGCTACAGAGTTACAAGTACTATACTAATAATATAGCATCCACCATCTCCTGCTTGCATATTTCTGGTCTTAGTGGTGTGGCAGCCGTTGATTGAGCCAGCCCTGCAAACCCTGTGGATGGACGATGCAGTGGACAGTGGGAGGAAGCATCCTAAAGCTCTCTTTGCAGACCACCCTGTGTGATTCTCCACTCGCCAACCAGAAAAGACAAACCGCATATCTCAGTTGCAGCACCCCATCCATGTCTGATCTTGCTCGGGCAGATTCAGCAACACTGCCAGAGACTTCCTGTAATCTATTACAGTTGTTCAAGAAACGGTCCAGGAACAGGTCACTCAGGTTAATCCTGTGTGAACAACTGAAAATATTGTTTTTCCATCTTTACATACTGTGTATTTGAAATATTCTTGTTTAATTGTTATTGTTATTTACTTTATTGCTATCAAATAAATATCCAAGTAATATTGTTCAAGGTTAGCGTTATGTTCATACATGTTAAAAATGCCTGTAAATCAAATTGAGTTCAGTGACAATTACTGTTTGTTTGAATCAATTTATTAATAACATAAAACCTTTAAACTAATGCAACACATATAACAATGTAACAAATATATTCAAATAAATAAATTTCTCAATACATAACTCATTTGGGAACTAATCTTTCTAGAAGTGAAAACTGTCTGTCCATCCTCTCCCTGCTCTCCTCTCCTCAGCCTCTCTTTGCTGCCTCATGTCCTCTCTGATGAGGTCTAGCAGCTCATCATCCCTGTCTCTTTTCCTCTTTCTCCCTGTCGCAGGTGGCTGACTCGCTTCATCATCACTGCTGTTTTGGTCACCCACTGCTGTGCTTGGCCCTGGAGTGTCCTCAGGGAGAGCGGACATTAGGACAAGAGGCTTAGTGGAAGGCATCTGTCCTATCACCTCATCCATGAGGGCAAACAAGGGCCAAGTAGCAGCAGTGGGCTTCCCACTGACCCCCTCTCCTGAGCCTGGATACTTGCAATCCTAAAGGCAGATGAAATCAAAAATGACAGCAGGAAAATAAAAACACCACAACAACTCTTAGTAATTGCACATTTATTAACTTGTATTCTTAAGAATTATCTTCTTGATAACACACATACATACTTTGTATTCTTTAAAGTTATCTCATGTCTTCTGGCCTGCAAGGGGGTGACTTTTCCCTGCAGGCCCATCTTCTCCAGAATTGTCCTGATCACACACAACAAATAAGATAAGAAAGGAAACCATGGCAACTATATTAATCCCTAAACCCAAAGGTTTTCACAGCAGAACACCAGAGGAACACCGTCTGGACATCACAGGTTCTGTACAGCAGCGGTCGTTTGGTACCGGGCCACATAAGTTGAGGCTCCGCTGTGAAATGTATGGTTTTCAGGGTTTTTATCGCTAACTCGGTTTCCCTGGCTCTTTTCCCTTGTTGTAGTTGTGTGTTTTATTTTGAAAGAAATATTTACCATAGCGACCAGAGAGCATTAAGCAGCAGAGAGGAGGATGTAACTCTCAATTTGGCACATTTTCAGGAGGACGCTGCTAATAAAGTTACACAATTACACAGTACATTCACGTTTATTATTATATTTACAAAATGCCACACTTTTTGTCTTGGTCGGATCATTTTATGTGGTTGTATTTATCCGCGATACTTTAAAGGCTGGTCCATGTCTGACATAAACCGGTCTGGGGTTGGGGACCGCTGCTGTACACCTCTTGAGGTGGTTCTGAGCCACATTTTGACATTTGAACTGGTATTTGTATAGATATGCATAGAGTGTATATGTCACGATACATTTTTATTTTCACAAATAATGTTGGTTGTCATATATGACTGTGTTCCATCTTAAGTTTGCTCATTAGGTTAATGACCTCTTTGTTTACAAAGCACTCATAGGAAAGATGTGCCATACTCAGCCCTCTTGAGTGAATTATCCTCAGTACATAACTCCAGTAATGAACCTCAAAGGGTTTGGTGACACAATACTTGTTTTTCAGCATTTGAAACTGTGGCTAAGAGATGGATTAAACTTCTAAAAGAATAGTTTGCCTCCATGTTAAACAGCATTTTAATTTTAGTTTATTATTCATTTTCATTATTAATCTGCTTTTTCTGTCTTCAACTCTGCTTTTGTGGAGATGTTTCATGTTCAAGTTTTATTGTCATATACATTTAAACAGTGTGGCAACATTTACCAGTAGTGAAATTCTTAGGCTCGTGTTCCTCAGGTTTACATGAACCAATAGAAGTGTACAGGTATATTAAAGAAAGAAAATAACAACAACAACAACAACAACAATAATAATAATAATAATAATAATAATAATAATAATAATAATAATAATAATAATAATAATAATAATAATAATAAAATATAAAAGTAATAAAACTACTAAAGTATTAAATATTAGGAGAATTTAATTCAATTGTTTGGTATTTAAAGTTTCTGAAAAACTGTGCAGTGAGGTTTAAAGTGACAGTGTGTAGAGTTCAGTAGTTGTAGTGAGTGTCTAGTCTGTTGATTTTTTACAGTTCTAGGAATTCCAAGATCCATGTGTGAGGAAGTGTCATAGGCATTTTTTTAAGGCTATGCAGGGGCACAAATTGGTCATTCTGGTTTTGCAGGCTTGCATGATTGCTTTATCTACCAGGAGCTAGTGTTTTCTCCTCTGATGTTTCGCCAATTCCGTTCTGGGCCCTGCTAATTTTTTGAGCCATGTGTCTGTTCATCTTAGCTGATATGATGTGTAACAGGAGCTCCCATGCGGTACTGAGGCAGGTTATTGCCCGGTAGCTGAATGGGACCAGTCCCTTCTGAGGATCCTTGGGGAGCAGGACTATCCAGCCTTTGGTTAGCCATTCTGGGTGCATCATGTACCTCAGTGCTGGGCTAATAGGTGAACTGGAGTGGGTCTCACAATGAGCCCAACTGGGGCTGAAGATGCGTAAGGACCTGACTCTCCAGGGTCTTCATAAGGTGTGATTTCACTGATATTAGCCACCAACCTGTGGCTGTTGAGGTTGTTTTCAGAACTGATACCACACAAAGCTGTGCCAAAGCTGTGGCACTTTATTTAGCTTCAGGCATATACTAAAAATGTATTGAGCTATCCTGCACAGCTGATGTGCGTGGGATTTGCAAAGCCAGGACTTGATGCCATCTAAACCCATTACATTCCTTGCTTTCTTGTTAGTCCCTTGTTTTTACTGTGTTAGGAGCAGAGAGTTGTTCCTTATAACAGAAGAACAATAATCCTAGTGAATACCTAGAAACTAACCTCATAATGCAAATATAAATATAATTAGAAATACTTGATACATTGTGTAAAACTTTAAAGAATTTTCATCCATTTGATCTTTAATTATTTTGGCTGTTTTAAAAAGTTGTATAAAGTTTCCCTAATGAAAGTCTGTCATATGCTATATTTCTAAAAACAAACAAAAGTGTTTGTAACTTCTGACCTCTTAACCAATGCAGAATAAAATGAGCAGAATGAAATGAAAAGGCCAAAATTACCATGATATTCAAGCTTATTATGGCTGTATGTAAACTTCTGACAATATAATTCTCACATGTAAATGTGACAAATATATATCTTATGTCTTATATCTTTGAGTCAGTGAATTGTACATTTTAGCACTACATCATATGTATTTTACAAGATAATAGAAAAAATACCAAAGGGGGAAAAAAAAAGAATAGTGGATCCCAGCTTTGTTGATAAAAACATAATGAGTATGTGATTTATCTTACTCAAAAGGGTAAAAGAAATAGTCAAAAAGTAAAAAAACTGAGGCATTTACTGATTTTGAGATTATTCAGGAAACTCAAAAAAACCTCTTCTATTTAGTTAAAATTTGTTCTTTAAAGCATTGCAAGAAACTTTAAAAGCTCACAGACAAAATCAGAAACATTTTCATTTGAATTGCAAAGCAAGTCAAAGACATATTTTAACATTTGTTCAAAATCTGACAACCTACAGAAAAGTCTAATGTAAAACATCTGAATACTGTGTCATGAATACTTTGTCTCCACCTTGTGGTGATATTTGAGAATGCACACCTAAGATATCAAAACGTGCTACACAGTTATTTTCCATGATGAAGCAAAATTTTATTGTCTCCACTATTCTTTTATTTTTATTTTAAGAATAAAATAAGAATAAATAAGAATAAAATCTAATATCTGATTTTATATATTTAATATATGATCGTTTACTGCAGGAAGACTCGCTCCACCCACACACCACTCAGCATCCGGGGTTCCATGATAGAGACTGTTAACAACATCAAGTTCCTGGGAGTTCACATCTCTTTTTTATTTATTTATTTATTTATTTATTTGTGTCCCGTTTGGATCTTTAGCCGTCAGAATTGTTGTCTTAAGGCCAAGAAAGATGCTAAGCGGATTTATTTTACCAAGTGGATCATCATGGCCTTGCCATATTGGTCCATTTGATTGACCTTTATTATAATTATGAATTTATTTTATTTTCAGTTGCTACAAACGGGACAGACATGACTGGGGGATAGGACAGGGAGAAAGAATGAAAGAAAGAGAGGGAGAGAAAGAAAACCAAAGGGGAGAAGAGACGGTGAGAAGGGGGGGAAGAAAGAAAAAAAACAAAAAACAAAAATCAAAAAAACACCTGGGTCACCTGTATGGAGAAAAAAAACAGAAGAGAAAGCAAACAACAAAGAGCAACATAATAAAAAAAAACGGCACCATCACAATAAACTAGCTAGCAGTAGATAACAGTAGATACTAAATAATAAACGATATTGTGCAGCACGCAAGATAGACAGCGCACAATGTGCTTTGAGGCAGCAGCCAAGAAAGCTGTAGTCCGCGTTGTCAAAGGAGCTTGCAAAGAAAAGCCTCTGGACTTCTTTAAGTTGCTTGAAGTACGTTTCACCTCTCATCCGAGAAGCTTCTTCAGTTCTAAGGTCAAATGGTGGAGAGTCCCAGATATAAACCTAGTGGGAGTGACCCCCCACAGAGGGACAAAAGGACCCCCTGATGATCCTCTAATCGCCTGAGCCAAGGTGGGAAACTGGGCGTGGGTCCCAATCAGCCAGAGTTTCGGGTGTGTTCATTGTGAAACCTGGCCCCACCTTATCATGCGAATTCCTGAGGTCAGATGGCCCAGGATGTGAGTGGGCGTTAAGGCGTAGTAGTCCGCGTCTGTGAATACCCGTGTGTACACCTGTGTGCATACCTGTGTGGATCAGCATGCTTGCATTCCAAAGGTTTCTCCATGTAACGATCTGCTAGGGAGTGTGGGGAGCCACAGCCCCGTCCTCCAGGGTATGAAGCAGGTATGGAGGAGATCAAAACTCCAGACATCCAGAGGCCCCCAGAACACAAGAGACCAAGGAAGACCAACAGAGGGGCAGCCGCGCCACTGTCCCAGTAAGAGCTGAGGAGAGTCCCAGATGAGGGCTCACTCAGCAGCCGCGGAGCAGAAGCCAGGGGGAGTTGCAGTGACGCGCATCTCAGACGACCTCACCTGGAACACCAACACCACCTCCAAAAAGGCCCAGCAGCGCCTCCACTTCCTGAGATGCCTGAAGCGGGCCAACGACCCTCCTCCCATCCTCACCACGTTCTACAAGGGCACCATACAGAGCGTTGTCTGTGAAGGTTCTCAGTCATCCAGGTCATCATAGTCAAAGGAGCTTGCAAAGAAAAGCGTCTGGACTTCTTTAAGTTGCTTGAAGACGTTTCACCTCTCATCCGAGAAGCTTCTTCAGTTCTAAGGCCAAATGGTGGAGAGTCCCAGATATAAACTTAATGGGAGTATCCCCCCACAGAGGGACAAAAGGACCCCCTGATGATCCTCTAATCGTCAGAGCCAAGGTGTGAAACTGGGTGTGGGTCCCAATCAGCCAGAGTTTCGGGTGTGTTCATTGTGAAACCTCGCCCCACCTTATCATGCGAATTCCTGAGATCAGATGGCCCAGGATGTGAGTGGGCGTTAAGGCGTCTGGGAAGGGATCTCAAAACTGGATTATAGATGGCAGAGAGTTGGTGTCGTAAACCACCGCCTCTGTTCAAAGATGGTCGCTCACAGTGGACATAGATGGCTTCTTTCACTCCTCTTTCAAACCATCTGTCCTCTCTGTCCAAAATGTGAACATTGGCATCCTCGAAAGAGTGTCCTTTATCCTTAAGATGCAGATGGACAGCTGAGTCTTGTCCTGTGGAGGTGGCTCTTCTGTGTTGTGCCATGCGCTTGTGAAGTGGCTGTTTGGTCTCTCCAATGTGGCGGTCTGAGCATTCCTCGCTGCACTGTACAGCATGCACCACATTGTTAAGTTTGTGTTTTGGCGTTTTGTCTTTCGGGTGAACCAGTTTTTGTCTGAGCATGTTGCTGGGTCTGAAATGCACCGGGATGTCATGCTTGGAGAAAACTCTCCTGAGTTTCTCTGATACACCGGCTACATAGGGGATGACAATGTTGTTGCGTCTGTCCTTCTTATCCTCCCTCGCTGGTGTCTGGTCTTCAGAGCGTTCTGGTCTACAGAGCGTTCTGACCAGCTGCATCTCTGTGTGGTTTGGCAGCTACAATGTTGGTTATCTTAGCAAACTACAATGGATTGTTAAAGCAGCTGCCAAGATTATCGGCACATGTCTGTGGAATATTCAGACTCCTGAATTCACGACCAGCCCTCCCTCTCCCACCACCACACACACCCACACAAACTGTTTATTGACTCTTTTGCACTTTACTCACCACTGCCTCTATAAGACATGCTGCTCTATGGACAATTTATGTTGCTGTATGGACATTTTTTTTACTCCAGGTTTACAAGCTGCTACAATGGTCACTTTAGATCACTCCAATCTGTAAATTGTAAAATCTTATTGTAACTTAAGCATATATTTATTTTCTTCTCCTATTTTTTTCTCCCATTCTCCCTCTATCTATTTATTAGGTTTTTTTGCACTGATGTAACCGGGGCCTCGTCGTTTGGTCTCTCTGTATGTTGCACTGGTTATAGCAGAGATGACCATAAAGTCACCCATCTCCTGGGTCTAGGTGCCGTTTCCCCCTCCAACGGCGAGGGTACCTGGACCCAGGGTATAGAGTTTGTTTGGGGAGTGTGATTGTGTGTACAGTGTCCATGTATGACTATCCCTATGTTGGGTGAGTGCTGAGTATTTGTATGTGTGTGCATGAGGGTGGGAATGCATGTTTGTGTCTGTGTGTGCCTGTTTGTCTATGTCTATATGTCAGGTTGGGTCTTACACTCCACCTCTCTCTGGGAACTCCCAGGCCCTCCAAAGGCCTATCTCCCCTCACCACACTCCCTGCCGGTAACTAATGCCCTCAGGGTTCGGTGCGTTGGTGGTTCTTGGTGTCCGGGGCTGGGCACTCAGGTATGTACCAGCTCACTCCCGGTGAATACTTGGCGGGGCCTGGTGCCTGTTGCTCGGTCAGGCCTTTTCCGGGGCAAAGGGGGCCCTCGGGCCTCCGGCCTTTGGGCCTGCGGCTCGGTTCACTCTGGCACAGCTGGCTGCCGGCAGAGCCGGCGGGCACGCCACTGCAGCCCCCTCTGGCTTCTGCTCCATGGCTACTGGGTGACCCCTCATCTGGGGCTCTCCTCAGCTCTTCCCAGGAGGGTGGCATGGATGCCGGTGGTCGTCCTTGGGCTCTCGCACTCTGGGGCCTCTGGATGTCTGGGGCCTGGATCTCCTCCATGCCTGCTTCATGCGCTGGGGGACAGGGCTATGGCTCTCTACATCCTCTAGCAGACCGTTACATGGGGAAACCTTTTGAATACAAGCGTGCTGATCCGCACAGGTGTGCACACGGATGTTCACTGTTCATAGACATAAACTACACCTCTATTGGCTGCTATTTCCAAGCACATTGTGCTCTGTCGGTCCTACTTGCTACACAACAACATTCATTATTTAGTATTTACTGCTGTTTACACTTAGCTAGATTAACGTGATGGTGTTGTGTTTAGTTTGTTGCTCTGTTTTTTTGCTTGTTTTCTCTTCTTTTTCTCTCAACAGGTGATCCAGGAGATTTTTTTCTTCTTTCTCTTTTTAAGTGCCCTTTCTCACTGTCCCTCTTCCCTTCTGTTTTTCTTTTCTTTCATCTTTCATGTCTGTCCTGTCTGTAACAACTGAAAATAAAATAAAATAAATAATAACAACAAAAGTCGATCAAATGGACCAATACGGCAAGGCCATGATGATCCATTTGGCAAAGTAAATCCATTGGGTATCCTTCTAGGTCTTCAGACAACAATTCTGACGGCTAAAGAACCAAATGGGACAGGCAAAAAAAAAAAGAAAAAAAAAAGAGATGACCATAAAGTTCACTTTGACTTTGAATAATAATCCCATATTTCATTTGCAATAGAATTGAAAAACAGTTGAACACACTTTTAACTCTTAACTCTTTTTCCTGTTGCTTTGAAGCACTGGGAACACCTGTTAAAAATAAATAAAATAAAACAAAATAAGATGAAATAAAAGTTGGAATATATTGGTCTAATATTATCAGGCTTTAAAACCAAACTCAATGCAATAATAATATATAATATACAAATATAAGGAGTTGACTATCTCTCATTAACTGAACTTTGTTACAAAACAAGACACAACTTTCACTGTATTATGGTTGCCTAGAATTTGTTACTGTTTTCATCTTGCGTTTGCTCATTAGCTTAATGACTTCTTTGTTTACAAAGTGTTGATAGGAAACAAGTGTCATACTCAGCCCTCTAGAGTGATTTACCCTCAGTACTTAGCTCCAGTAATGAGCCTCAAAGGGTTTGGTGACTCAACATTTGGTGACTTATTCTTCAGCATTTTGCACTGTAAGTTGAGATAACTTCTAAAAGTTAGAGAACTCTTTGCCCCCATGAAAAAATGTAGAGACCATTTTAATGTTAGTTTATTAAGTATTATTTTCTTTTTGATTCATCTACCCGAATAAGCATGCAAAGGAACGCAAATTGTACAGGAATGCAGTTTTTGATGAAGATTCTTCAGTGTGCTTCTGAAAGTTCTGCATTGTGTATTTCAGTGGCTTTTACAAAGGCCCAGTTTCTCTGGTGCATCTAACTTACTTCTTTGCCATCCTCTGCTCTTATGGTGATGTTTTGACCGCCAAAGTGCTGATAATCCATTGGTTTGCCTTCTTTACACGTAGGGAATTAAATATGACTTTTTAATCTTTGGAGGTTTTATGATGGAGGGACTGTTCTCATCCATGATGCCCACTACAAGATCCAACGAGGATAAAACTATATCTGTATAAAAAAAGACAAATTGCACCACACTGTCTGACATCCATATATACAGGCACACATCAATCCAATATTTTTGTTAAATGCACTGTTTTGGTATCCTTCATGGTAGAAGAACAATAATCCAAATGGAAAGCAAGAAAATAACCCCAAAGTGCAAGCATTTAAGAAATGACTCAAATGCAAAAAAGTAAAAAGCAATACATTTTTAAGACAGGCCGAGGAAACCGTAAATACCAACACAGCCAAAGTGATTAAAATGAAAATGAATGGTCAAATTCAGAATAGAGGGACACAAGTTTTAAGTTTTTGCACTGTCATGCTACTTTCCACTTCAACTATGTTATATATTTGAGTAAAATATTATACTGTATTAGTTATACAGCAATATAACTTTTTCCAGTTATGATATGATACCCAGTTTTGTCACTGGGAATAACTGTTTTTTTTTTAAGAGTTTGTGTTGTATATCATGCTAATTTTATGTATGATTATGATTATTATGATGATACCAGCCCAAACCAGTACTCCACCTCCACCTTGCTGGCGTCCGAGTCGGACTGGAGCTCTCTGCCCTTTACCAATCCAGCCACGGGCCCATCCATCTGGCCCATCAAGACTCACTCTCATTTCATCAGTCCACAAAACCTTAGAGAAACCAGTCTTGAGATATTTCTTGGCCCAGTCTTGACGTTTCAGCTTGTGTGTCTTGTTCAGTGGTGGTCGTCTTTCAGCCTTTCTTACCTTGGCCATGTCTCTGAGTAGTGCACACCTTGTGCTTTTGGGCACTCCAGTGATGTTGCAGCTCTGAAATATGGCCAAACTGGTGGCAAGTGGCATCTTGGCAGCTGCACGCTTGACTTTTCTCAGTTCATGGGCAGTTATTTTGCGCCTTGGTTTTTCCACATGCTTTTTGCGACCCTGTTGACTATTTTGAATGAAACGCTTGATTGTTCGATGATCACGCTTCAGAAGCTTTGAAATTTTGAGACTGCTGCATCCCTCTGCAAGATATCTCACTATTTTTGACTTTTCTGACCTTGTCAAGTCCTCCTTTTGACCCATTTTGCCAAAGGAAAGGACGTTGCCTAATAATTATGCACACCTGATATAGGGTGTTGATGTCATTAGACCACACCCCTTCTCATTACAGAGATGCACATCACCTAATATGCTTAATTGGTAGTAGGCTTTCGAGCCTATGCAGCTTGGAGTAAGACAACATGCATGAAGAGGATGATGTGGACAAAATACTAATTTGCCCAATAATTCTGCACTCCCTGTATGCTCTGCGGATTCAGAGAGAATTGTTTACTGAGCATTGGCGACCCATACATGCTTTACTGTTTCAATAATTTAGCATAGGTCTATTTCGTTTTGTTCATTTATGGCTAAGATTGTCACACGTTATTTAATATTACATAAAGTTTTTTTTGTTTGTTTTTTGTTGTTGTTTGTTTGTTTGTTTGCTTGCTTGGGTTTTGTTTTGCTTCCCAGTTTTGTTCTGTGTTTCCTAATTGCAGTTCTTATTTTAATCTGTATATCTGCATTGCGGTTCCTGTACCTGCCCTGCTATAATGAATAGAAGCTATTTATATATCACTTGTAACATTTTAAATGAGTATTTGATAGTCTGAATTTCTTATACTGTGGTATCATGGTATTGCCCAGTATAGAAATGTTGCATGGCTGAAAAATAGAAGCACTTTTAGTGCTTGCCATTATAAAGACCAATAATCCACCCTTCTGTCAAATTCATACTTCATACTGCCTCATAAATATCTGGACATTTTCCCAATGTGGACGCACTACAATATGTTAGCTTTCTCTTTTCCCCTTCACTCCTGCACCAAAAGGGCTTATGAATGTAATTTTGGCACTGAGAAGGATAAGTTACAGCAACTAACTGATAAAACGATATAACTGTTAATGCAAATGCCCGGTATGACCGATGGCCAGTCCAGCTATGGGTGGATGGACCGTACAGATTGGCTAATGACCAGGAGGCAGCGCATAAGAAGACACCACCAGGGACTGCCAGGTCATTCATTCTCGGCCCAACCCAACTGGCAGACCGTGTGTTCACTGTTTAACTATGTTGGTTTAATGTAGGAGCATGTAGGGGTGGATCGTCTTTTATGTTGTGGTCTGGCCGCGCCTAGACGGGCCATAACACCAACTCTAAAAAAAGTCAGAAGATATATATATTAATAAATAAAATGTGTTAAAAAATTAATGAATCATGTTTTGAAGTGGTCTAGTCAAAGTCCAGACTCAAATCGGATTGAAATGCTTTGGTATGACCTCTAACAGACTGTTCGTGTTGGAAATCCCTCCAATGTGGCTAAATCAAAACAAATAAGAGTGGGCCAAAATTGCTTCACTAAACCGTGAAAGACTCATTGTCAGTTATTGTGAATATGTTTTTGCAGTTCTTGCTGCCAAGGGTAACACTACCAGTTATTAGTTATCAGGTATGGGTATTACAGGCAATTACTTTTTCAAAAAAGGGGAGTTAGAGTTTTTTCTTTTTCATTTGTAAATTAAAAATATAATTTAAAAAGTGCCTTTTATCTTTTATCCACGTTATCTATTGTCTAATATTAATATTTCTTTTATGATCTGAAACATGTGTGACAAATATGAATCTAACTGAAAAGGAAGGGCAATATGACTACCCATTATTAAACATTAAATTTGTTAGGTAACAGCTAGTCATTTTAGAATAATAACACCATGATCTTAAAAAGACAAAAATAACTGAGTGATTATAACGGTTGTCACTCAGTTATAACTCAGTTATATACATATCAGACCGTAACATATAAGCTTGTGAATTGCACTGTTATACATATACATTGATGTTAACTTGTTGTGTAGGAATTATGATGATGAGGTATCAAGAAAGACTGAAATGAAACTGGACACAGACTGCCAATTTATTTTTCAAAAATGCTGAAATATAATCATGTAAGTGTTTGACGATGAAACAAAATACTTTTCACATAAGACTGAGTATATTAATCACAAAAAATCAAAGTCCAACAAGTTTAACCATCCTTGGTGCAAAAATATTATTAACGTCAATTTTACATGAAACATAATATGTTTTAAGCCATTTGTACATTATTTAATATATTTTCTTGATTTAAAAGAAAAGTTTAAATATAAATTACAGTGCTGTTCATTTTGAAAAAAAAACCTGATGAAGTTAATATTTTATCAAATATCAGATTGCATACTAGGAAAATAGTTATATATATAAATAGAGGTAAGAAATCATAAAAGAAAATGAATTAAAAAGTTACTGATGCTTTGTCAATTGCCAATTATTATTCAGCTCTGATTTTTATTTTATTTTATGAAGATATTTAATATACTTTTTTTTTAGTGTATATTAAAGCCCTAGGCCTAGATGTAGGCCTTTGCATTAGAGCTCATTAACAGCCAAACTACAAACATATGATTTTTACATAAAATAATGTATTACTGTAGATTCAACAGAATATGACATATTTAGAATGAGCTCAAGTTTAAACATTTGCAGCAGTAAACTTAATCCATGTAACACTAATGAAAAACATTTTTCTGTTGGATATTTACTTATACTTTGATTTCTATGCAATTTTCAATTAATGCAGTTTTATGTGCATTGTAGTGTTTTTATTGTTTGTGTGTGTGGCTTTGGTTTTTTTTTTTTTTTTTTTTTTGCTACTTTTAATATCCCTACCACTTGTTATTAACAGCTAATAGTAAATATTGTTATGATAGTTACAAAAATAATAAGAGTTTACAATTCTTCAGCCAAAAAGGTGCATAGAAAGTTTAAGACTTCCAAACACAGCACAAAAATGTATTTTTTAACCTTTGTTTTCTTTGCATAATTGGTTGTTTAATGAGGGGGAGATATTCTTAGAGACAGTCAAAATAGTAATGTCATCATTTCAGCACAGTATTTGGACTAAAAAATTATGCATCTTTTATTTGTACAGTCACAGTTCATAAGAATCTAGTTGAGTATGTCAGCCTTTTTTGTGAATATCTTAAAGATCTTATTTTTAATTTCCTTTGTCCTGAAACAGTACACAACAGGATTTACAAGAGATGGACTAAGGATGGTCCCAATCAATAAACCCTGACGTTCCTCAAGTGTTAATACCACACCCACTCTGGTGAAGACAATGAGAACAAATAAAGGAGAATAATAACATGTTACTACAATCAAGTGACTCACACAGGTGCTTGCCATTTTCTTTTTATCTCTATTTGATGAAAATTTCATTAAGAATGCAATCACAAAATATGAAAGGCCAATGAAAGAAAAAGTGAAAAATAAAAGAAAAAACATCATGACTGAGACTAAATTGAAATAGTAATTAGGATCAACACAAGTGGTACGTATTACAGCAGCATAGTCACAGAAAGCGTACTTCATCCTTGAGGTACAGTAAGGAAGTGTAGCTGCAGTTACCGGCATAACAGCAACAAAACCAGAGGCAACAACCCACAGAATGTATGTAACAACAAGAGTACGTGTATTTGTTAAATAACTGTGGTACTGAAAAGGAAAAGAAAAAGCAATTAATCTATCAAATGCCATAATTGCTAAAGCAAACAACTCCATCACTCCTACTAAGTGGAAAACAGACATTTGAATGAAACACTCAACATAGGATATGGTATTAACACCAGCAAGTAGAACCCCAATCATTGTGGGAGTGGTACTGCAGCAGTACAGTATATCAACAACAGCAAGGTTACAAATCAGAATATACATTGGTTTATGCAATCTCTTGTCAAAAATGATGAAGAGAATATTTAGCACATTGGCAATAACAGCAAGTAGATAGGTTATCAGCATAACCACACCAACAGCAATAGGTCTTTTAACTGTGTCAAATCCACCTATAATAAAGTGTGTTACTTTGATCGAAGCATTTGGTAATGACATATTCAACAAAATCTTAAATTGCGGTTGTTAAGGCAGAAAAGACAGAAACAACTTGTCTCAAAGGAAAAATGTGGTAAAATATGTTTCAGAAAAAAGAAAAAGAAAAAAAATGTAATATGTAAGCTTTGGAGTTACAAAAAAATAAGGAACTTTTTCAAGGAAAGAAAGAGGTTAAATATATAAATATATAAATATAAGTCTTTACCAGCCATATAAAATTGTTATGAAGAAATAACTGTGGCACACCCAAACAGCTGTGGGTTAACCAGGCAAAGTGTAGACTTTGGTATTTAAAGGCCCACAAGTTTTCAGTTGGCAGCTCATTCATCCACTCACACTAGACATAGGGCTTGGCAATTTTTGTATTTACATATCACCAGAGATTTCAGATATTTGATGTCATCCCCTCCAATGGAGGGATGAGGATGGACTGGGAGTCTGTACCAAGGGCTGTCCTGCTCTTATCAGCAACATTTTATCTGATTATTGAAGAATCAGTGAAACATTTAAGTCCAACAGCCAGGCTCTAGATTGTGCAACATCAAATTACGTAAAATCACGATTAAGAATATCAGCAAATGTTACTCTCTTACTCTCAAAAAGCAGCACTTCAACTAACAGATTGCTAAACCGATTAATCAGTTTATGTGCCTCAAGGTTGAACAGACAGCACTACTTGTGAGACTGGCTGGCTGTCATTCTGAAGGCTTTCTGCATAAATGGTAAAGGGTTCAAATAGACTGACAAGGGTCTCAAACTTGGCCCATTCACTTGTGACAACTGTGTCTATGCCCAGATCCTCAAGTAGTTGGAGCTGTTTAACTCTGGGTCCCCAGCAGTTGTTTTAACATGTCAGAAATACTTTGAAAAGTTTCAGTGAAACATACAATCTCAGATTAGAGGAAGACAAAACAAAAGACACACTGTTGCAGAGAGCTAGATATTAATAACAACTCGTGATTAAATGTGTAGTGGTATATAAACACATGGTCAGCGAAAAAGGTGAGTTAAGAAAAAACACTCATCATGGGAAGCCCCCAGGGGGTGGTTCCACAGAAGAGGGGTTTGAAAGCTGAAGGGTCTCCCTCCTATTCTACTTTTAAATATCATATTTTAATCTGTTTTAAAGGTGGTATAAAAGCTGGAATACTTAATGGTATCAGGGATGGTATTCAGTTGAATTGAAGATTTCACAGAGAATGCTGACTGCCAAAGCAGAGTGACAAAAAGGTACAATACAGTTGTTAGTTGAAGATATTCTTGTAGATTTTATAGATTATTCCGGGTGAAAATAACTAAAATAAACAGGAGAGGAGGCAACATTTCAAAATAAATGTTAAACACCAAACACACTGGAAAGTATTTTTTTAAAAATCCTTTAAATGGTGCCTCTCCCGAATCTTACAGTGGTGATATAGAACTGAAGACTTTTCAGGGCATTTTTAGGACAGCCCAATGACAAATATAGAATAAACAGTTA
Source organism: Aulonocara sp. 'chitande type north' Nkhata Bay (assembly GCF_057382095.1). Taxonomy (NCBI): domain Eukaryota; kingdom Metazoa; phylum Chordata; class Actinopteri; order Cichliformes; family Cichlidae; genus Aulonocara; species Aulonocara sp. 'chitande type north' Nkhata Bay. Next base: position 30,722,830 of record NC_141357.1, read on the forward strand.
AGAAATGATTCACATGTAACACATAATGCCTTGGTATGAATGAGGGAAAATCAGTGCCCAGAAATACAAAAAGAAAGAAAATGTAAAAGAATGTTATATAGTTGGTTGGACAAATATAAATCTATTCACCCAATTAACCACAATGTGTCACATATACAGTGGTTTGCAAAAGTATTCGGCCCCCTTGAACTTTCCCACATTTTGTCACATTACAGCCACAAACATGAATCAATTTTATTGGAATTCCACGTGAAAGACCAATACTGGTTTTCCAAAATACTCTGGAAAACCTCCTGTGTTGTACCAGTGCCAAAGACTTCACACCCCAAGGACCTCAACTGCTAGTGGCCAGTGATTCTGACATCCCACCTGATGAAGACCCTGGAGCGGCTGGCCCTAGCTCAGCTTCGGCGACTGGTGAACTCATCACTGGACTCACTTCAGTTTGCCTACCAACCTGGCATTGGAGCGGATGATGCCGTCATCCACCTCTTACATCGTTCCCTCTCTCACCTGGAGACCGCTGGGAGCACTGTGAGAATGATGTTCTTTGATTTCTCCAGTGCCTTCAACACCATTCTTCCCACGGTCCTGAAGGACAAGCTGGAGAACTCAGGAGTGGATTCTGGACATGGATTCTGGACTACCTCACTGGATTCTGGACTACCTCACTGACCGACCACAGTATGTGAGAACTCAGGGCTGTGTGTCGGACAAGGTCGTCTGCAGCACGGGGGCCCACAGGGAACAGTTCTGGCTCCATTCCTCTTCACCATCTACACTGCAGACTTCTCCCACAACTCCACCCAGTGCTTCCTGCAGAAGTTCTCTGATGACTCCGCAATAGTCGGCCTCATCACTGATGGGGATGACAAGGAGTACAAAGAACTGACCCAAGACTTTGTGGACTGGTGCCAGCTGAACTACCTTCAGATCAACACTAGTAAAACCAAGGAGCTGGTGGTAGACTTCCGCAGGCACAAACATCCTCCACTGCAACCACTGAACATCCAAGGTATGGACATCGAGGCTGTGGACAACTACAGGTACCTTGGTGTTCATCTGAACAATAAACTGGACTGGACTCATAATTCAGAAGCCCTCTACAGGAAAGAGCAGAGCAGGATGTACCTGCTGCGGAGACTCGGATCATTTGGAGTAGAGGGCCCACTCCTGAAGACCTTCTATGACTCTGTGGTGGCCTCAGCCATCTTTTATGGTGTGGTCTGCTGGGGTGGCCACATCTCTGCTGGGGACAGGAAGAGACTGAACAGGCTGATCCGAAGGGCCAGCTCTGTTCTAGGATGCCCTCTGGACCCAGTGGAGGTGGTGAGTGACAGGAGAATGGTGGCTAAGGTGTCATCCCTATTGGACAACATCTCCCACCTCATGCAGGAGACTGACAGCACTGAGCAGCTCCTTCAGTGGCAGGCTGCGGCACCCACGATGTGGAAAGAAAGTAGAAAGAAAGTAGAAAATTAATATAGCCACTACAGTAACCATCAGTAACCATCAAAACAATGATTTACAAGGTGGGTTAGAGTTATACTCAAATAAACTCGACAAGAGAATACAATTAAGAATTGATAAATATTTTTTAATGTCATTTTGCACAAAAAAAAACCATGCCTACACTCCACAAAACTCTAGCTAGTTTAATTGTAAAAAAAAAAAAAATTCTTAATTTCATTTGTCTTAAGACAGTCAAGGAATGGATCAATTTAAACCCCAATAAAAACAAATAAATAATAACCTATCAATTAGTCATTTGAATATTTCTTGAAAGAGAATGAAAGATGTGCTGTTTTCAGATATCAAATGCTTGTGTTCATTTAACATGTAGTTAAACAAAACTTAAGAGCTGTTCCACAAAGCAATATTTTCTGAGGTTGAAAGCAATTATTCATAATGATTAGCTTCTGTTGATTAAGGAAAAAAAAAAGTATGATTTAGAACACACACATACAAAACAGCCATTTTTAGAGTTGTTAGGATGCTAGTATAAACTCACAATAAAAAACAAATAAAATCAGATGTGATGAAGTGGAAGATGTTTTACAACCATTTACATATATAATATTCACAAAACTTCAGTGGGGAAAAAGACAAAACATGTATAGTAATTATTATAATAGAAAAGCACACTCAGCTCACAAGAGTCTAAGAATCTTTTTGAATATCTTAACCATCTTATTTTTAATTTCTGTTGTTCTAAGACAATACACAAAAGGATTTACAAGAGATGGACCGAGAATGTTTCCTATCAATAAACCCTGACGTTCGTCAAGAGATAATACCACGCCAACTCTAGTCAAGATGACAATAATGAATATAGGAGAGTAAAAGCATGTTACACAAATTGCATGACTCACAACAGTGCTGCCCATTTTCTTTTTGTCATTATTTGAAGATAATTTCACACAAAATAAGATTCCACAGTATGAAATACAAATGAAAGTGAAAGTGAAAAATAAAATAAAAAATGACCAAATGGCACTTTGGTTGAAATACTCATCAACCTTGACACAAGTGGTTCGCATTATGGCAGCATAATCACAGAAAGTGTACTTAAGCTTCAAGGTGCAATGAGGGAGAGGGATAACTGTTGCAGGAAACAAGACAACAGTACCACATCCAATAATCCATAAGATATATGTAAGAACAACAGTACGTGTATTTGTCAAATAACTGTGGTAATGAAAAGGAAAAATTATAGCAATTAATCGATCGAATGCCATAATTGCTAGAGCAAACCGTTCCATCACCATTGCTAAGTGGAAAACACACATTTGAATTAAGCAGTCCACGTATATGGTTTTAACATCAGCAAGGAGAACCCCAATCATTGTTGGAGTGGCACTGGAAGTGTACATTATATCAACAACAGCAAGGTTGCAAACCAGAAGATACATTGGTTTATGTAATCTCTTGTCAAAAATAATGAAGAGGATGTTTACTGTATTGGCAAAAATAGCTAGTATATAGATTATCAGCATAACCACACCAACTGCTACAGGTCTTTTGACAGTGTCAAAACCACCTATAATAAAGTGTTTCACTGTGATTGAAGCATTCTGTAACAACATACTCAACAACTTTTTAAATTAGGAGATGTTTCAAAATTTAGTTAAAGAAGTAAAACAACAACAACACCTCAGCCTCAAGCAATAGCCTTTCAAATATATTTTAAATCTTTATCAGCTGGACACATTTGTTAAGAAAAAAGCACAACCCAAACCCAAACAGCTTAGGGTAAACACTTTAAGTATCAAAAGAATGCTACGTTTTCATTGGTCTCATCCAATCACAGTTCATATAGGGGTTGGCATAGAAGTTTTTCATATGACATCATGTGGACTTCGGTCAAGAACTGTCCACCATCCTGGACATGATAAGCAGTAGCAATCACATCCAATCGCTCAAAAGTACTTTACATAGGAAATATCACTACTTTTCTCCCCTGTGTAAGCACAGCTGGGAGTGATCAGACCTAACAAGACAAAGGAAGCGAAGCAGGATACAATGAAAAAAACAGACTGTCAAAGAAACAAGAAGTATAACACAGAGACACAGACTTAACACTGAGACAGAGGCATGAACCGTGGGACTTGCAGAGCCGTAGGACGCACATGAATGAGAGGTGGAAGGCGATTGTAGTTCCTATTAACAGGGTATTGCCGACTGTCCTGCTAATTGTATGTCATATTTATGATTAAAAAAATAAAATAAAAATTGAAATTAAAAAAAGTTTAATCAAATTAGATTGTACAAAAGGTTACGGTTTTATTCCGTTCAGTTGTTAGTTCACCTGTAGTTTTTTAGAGTGGCCATTAGAGGTCACCCCACCGCTTTGTATGAGAGAGACTATGGGCAGGGAGAAACGTGGGCAAGGCACCTGAGCTTTTCTGCTCCAGATTACGAGCAGAGAAGTTGTCATTCCGTGAGAAGTGTGCGTTAATGAGCAACAGAACACACACACACATACACATACACATGCCCACGCACCTAAGCCTGTATGCAATACCTGCTCCTCTGATAATCCCTGTTACCTTCAACTGTGTAAAGTCAATACAAAAGTCTGCACTATCCTCGGTGTCTTCATTGTCTCCCTTCTGAACATTCATCCGGGCCTTGAGCAGTGTTCTGGCCGACACTCCGGGGAGTGGTAGCGGCAAATCTGAACTAGCACCTTACAGTCCTCCCAGTCCAAGTTATCTACCCAACATTAATGGTCCTTCGAGCCGGAGGTAAGCTGCTTCTACCCTAACAAGATGGATGATATTCAGAATTTCTCAGTCCTTGGTGCACGCCCACGGCGTAATATACGTCGCCCCCTCCGCTATGAAGCTTATGAGACTGACTTCCCCGGGCTTGGTGCAGGTTACCAGGAGGAAAGTGAGACAGGAGGCGACACCCGTTCTTCCCACCATCCTCCGTCTGACCCCTCTGATGACCGCTCACACAGCCATGTCACACCATTGAGAGCAAAGTTAGAAGATATCAGGGGCGGCGCGTGGGGGAGGCTTACTGGGCTTAAGCCCGGGTTGTTTTGTCAGAAGCCCGGGGTCTTTTGGAGTGTAATTTTTTTCATAGTTAGATGCCTGGCTGACAACTGTATAAAACAAAAAGTACACACAATATTCGAAGCACATAGTGCACACTGTGGGAATTTACGACTGTGCGTGAATCCCCCCCCTGATATTGGTATGATCCGAGCTCAGGCACTAAGCGACTGAGCGAGGGGGCGGGGCAGCTGCTGCCTGTGAGTGCACTGTTGGAGAAACGGAGCCAGCCATACTAAGGAGAGCTTAAGTTTGAGCAGGTACCAAAGCAAATCATTCGTACCGTACAAATAATGTAAATATGACGGTGCATCACGAAAGATTGATATCAAACTGATCACTTGACCAATATTATGTTACTTGCTCTTCAAGTGAATCAACAAATGGCGAAATGAAAAGCCGAACAAATGCTATTTTTTAGAGTCTTAGCTTACGTGTGTTTATTTCATATTTTCAGTTCTTACCCTCCCCGACTAAATCGGTTTCAGTTATGTACTGAAATATAAGAATGGACATTAGAGGGTTCTTTCAAAGAAAAAACTCAGGTAAATGTTATTTTATATATTATGCTTTGTATGTTGTTCAGTATATTTCTATGCAAAACAAGAGGGATTTCAGTACAAACCAGATATTTACATACACTTTAGGGAGAAAACATAAAACATTTTTACTGTACAACATCAATTTAGAGTAAACTTTTGTTTTAGATAAATATTGAAATATCTTTTGAATTAGTTAAATGTCAGAATAAAGAGAGACAGAGCTGTCTATTTTTATCACTTTCATCAAATTTAGGAGTACATGTACACTAAGTTTATTGTTAATTAATAAGAAAACTGCAGACGATTCCATTCTGAGCTGAAGAAGCTTCTGATAGGTTCGTAGAGTCCATGTGAGTAAACTGGTGGCACAGCTGTGGATGCATATAAGGCAAAACACAGAGCCTGTTTCTGTGACATGGGAACATCAAGAGATGTCAACCAAAACACCAGGAAAAGAACTGTGGAGCTCCATAAGTGTGGCTCAATTTTGAATACAATTTGGTGCCATTTAAAATTAAGAAATACAGATAGTTTCTCTCTTTACTCTTAAAGTTAACAAATATATGTTTTTTATATTTATCAATCTAAAAAAATAAACATTTAGTCTGATTTGATGTTACAATTTAAAAAGTGTTTGTGTTTTCTGAAGAGTTTGTAAATATCTGTATATTTGATGATTGTCAGCACAAAGAGAGAGAGAGGAACAGAGAGGGAGAGAGAGGAGCAGAGAGGGAGAGAGAGGAGCAGAGAGGGAGAGAGAGGAGCAGAGAGGGAGAGAGAGGAGCAGAGAGGGAGAGAGAGGAGCAGAGAGGGAGAGAGAGGAACAGAGAGGGAGAGAGAGGAACAGAGAGGGAGAGAGAGGAGCAGAGAGGGAGAGAGAGGAACAGAGAGGGAGAGAGAGGAGCAGAGAGGGAGAGAGAGGGAGATGGAGAATGAGGACAGAACAGAGGTGGAACAAGAGCAGGTGAGACACACATGTTAGTCAAATGGTTGTTTACCAAAAGTATCACCGTATCATAGGTCCTCATGTATCTCGTACCTAGTGTTTCTTTTTAGGTTTGTTATTTTTCAAATTCTATATTTATTAAGTTATGCGGGCTTGTTTGCACAACAAGGCTAAATAATTATATAAACTTTTCTCAATCTAAATATTGTACATTGGTAGAATTAAAAAATAAGTGTAGTGCAGGTCTATGATGATTTTTAGTGCTACTATCATCTAGTTCTGATTCTGGTTCTGTCTTGGTTAAATCCTAAGTGGTCCTGATTTTGAACTGTTGTAGTCCTGTTTTAATTCTGGATCAGTTCTGGGTCTGGTTGAATTGGGGTTTAGTCCTCATGTCTTGATACAGCCCTGATTTTGTTCTGCCTTGCTGCTTAAAAACTAGTTTAAGGTGTCCTGCACATGTGATATATATTTTTCCCTATATGAAGTCATTCTTTTTTGAACAAAACTCAAAACAGAGCCTATTAATCTTTCAGTCATTTTTACCCCCCCCCCCCCCCCTCCCAAAAAAAACCAAAATCCCACATGCATACTACCCTTTTGGGCTAAGCCCCGGGTGTTTCAAATGTCTGGCTCCGCCTCTGGAAGATATACAAGGTGAAAGGTTCCTGTTCCAGCAGTCCCATGACCAGATGAGAGCCGGGCTGGCTGATTTCCAGGCCCTTCATACTAGTTTGCTGCAGCTGCTGGACCGTGCAGAGAGTCTGCAGCTCAGTCCACCGCACAGAGCCCCTGTTGTTCATCTCCAGCCACCCCCTGCTGAAGAGGAAGAGGACTGGCCTCCACCACCACCTCCTATTGAATTCAAGGAGGCGTCTGTCTCCAGCCAGGGTCCAGTTGAGGACCGCATCGATACAATGATGAAAGAGCTGCAGGATCTGAAGAGGGAGTCTATGGCTGCACAGAAGAGTCAGATCATCCCCCCACATGAATCTAAGCCAGGGTTCACTTCTCCTAAGCCAAGGACCACCTACCCTCCAGCGCTGCCTCCGAGAGCACACCCCCCTCCATTGCAACCACTGCCAGTTCCACCTCCATCCTCATCTACTCCTTTCTGGCCCTCACAGATGTACAGACCCCCGGCTTAGCAGTGGCCCCAGATTTGACCTACAGGGGGCCTCGTCCGAGCATTCCCAAGCTCACACGCCGTAATCCTGGGGAATTTGCTCGTCTAAAGATGGCGCTAGAGAACTTATTGCCCCCGGAGAGTTCAGAGCTCTTCAGGTACCAAGTCTTGTTAGATCACCTACACCTGGAGGAAGCAAAGTTGATAGCGGACGCTTACCTCCATTCTGCCACGCCCTTCAGTGACACCATGAATACTCTTAACGACAGGCTTGGGCAGCCTCACCAGCTTGCCCTGAGGAGAACTGCTGCTGTCATGGACTCACCTGACATCCGCCGAGGGGATGCAGCCGCATTCGAGCGATTCTCTCTTCACATCCAGTCGCTCGTGGGCATGCTGAAGACTTTAGGCCCTGATGGGGAGGTCGAACTCCAGTGTGGCTCCCATGTGGCTCGACTTCTTAGTAAGCTTCCTTCAGAGCAAAGAGCTGATTTCCGTTGGTGCATGTACAACCATTCTGGTCAGGCTTACACCCTGGACGACCTGGCTACCTGGTTAAAGTACGAATCCTGGTGTCAGGACTATGACGGCTTGCCCACGCCAACGATCACCAGAGAGAAGCCTGATGTCAGACCAAGCAAGCGCTCTGTTGCGGTTCTTCACAGTGTAGAGAGCTCACCCAGGTCACTAGGTACCACTCCAAACAAAGCTAGGCAGCAGCCCTACTGTGCCTTTTGCGATAACCGTGCCCATCACCTGAGTCAGTGTCAGGAGGTCATCAAGCTGAGTCGCGAACAGCTCACAGACTGGATAAAGACCAACAAGAGGTGCTGGCATTGCGCTCGCTCCCATCAGGCAGCACAGTGTACCCTCAAGAAACCCTGCAGCCTGTGTCAGGGTCGTCATCTGCAGGTCCTTCACGACGTGAATTCTAAGCCCTTAAAGACACATGGCCCAGTGTCTGCTCCCCCACGAGGTGAGAATCCTACGGGCGTCCTGTACCTCGATCGTCCTACAGAGAGCGGCCAAGTCCTGTTAAAGGTTGTCCCAGTCATCCTTCACCATAATGGCAAGACTTTGAGCACTCACATAGTTTTGGATGATGTGGAGTCCTTGCAGCGGAAGTAGAGACACCTCAGAGGCCTGCCTCTCCAGGCCTTCAAGAAGGTCAAACCTCTCCTTCTCATTGGCAGTGACCACCCACAGCTCATCACTGCAACTGAAGCTGTCCATCTTGGTCCACCGGGTGGTCCCGCTGCTATGCGCACCAGGTTAGGGTGGACACTACAGGGTCCCTCCAGCCTTATCGGTTCCTCTTCGCTGCCACAACAGTGCCTCTTCACAACTGCTATTCCTCCCCAGGTGAGTGAGCTACTCAAACATGTAGAGAAGTTATGGTAGGTAGATGTCATCCCAGTGCCAGAAGGCAAGGTGGTTACCCGTTCAAGAGAGGATAACTATGCAGTTAGCCTGCTAGAGCAGAAGACAGTTCGTGTAGAACTCGAGGGCATCCAACGCTATGCCACCCCACTCCTTCGCCGCCAGAACATGCCACACCTTAAAGCTAGCCCTAACGCTGTTGTTCCCAGTTTGAGAAGCGTGGAGAGAAGGCTCCAGAAAGATCCAGAACGAGCTAAGATCTACTGGGCGGAGATAGAGAAGTTGGTCCAGGCCGGTTCGGTGGTTAAGGTGTCCGCCTCTGAGGTTGTTCAAACAGATGAGTCATGGTACATCCCTCACCCCCTTGTTAGCCACAATGGCAAAGATTGCCTTGTGTTTAACTGTTCTTTCCAGTTCCAAGGCCAGGCCCTCAACGAACATCTTCTGCTGGGCCTACCCTGAGCGCATCAAGATTGTGTTACAGAACACACACACACACACACAGACACACACAGACACACACACACACACACACACACACACACACCTTCTACCTTCTACCAGATTGCAGAAGTTGGAACAGTTTGTTGCCAGGATGGGACGGGTCCTTCAGTATCTGCGCTGCTCTAGTCCGGCATCTCCTGGTGTAGGTGTCCTGAAGCGGGGGGAGAGCAATCCTGCAGCAGCGTTCTGCTGTACGGATCACTCTCTGGAGAGCTTTTTGGTCCTTCACACAGCTGTTCCCGAACCACGATGTCATGTTCTGTGTGAGGATGCTCTCCACAGCGCCTGTATAGAAAATCCCGAGGATCTTTGGAGAGACCCTGAACTTCCTCAGTTGTCGTAGGTGATACAGGCGCTGCCTAGCCTTTTTGGTCTGGACCTGAATGTGGGCAGCCCATGTCAGGTCTGAGGAGATGTGGACACCAAGATACTTGAAGGACTGCACCATCTCCACTGGAGCTCCATTGATGATAATGGGCTTGTAGTCTCTGTGCTGACCCCTTCTGAAGTCCACCACCAGCTCCTTGGTCTTGCTGACGTTCAGCTGGAGGTGGTTGTCCTGGCACCACGATGCCAGATTCTTCACTTCATCCATGTAGGCCGTCTCATCGTTGTTGGAGATGGCACCCAACACCACTGTGTCGTCAGCAAACTTCACAATGGTGTTGGAGCCATGGGTGGCCACACAGTCTGAAGTGTAGAGGGAGTAGAGCAGTGGCGAGAGGACACATCCCTGAGGTGCTCCTGTGTTGATGGTGATGCTGTTGGAGAAGCACCTGCCCACCCTCACCACCTGAGTTCTGCCAGTGAGGAAGTCCAACACCCATGCACACAGACGGCTGTTAAGTCCCAGATCCCTCAGCTTTGTGAACAGTCTGCAGGGCACTATTGTGTTAAACGCTGAACTGTAATCAACAAACAGCATTCGCACATAGTTACCCTGTTTCTTGTCCACGTGGCTGAGAGTGGTGTGTAGGACGTGGGCGATGGCATCCTCTGTGGATCTGTTGGATCTGTAGGCGAACTGCAGCGGATCTGTGGTGTCTGGGATGGCGGAGGAGATGATGTTCTTCAGCAGCCTCTCATACACCTTCATTACTACCGAGGTCAGTGCAACTGGCCGGTAATCGTTCAGGGATGAGGGTTTGCTGTTCTTGGGCACAGGGATGATGGTGGATCTTTTGAAGCATGTGGGGACCACAGACTTCGCCAGGGACTCGTTGAAGATGTAAGTGAACACACCTGCTAGCTGGTCAGCACAGCAGCGCAGCAGACGGCCGGTGATGCCGTCTGGCCCCGCCGCTTTCCTTGTGTTCACTCTCCTCAGTGCCGCTCGGACGTCTTGCTCCGCGATGCTGGTCACCGGTCTCTCGCTGATGACGTCACTGTCCTCGGTAGTCAGGCGGTAGATAGCATTAGCCGCCTGGCTAACCTCGAAACGGGCGTAGAACCAATTCAGCTCGTTGGTGAATGCAGAGTCGGCGTTGATCGGCGCAGTGTCCCTGGCTTTGTAGTCCGTAATGGTGCGTAGTCCGTGCCACATACTCCGTGTGTCGCCCTGGTGGAAGCGGGACTCCACACGTTCCCGGTACCTGCGTTTGGCATCTCTCACCGCGCGCCGCACGCCGTATGAGGCCGCTTTGTAGGCGCTCATATCGCCAGTGGCGAGACCCGTGTTGTAGGAGGCGGTCCTGGCGTTTACTGCAGTGCGGATCGATCTGTCCATCCACGGTTTCTGGTTTGGGAATGTGGTGACTCTCGCAGTGGGGATAATCTCCTCCGCTAGCATATTGACGAAGCATACTGCTACTTCCGTAAACTCGTTGATGTCGACTGTGCATGCTCTGAACATGTCCCAGTCTACGTCGTTGAGTGCGTCCTGTAGCGTAGCTTCTGATTGGGCAGTCCACCGTTTTACTTCCTTCGTGGTCACGTCTTCCCTCCGTATGCTTTATTTATACTGGGGAATGAGGAAGATGGCGTTGTGGTCAGACTTCCCAAAAGCCGGGTGTGAGACAGCTTTGTAGCCCTGCTTGTATGGCGTGTAGCAGTGATCCAAAATCCGATCCCCTCTAGTTGGACACGAGACATGCTGGTAAAAGTTTGGCATGACTTTTCTGAGGTTCGCTTTGTTAAAGTCTCCTGCTACAATGAGGGCTGCGCCCGGGTCCTTGTTTTGAAGCGAGCTCAGCACATCATGTAATTCGGACAAAGCCATACCTGTGTCCGCTTGGGGTGGGATATAGACCACCGTGGTGATGACTGAGGTGAACTCACGGGGCAGATAGAAAGGGCGGCACTTAATGCTCAGGAACTCCAGATGTGGCGAGCAGCCGCTGGAGAGAGTAGAAATGCTCCTGGCATCACACCACTTTCTGTTTACCATGAAACACACTCCTCCACCTCTGCCGTTCTGTCCGCGCGGAGCACAAAGAATGAATCCGACGGAGTTACGGCCTGGTCCGGCACGGTGGGGGACAGCCATGTCTCCGTGAAGCACAGAATGTTGCAGTCCCTCATGTCACGTTGGAAGGTGACCCTTGCTCTTAGGTCATCGAGCTTGTTCTCCATGGATTGTACATTGGCCAGTAGGATACTGGGCAGTGGTGCGCGATGCGCCTGCTGTCTCAGTCTGTTCCTAATACCAGCGCGTTTTCCCCGGCGCTTCTTTGTTCTGCGCCTCGGATGAGCGGCCTGTCCTTTGTTGTTCTCCGCGCCGCGTAGAATCTCTGGCGGCGAGGAAGGGTCGGGTTTAAAAGTGTCCAAGATTAGATGTGCAACCTTGGCACCGATGTTTACAAGTGATCCGCTGTCGTATACTATAAGACTAGAGGATTTTGGGATGTAAACCAGAGCAAAAAATAAGTAAAAAACAAGAAAAGTGGATAGTCGGAGCGGCGCGGTCAGGAAGGCGTCTGGACGTGGCCGCGCCATCTTGGATCATAGATCATACATAGAATGTAGTTAATCTTAATCAAGTACAAAACTATTTGTTATTTTGTCGTTGCTTCAGCCGTGATGGATCTACTGTCAGTTTTAATAACTGCCATTAGTTAAGTTAATATTTTCAAAGGTGCAATTTCCTTGTGGTGATAGCTTCTGTGTTATAGCAACTCTAAAGAGCCAAAGTAAAAGTAAATTAAAGTATCCAGCCATCCTCATCCTACCCTTGGGTGGATGGGAGCATGGTTCTGCAATCTGGCGCCGGTGAGGTCGGCTGCCGTCACGACTGCTCCGACCACTTTTTCTTTGTCTTTGTTTTTTAAGTTAGTTTTCAGCATCTCTAAATAGGCAAAATCATCACCATTGGGTACATTATTTATGACAGTGACACTCTTGTTTCTATTGGAATACAATGTACTCACAATTCGAAGTTTTTAACTCCGGATCCGAGCTGGCCGAGTGAGATCTTGAGGGAGAAAAAAGGGAAGCGGCGGCGGCGGCCTAGAGGGAAGCGAGCCGGCGTTAGGAACAGGCTGAGAGCTCGTGCACACCGCACACCTCTGCCTAGCATCCTGCTCGCCAACGTCCATTCACTGGAGAACAAGCTTGATGACCTCAGGGCCAGGATAAAGTTCCAGAGAGACATTCGGGACTGCAATCTCCTCTGCTTCACCGAGACATGGCTGAACCCAGCGGTGCCGGATCATGCCATCCAGACGGCCGAGTTCTTCTCGGTTCACCGCATGGACAGGACACGGGACTCGGGGAAGTCAAGGGGAGGCGGCGTGTGTTTAATGGTGAACAACAACTGGTGCAACAGTGCGAACGTTGTTCCTCTCACACGCTCCTGCACACCAAATCTGGAACTACTGTCCATCATGTGTCGTCCTTTTTATCTACCTCGGGAATTTACATCGGTCATTGTAAGTGCCGTTTATATTCCACCACAAGCGGACACGGTCACCGCCTTATGCGAGCTGCATGAGGCACTCACACAGCACCAGACACAACACCGGGACGCTGCGCTTATTGTGACGGGGGACTTTAATAGTGCCAACCTCAAACGTGCAGCGCCGAACTTTTATCAACACATCACCTGCCCCACCAGAGGTGAAAGGACACTGGACCACTGCTACACTACGGTCAAGGATGGCTACAAGGCACAATCCCGCCCTCCTTTTGGCAAATATGATCACGCCGCCATCTTCCTCATGCCAAAATACAAACAAAGGCTAAAACAGGAAGTTCCGGTTCAGAGGAAGATCGCGCGCTGGACTGATCAATCGGTGGCCGCGTTAAAGGACGCACTCGATGACGCAGACTGGGGCATGTTCAGAAACAGCTCCGATGATGATGTCAACGTGTTTACGGAAGCGGTTGTGGGATTCATCGGGAAACTAGCGGATGATACCGTGGAGACAAAGACTATCACAACGTTTCCCAACCAGAAGCCGTGGGTGGATAAAACCATCCGCGACGCTCTGAGATCCCGCACCGCTGCCTACAACATGGGACTCACGACGGGGGACATGGACCCGTACAAAGCCGCGTCATATAACGTGCGGAGGGCGGTGAAAGAGGCGAAGCAGCGCTACGGGAGGAAACTAGAGTCACAACTCCAACTGAGTGACTCTAGGAGCCTATGGCGGGGACTAAGGACAATAACGGACTATAAAGCACCAACGACCGGTATGACGAACGCGGCCGTGACTCTGGCAGACGAGCTGAACACTTTCTATGCTCGCTTCGAGGCTGCAGCTAAGGACTCCAACAATGCTAGTGCTAGCGGCGCTAACGGCTGCAGACAGGAAGATACTGCCAGCACCGGAAACGTGCTCGTCATCTCCGAGCATGAAGTTAGGAGAGCCTTCAAGAGAGTGAACACCAGGAAAGCAGCAGGACCAGACGGCATCCCAGGTCGTATCCTCAGAGACTGCGCATACCAGCTAGCTCCTGTGTTCACTGAGATATTCAACATCTCTTTATCTCAGTCGGTGATCTCCACATGCTTCAAAGAGTCCATCATTGTTCCTGTCCCGAAGAAACCCCACCCTGCTTCTCTCAATGACTATCGCCCTGTAGCACTCACCTCAGTAGTGATGAAGTGCTTTGAACGCCTGGTCAGAGACTTCATCATTTCTTCACTACCAGACACACTGGACCCACTACAGTTTGCTTACCATCCAAATCGTTCCACAGACGATGCCATCTCTCATCTCCTCCACACATCACTCACTCACTTGGACACTAGAAGGGGGAATTATGTTAAAATGCTCTTCATAGACTACAGCTCTGCATTTAATACCATAATTCCCTCCACACTCACCACCAAGCTGGAGCATCTGGGACTCAGCTCATCTATGTGTCAGTGGATCTCCAACTTCCTAACTGGCAGACCACAGGCAGTAAGGATGGGCGGACATGTCTCAGTCTCCACCACTCTCAGCACTGGAGCCCCCCAGGGGTGTGTTCTGAGCCCCCTGCTGTACTCCCTGTACACATATGACTGCGTGGCCACTACCAGCTCCACCACCATCATCAAGTTTGCTGACAACACCGTCGTGGTGGGCCTGACCTCTGATAAAAACGAGACGACCTACCTGAAGGAGATTAGGAATCTGGAGAACTGGTGCCAGAGGAACAACCTCCTTCTAAACGTCAGTAAGACAAAGGAGCTGATAGTGGACTTCAGCACTAAGCAGGAGAGGAACTACCAGACCCCTGTCATCAACGAGTGCCCAGTGGAGAGAGTGGACAGCTTCAAATACCTCGGAGTTCACATCACGCAGGACCTGTCATGGTCCTGTCACATCAACACCGTGGTGAAAAAGGCCCGTCAGCGTCTCTACCACCTCAGACGCTTGAGAGACTTCCAACTGCCCTCCAAGGTGCTCAGGAACTTTTACTCGTGCACCATAGAGAGCATCCTGGCGGGAAACATCTTAACCTGGTTCGGGAACAGCACCATGCAGGACAGACAAGCTCTACAGAGGGTTGTGCGGTCAGCTGAGCGCACCATCCGCTCCGAGCTCCCTGACCTGCACTCAATCTACAGCAGGCGGTGCTGGACCAAGGCCAGGAAGATCGTGAAGGACCTCAGCCATCCCAACAACGGACTGTTCTCTCTGATGAGGTCAGGAAAGCGATTCCGCTCCCTGAAGACCAACACAGAGAGACTTAGGAGGAACTTCTTCCCGCAGGCGATACGGTCTCTCAATCACACCACCACACAGTACTGACTCACACATATAGTTCTTACACACACACTGGACATTCTGGGCATTGTTATCACTTAAATCACTTTAAGCATATTTACACTGCACAAGACATAATGTGGATTGCACAACACTGGTCACTATATTCTTCATTTCCAGTTAATACTTGTACAGCTGCTGTTATTGTGTGTGTGTGTGTGTGTGTGTGTGTGTGTGTGTGTGTGTGTGTGTGTGTGTATATATATATTTATTTAATTATTTATATTTCTTCATACATTCTTATATAGTTCTATACTGTGTATTGTGTATTTTGTTGTACAGTTATTTTATTTTCAACTTTAATTTATATACTTTATCATATTCTTTCCCATTTAAATTTACCCTTCATTCTAATTTGTGTTGTACAGTTATTTCATTTTTAACCTTAATTTTTTATATTTTATTCCTTCCTAGTTAAATTTACACTTTAATTTTTCATATTTATTTCCTATCTTATTCATAGCCCTTTCCTTTTTTTTTTCTTCTTCTTCTTTAGGTCACGAGCAGTTGTCTAAGCATTTCACTGCATATCGTACGACTGTGTACGTGACAAATAAAAAATTTGAATTTGAATTTGAATCTCTGCGGATATGTAAATAGAAAATTGTCTATGCCACAATGCAGTGTCACTGGATGACGGGAGTGCAGAGTGAGAATGTACGGTTCTTGTGAGGCTTAAAATGCGAAAGCACAGGTGCTTTGTGTTCAAAGCCAAACTGTCTGTTTACCTGGGTTATTATTTTTTTGTTCTTAACCACTGTCTACTGCTACTAAAGCTTTGCAATATCTTTAACCACCTTTTGCTTTGAGAGGTGTCTTTTATTTTTGTCTTTTTACTTTATCAATTCCAATTTGAAACTTATTGTAATTTAATATTCTTTAATATGTCTTTACAGAATGCGTCAACCAAACTAACACATTTTATTATAGGTGGCTTTGACACAGTCAAAAGGCCTGTAGCAGTTGGTGTGGTTATGCTGATAACTTATTTACTAGCTGTTACTGGCAGTTTGGTCAATATCCTCTTCATTGTTTCTGACAAGCAGTTACATAAACCAATGTATCTTCTGATTTGCAATCTTGCTGTTGTTGACATACTGTATACCTCTAGTGCCACTCCAACAATGATCGGGGTTCTTCTTGCTGGTGTTAATACCATATCATATGTGGAGTGTTTAATTCAAATGTGTGTTTTCCAGCTGGGATCAACAATGGAGATGTTTTCTTTAACAATTATGGCATTTGATCGATTAATAGCTATAATTTATCCTCTTCGGTACCATAGTTATTTAACAAATACACGTATAATGGTACTTACATACATTCTGTGGATTGTTGCCTCTGGTTTTGTGGCTCCTTTACCAGCAACAGTTGTCCCTCTCCCTCACTGCACCTTGAGGCTTAGGTACACTTTCTGTGACGCTGCTGCTGTATTACGAACCCTTTGTGTTGACCCAGAGAAATATTTCAATGAAGGTGCCAGTAGGTTATTTTTTCTGTTATTTTTCACATTCGTTTTCATTTGTCTTTCATACTGTGTGATCTTGTTTTTTGTGAAATTATCATCAAATAATGACAGAATGAAAATGGGAAGCACTCTTGTGAGTCACCTGATTTGTGTAATATGTTTATACTGTCCCATTTTTATCCATGCTATTTTGACCAGGTTTGGTGTGGTATTAACTCTTGAAGAACGCCAAGGTTTATCAATTGGCACCATCCTCGGTCCATCTCTTGTAAATCCTTTTGTGTATTTTCTTAGGACAAAGGAAATTAAAAGTAAGATTTTTAAGATACTTAGAAAGGCTAACACAGCTCGTTAGAGTCTTGTGAACTGTGAGTACACTTATTTTTAAAATGGGCAGAAATGTTGGAATATTCATATGCATTTTTTAAACTTTTTCCTGGTCAGATTTGTGAACTTTTGAGTCCTATTTATGTGAGAAGAATCAACCTGTAAATCATTACACTTACAGTGGTATTTAAAAAGTAGACTGAAGATTATTTTCTTACACAACAAAATTTTGAAACACAAAATGTTCCAATTCACTGTGGCACATTTGAGTTTTGGATTAAATGCACTGACAGCTCAAAGAGCTTACGATTCAAGTAGTGAACAGGCAACTTCTCTCACTGATTCTTTATCATGATTATTTGTTGTTGTTTGTGAGCGACACTGTTTGATAATAACAATTTATGAAGTAATTATTGTGTTATTTTGAACCAAAATAATGTTTGTCATTAAATTCTGGAATGCCTGAGAAGAAAAGGTTACATTGTTTTGTTTAGTTGTTTTAAATGTTTGTTTTGTTTTGTTTTGTTTTTTGTAAGTGGGTGAATGACAACATTCTTAAAACAGTAGGGAATTGACCAGATAACAGTGCGAGAATTATTATAGTGAGCACACATGGACTGAAGGGAACTTTTAAACAAAGATAAAGATAAGATGTGAAGAAAAATGGGATCTTTTTATTGATTCAACTACTTTGACCAGCTCAGATAAAAATGTTTCTTAAATAACAAGCTCAGCTGGGGTAGGAACAGATAACAAAATGAAAGTTACCAAAAGGAGAAATATGAATTTTCATACGAAAATATGAAAAGAAATGTGTATAAAAAAGAGTACAAACATTTTCATCTTCAAATATGGCAAGTTTTACTTATGGGCAGTCACCATTTAAGGTTGCACAGTTTTCATATGAACAACTGAACATTGTCTGGTGATACCTGTTCTGTAATTTCAATAGCTTTCAATAGATAGCTCATGCAGAATCAGGACATCTCAATCCGCTCTTCATCATTGCATAAGCCATTTATTTTTCTTATATTTCATGCTTTCTAAAGTCTATACAACAAACACAAAAAAGAAGCTTTTATTTTCAATGACATCATTGCTATCAATAAATAGGACAATAAATAGGACTTTGTGCTTCTTACTTCTTACAGCTCACACTGCCATTGCTCTTCCCGTTTGGAGCAGCAGTATCAGTCGGTGACCAAAATGGACTTTTTTCTTTCACCTCACCATAAGCCAGAGACCGTTCGCCATAAATCTAACCCAAAGACTGTATTTTGTGATGACATTCTGGACTATCCCATTACCACTTGTTACCATGCTGCTTCTAAAAGGACTGCTTTGCCCTCGGAGGCTCAATTCAATTCAATTCAATTTTATTTATATAGCGCCAAATCACAACAAAAGTCGCCTCAAGGCGCTTCATAAATACAGAGAAAAACCCAACAATCATATGACCCCCTATGAGCAAGCACTTTGGCGACAGTGGGAAGGAAAAACTCCCTTTTAACAGGAAGAAACCTCCTGCAGAACCAGGCTCAGGGAGGGGCAGCCATCTGCTGCGACCGGTTGGGGTGAAAGAAGGAAGACAGGATAAAAGACATGCTGTGGATGAGAGACAGAGGTTAATAACAGATATGATTCAATGCAGAAAGGTCTATTAATACATAGTGAGTGAGAAAGGTGACTGGAAAGGAAAAACTCAATGCATCATGGGAATCCCCCAGCAGCCTACGTCTATTGCAGCATAACTAAGGGAGGATTCAGGGTCACCTGATCCATCCCTAACTATATGCTTCAGCAAAAAGGAAAGTTTTAAGCCTAATCTTAAAAGTAAAGATAGTGTCTGTCTCCCGAATCCAAACTGGAAGCTGGTTCCACGGAAGAGGGGCCTGTAAACTGAAGGCTCTCCCTCCCATTCTACTTTTAAATACTCTAGGAACAACAAGTAAGCCTGCAGTGCGAGAGTGAAGTACTCTAATAGGGTGACATGGTACTACAAGGTCATTAAGATAAGATGGGGCCTGATTATTTAAGACCTTGTATGTG
This sequence comes from Aulonocara sp. 'chitande type north' Nkhata Bay, assembly GCF_057382095.1. Lineage (NCBI taxonomy): Eukaryota > Metazoa > Chordata > Actinopteri > Cichliformes > Cichlidae > Aulonocara > Aulonocara sp. 'chitande type north' Nkhata Bay. The sequence continues at coordinate 30,741,931 of NC_141357.1, forward strand.
AGGAGCAGGATTTTGAATTCAATTCTGGATTTAACAGGAAGCCAATGAAGGGAAGCCAAAACAGGAGAAATATGCTCTCTCTTTCTAGTCCCTGTCAGTACTCTTGCTGCAGCATTTTGGATTAACTGAAGGCTTTTCAGCGAGTTTTTTGGACATCCTGATAAGAATGAATTACAGTAGTCCAGCCTGGAAGTAATAAATGCATGAACTAGCTTTTCAGCGTCACTCTGAGACAGGATATTTCTAACTTTAGAGAAGATGTTGCGCAAATCGAAGAACGCAGTCTTACATGTTTAATATGTGCGTTGAAGGACATGTCCTGGTCAAAAATGATTCCAAGGTTCCTCACAGCGTTACTGGAGGCCAAGGTAATGCCATCCAGAGTAAGAATCTGCTTAGATACCATATTTCTAAGATTTTCAGGGCCGAGTACAATAACCTCAGTTTGATCTGAATTAAGAAGCAGAAAGTTAGCAGCCATCCAGGTCTTTATGTCTTTAAGACAGTCCTGCAGTTTAACTAATTGGTGTGTGTTATCTGGCTTCATGGACAGATAGAGCTGGGTGTTATCTGCATAGCAGTGAAATTTATGCTATGTCTTCTAATGATACTGCCTGAGAGAAGCATGGATAATGTAAACAGAATTGGTCCTAGCACTGAACCCTGTGGAACTCCATAACTGACGTCAGTGTGTGAAGAGGACTCTCCATTTACATGTACAAATTGGAGTCTATTAGATAGATATGATACAAACCACTGCAGCACAGTACCTGTAATACCTACAGCGTGCTCTAATCGCTCTAATAGGATATTATGGTCAACAGTATCGAACGCTGCACTGAGGTCTAGCAGGACAAGCACAGAGATGAGTCCACTGTCAGAGGCCATAAGAAGATCATTTGTAACCTTCACTAAAGCTGTTTCTGTTCTGTGATGAGCTCTGAAACCTGACTGAAACTCTTCAAATAAACCATTCCTCTGCAGATGATCTGTTAGCTGTTTGACAACTACTCTTTCAAGGATTTTTGATATGAAAGGAAGGTTGGAGATTGGCCTATAATTAGCTAAGACTGCTGGGTCTAGAGATGGCTTTTTGAGTAAAGGTTTAACTACAGCCAGCTTGAAGGCCTGTGGTACATAGCCGATTATTAGAGATAGGTTGATCATATTTAAGATCGAAGAATTAATTAATGGCAGGACTTCTTTGAGCAGTTTTGTAGGAATGGGGTCTAAAAGACACGTTGATGGTTTGGAGGAAGTAATTATTGACGTTAACTCAGAATGATATATTGGAGAAAAAGAGTCTAACTTAACATCAATGGTACTAAGAGTAGCTGTAGATAATATTGCATCTGTGGGATGATTATTGGTAATTTTTTCTCTAATGATAAAAATTTTATTTGTGAAGAAGTTCATGAAATCATTACTAGTTAACGTTAAAGGGATGGTTGGCTCAAAAGAGCTCTGACTTTTTGTCAGCCTGGCTACAGTGCTGAAGAGAAACCTGGGGTTGTTCTTATTTTCTTCAATCAGTGATGAATAGTAAGATGTTCTGGCTTTGCGGAGGGCTTTCTTATAAAGCAGCAAACTATTTCTCCAGGCTAAATGATGATCCTCTAAATTTGTGACACGCTATTTCCTCTCCAGCTTATGAGTCATCTGCTTTAGGGTACGTGTTTGAGAATTATACCACAGAGTCGGGTACTTCTGATTTGAGACCTTAGTTTTCACTGGAGCTACAGTATCCAGAGTCGTACCGTACGTAGTACGGAGGTAAAATTATTAACAAGATAATCGACCTCTGTTGGAGTAGTATTCAGGTAGCTACTCTGCTCTATGTTGGTACAGGGCATTGAAGATGATAACAGTGGGTGGATTATATTCTTAAACTTAGTTACAGCACTTTCAGAAAGACATCTACTTTGATAAAGTCTACTCTCCACCGCTGTGTAATCAATTATTGTAAATGTAAATGTTATCAGGAAATGATCAGACAGGAGAGGGTTTTCAGGAAACACTGTTAAATGTTCAGTTTCTATGCCATATGTTAAAACAAGATCTAGAGTGTGATTAAAGTGGTGGGTGGGTTGTTTTATATTTTGAGAGAAGCCAATTGAGTCTAATAACAGATTAAATGCCATGTTGAGGCTGTCATTTTTAGCATCTACATGGATGTTAAAATCACCCACAATAACCCCTCCCCCACATTGGACAATCGGACCATCTCTCCCTGTTCCTCACACCTCGGTATTCACCACTCATCCAACGTGTGAAACCTGCTGTGAGGACAATTAAAGTGTGGCCAGAGGGGACAGACGCAGTGCTCCAGGACAGATTTAAAAACACAGACTGGAATATGTTCACCCACACAGACCTGGACCAGTACGCCTCATCTGTACTGGATTACATCTCCAAAACCACAGACAGTGTCACCACCCAGAAACGGATCACCATGTACCCCAACCAGAAGCCTTGGATGAACCGGGATGTTCGTCTCCTCCTGAAGGCCCGCAACACTGCCTTTAGGTCAGGAGATGCACACGCCTACAGTACAGCCAGGGCTAATCTAAAGAAGGGCATCAAAAAAGCCAAACACCATTACAAAAAGAAGGTAGAAGAACACTTCTCCAACTCCAACCCCCGACGCATGTGGCAAGGACTCCAGACCATCACAGACTACAGGACCACCAAACCCTCCCCCGCATCCTCTGATGTCTCCTTCCTCAACGAGCTCAACAACTTTTATGCTCGTTTTGAGCGAGGGAACCCCACAACCACAACCAAAGCAGACATGACGCCAGACCACCAACCTATGACTCTCTCCCCCACCGATGTAGGAGCGGTGCTGAGCAGGATCAATGTCCACAAGGCTGCAGGCCCTGATGGCATCCCCGGGCGTGTTCTCAGAGCGTGTTCTGGGGAGCTTGCAGGAGTGCTCACAGACATATTCAATCTGTCCTTGGCCCACGCTGTGGTACCGGCCTGCTTCAAATCCACCTCCATCGTCCCGATACCCAAAAACTCCAACCCATCTTGCCTCAATGATTACCGCCCAGTAGCACTCACCCCCATCATCACTAAGTGCTTAGAGCGACTGGTCCTAGCACACTTCAAATCCTGTCTCCCCCCCACCCTGGACCCCCACCAATTCGCATACCGCCGGAACAGGAGCACAGAGGATGCAGTCTCCATCGCAATGCACTCTGTCCTCTCACACCTGGACAACAACAACACCTACGCCAGAATGCTGTTTATAGACTTCAGTTCAGCATTCAATACAATCCACCCCTCACAACTCATCAGGAAACTGACAGACCTGGGTATCAGTTCCCTCATCTGCAAATGGTTACTGGACTTCCTGACCAACCGCCCCCAACATGTCCGGCTGGATAACCGCTGCTCATCTACCATCACAATGAACACCGGTGTACCACAAGGCTGTGTGATGAGCCCTTTCCTCTACTCCCTCTTCACCCACGACTGCAGACCTGCTGATGGTTCCAACACCATCATTAAGTTTGCAGATGACACCACGGTGATTGGCCTCATCAGTGACAACGATGAGGCCGCCTACAGGGAGGAGGTGGATCGTCTGGCTGAGTGGTGCGACAGAAACAACCTGCTGCTTAACACCGAGAAGACCAAGGAGCTCATCGTGGACTACAGGAGGAATGCTGACCCACATCCACCCATCCACATTAAGGGGACGGCTGTGGAGCGTGTGAGCAGCTTCAAGTTCCTGGGAGTCCACATCTCCGAGGATCTCATCTGGACGACCAACTGCTCCAAGCTGGTCAAGAAGGCTCACCAGCGCCTCTTCTTCTTGAGGACTCTGAGGAAGAACCACCTGTCCTCAGACATCCTGGTGAACTTCTATCGCTGCACCATCGATAGCATCCTGACCAACTGTATAACAGTCTGGTATGGGAACTGCTCTGCCTCGGACCGGAAGGCGTTGCAGAGGGTCGTGAAAACTGCCCAGCGCATCGCCGGAGCACCACTTCCTGCCATAAAAGACATCTACAGGAAGCGGTGTCTGAAAAGGGCTGGGAAAATCATCAAAGACCCCAGTCACCCATCACATGGACTCTTCACCCTCCTGCCCTCTGGGAGGCGCCACAGGAGCCTCCGGACTAAGACCACCAGGTACCGGAACAGCTTCTTCCCCACAGCTGTCAGACTCCTGAACTCTGCCTTCTGACATCTGACCCACGTTAAACTCATGGACTGAACATACACACACCCACAATGGACAACTGTACCCTCAAACACAATAATAACATGGACTGAACCACCACTCACAACCACTAGCACTTTATATAGCCTCTGTAGAAACTATCTACACCCTCACTTATCTTAACTGCACTACTGTATAGCTCTGTGTAAATAATCATTCTGTACATTCGATAATCTTTAATCCTACAACTGTTTACAACTTGCATAGTTCCCATTTCTGTATAGCTGTATATCCCAGATTATGTAAAGTTATTTATTTCATATTCTGTATAGTTTTTCATATTTATATCCTGTTCATATCCTGTACATAGCTTGTACTCACTACAGCCTGTACATACTTATAGTTATAGAATATTCACAACATACTTCATACCGTGTACATTATAACATACCATAATAGACCCATTTCTGTAATATACTCACATATCTATATTATTGCTAATATATATTGTAATATATCTATATCACTAAAGCACTTCTGGATGGATGCAAACTGCATTTCGTTGCCCTGTACCTGTGCATGTGCAATGACAATAAAGTTGAATTCTAATTCTATTCTATTCTAATTATTTTACCTGAGCTCAGAACTAAATTAGATATAAAGTCTGAGAAATCAGACAGAAACTCTGTGTAAGGCCCAGGTGGACGATAGATGATAACAAGCAAGACTGGTTTCTGAGTTTTACAGCTGGGGTGAACAAGGCTAAGCATCGGGCTTTCAAATGAATTAAAAGTCTGTCTTGGTTTTTCGTTGATTAATAGGCTGGTGTGAAAAATTGCTGCCACACCGCCCCCTCGGCCTGTGCTTCGAGATTTCTGGTAGTTAGAATGACTCGGGGGTGATGATTCATTTAAACTAACATAATCATCCTGCTGCAACCAGGTTTCTGTAAGGCAGAGTAAATCGATTTGTGGATCAATTATTAAGTCATGTACTAACAGAGACTTGGAGGAGAGAGACCTAATATTTAATAATCCACATTTCACTGTTTTACTCTTTGGTTCAGATGTGGATACTGTATTTTTCTTTCTTTGTAATTGTTTATGTTTAAGTTTTTTGTTGCTGGTTTTTAGTTTATTTTTTGTCTTTTTGGGAGCTGACACAGTCTCTATGGAGATGGGTTTTTTGGGGGGTAGCAGGAGGAGAGAAGCTGCAGAGAGGCGTGTAAGACTGCAACTCTGCTTCCTGGTCCAAACTCTGGATAGTCATATTTTGGGGGGTTTAATAAATTTGTCCATATTTCTAGAAATGAGAGCTGCTCCATCCAAAGTGGGATGGATGCTGTCTCTCCTAACAAGACCAGGTTTCCTCCAGAAGGTTTGCCAATTATCTATGAAGCCCACATCATTTTTTGGACACCACTCAGACAGCCAGCAATTTAAGGAGAACATGCGGCTAAGCATGTCACTCCTGGTTTGATTGGGGAGGGGACCAGAGAAAACTACAGAGTCCGACATTGTTTTGGCAATGTTGCACACCGATTCAATATTGATTTTAGTGACCTCCGATTGGCATAACCGGGTGTCATTACTGCCGATGTGAGTTATGATTTTACTGAATTTACGTTTACCCTTAGCCAGCAGAGTGTTGAGTAATTGCATATGAGAGCATGAGGGTGGGAATGGATGTTTGTATCTGTGTGTGCCTGTATGTCTGTGTTCATATGTCAGGTCGGGTATCAGACGCCACCTCTCTGGGGACATCTCAGGCCCTCCAAGGTATGGAGGCCTATCTCCACCCACCACTTCCCCTGCAAGTGGCAGACGCCCTCAGACATCGGTGCGTTGGTGGTTCTTTGTGTCCGGGGATGGGCGTCCAGGTATACACCGGCTCACTCCTTGGTGACTGCTTATCGGGGCCTGGAGCCTGGGGCTCGCTCGGGCCACTTCGGGGGTGGGGTGCCCTCGGCCTCTCAGCCTGGGGCTCGGTCACTGTGGCGCAGCTGGCTGCCGGCGGAGCTCCCGCGCAAGTCACTGCAACGCCCCCTGGCTTATGCTCCGCGGCTGCTGAGTGACCCCTCATCTGGGACTCTCCTCAGCTCTTTCTGGGATAGTGGCGCGGCTGCCCTTCTGTTGGTCTTCCTTGGTGTCTTGTGTTCTGAGGGCCTCTGGATGTCTGGAGTTTTGATCTCCTCCATACCTGCTTCATGCCCTGGAGGACGGGGCTGTGGCTCCCCACACCCTCTAACAGATCATTACATGAAGGAACCTTTTAAAAACAAGCACGTTCATGCTCACAGGTGTACACACGGGTACTCACACACACAAACTACACCCTTTTTGGCTCCTACCTTAAAGCACACTGTGTCACGATCCTGGGTCTTTGACCCAGCGTTTTAAGTTTTAGGTAATGTTTGATGTTTATGGTTTATTTTCAAGTTCATTAGATTACCTAAGCTCATTTGTCAATTTCGATTCCTCTTGTATTTTCTTCCCCTGTATTTACGTTTCCCTCACCCTTTGTCTGTGAGGCTGTTTTGACTGCATGTCTTATGTTATCAAGTTTTTATTGTCATGTCTCCTTCACATGTTTCCTGTGTTATTTTGGAAGAGTCTGGTGTTCTTTGTTCATTGTAGTTAGTGTTACTCTCCCCTGTATTGTCATTATGTTTCATTCTAGTCAGCTGTGTTCTCATGTGTCTCCACTTCCCCTGATCACCTCATGTGTCATGTGTCACCTCCAGCAGACGAGGCATGAGGCTGGACGGGCTCCTCGGGCCCTCCAGCTGAAGCAGTGGAAGGACCAGTAGGTGCCGAGACTACTGGCTGAACAACAGGCTGAGCAGGTGATGGAGCAAATGACTGAGCTGCACAGTGGGCTAAAGGCTGAGTTAACGGAAGCACAGGAAAGTGTACTATGGACTGGGCTGCTAACAGAGCTAATGACTGAGCTATAGACTGAAAAGCATGCAGTAGTGATGGTGGTGATGGTTGAGGACTGAACTCTCCTGAGCCTTTAGCAGAAACAGGGACGGGTGCAGGCACATGCCGGACACTAGCCACTCCCACCCGAGGAGTAGGTACGGGTGCGGAGACGGGCTGTATCCTGGCTGACCTCACCCTGGGGACCGGAACAGGCACCGGCAACGGCTGGACAACTGCCCTTCCCACCCGAGGAGCTGGTACGGGTGCAGAAAGGGACAGAGCCTCAGCCGGCCTGGAAACCAGAGCGGGGACCAACTGGGCCTCAGCCTCCCCCACCCGAGGAACTGGTACGGGTGCAGAGGTACGCTGGGCCCGAGCTGCCCCGGGAGGAGAAACACGAGCAGGAAAAGGAGCAGGCTCAGAAAAAACAGTCCGAGAAACGGCAGGCTCAGGGTCAACATGTACTGGGTCGACAAAAACAGATCTATCAAAAATGAACCCGCTGTCCACTTCATGTTTTGCAGTCTTAGTATTAGCAGTCTTTGTTTTAATAGTTTTCGGAATCCTTGGGTTAACGGTCTTAGAGTGAGCTGACTTGGGGATGACTGAACCAGACTTAACAAAACCTGAACTGAGTGTTGTAGACCTGGTAGAAGTGCTCACAGTTTTTCCTGTAACCGCATTGTTTACAGCGGTTACAGGGACTCGGCTAGCTCTTGGGACCTCCGAGAGCTAGCCGAGTCCCGTGGAAAATGCGCTCGTAGTCGGGGGTACGCCACGGCTTCCAATGGAGCTCTTCCTCCAGTTGGGCGAAGGTTGCCTCCCGACGCTCATAGAGCTCGCGGTCTGCTGAGTCCATACTGGTCAGGTCGTACTGTCACGGTCTGGCTGGGGCAGACCGTATGTGTTGCAGAGGAGGACTCAAACGCAGACCAAAACGTAGTGTGGATAAACAAAACACTCCCCGCTCAGACTTCACTTCCCCTGCCTCGTCTTTAGCGAGGATGTGGGCAGAAGATGAGATTGCCACCACGTCACCCTCTGCTTTGATGGCATCAGCGTCCATCGCACCTGCTACCAGAAAGAAGCAGCGCCGCGCGAACTCCGGTGAGTGACTGTGTTTTTGTGCCTCACGATCTTTCTGTGGAGAAGAGTGAGATGAGCATTGATTTGCCGGGGCCGGAAACTATAGCGGAATTGTGCTCTGAAGCTGACAGAACTGTGTTTAGTTGTTCAGAGGGATCTACTAAGGGTGTCAAGGATCCCGACCTCTGTGAGCGGCAGGAAGCAGCTTGTGCCCAGCTAGAGGAGGAGCTCCAGGGAGAGCCGTGGCTCAACCCCGATTATCAGCACCTTTTCCAGGGAACTCGTCTGGCTCTCGGGGGCCCCCTGAGTCGCCAGAGACTCACACCACCAGTGCCTAGCTCTCCAGCCTCAGGAACGCCATCCAGCATGCAGGAGGCTCCACAGTTGGGCTCACGGGTTCCTACTGGAAGGAAACGACGTCCGCATCGTCGTCACCCCTTGCAACAGCCGGAGGTGAGTGATGGTGTTTCTTCATCCTAAACTTCCACCGAGGAGAGGAAGAATGGTACTGTGTTACCAGCGTTTGAAAAGCACAGAGAGACTCATAGTTTGGAAGTGACCGATGTTAGCAATGAATCCAACTATCTGTGTGCCGCGGTTTGCATGAATAAAGACACTGTTTCTGAGCTAGCCGGGCAAAATTTGGGTTTTGTAAAGCACAGCCATGGTTACAAAATTCAGTTGCAGAGGCTACCATAGACAAGTGTAGCGGTCCTGCAGGCATCTTAGATTCCACAGTTAAATTTAATGAGTCGTCCATGATCCATGGTGTTCATAATGTGGGTAATGATGGGGATTCTGACTCTCTGGAAAGGCGTATGTCTATGCACGTCACTCATAATAAAGGTGCCTCTGTACCTGAGTTGTTCAGTCCCCAAGTCATGCCCCCTGTTAATGAACTAGCCATGGTGAGTGTTTCCGAGCCTGTTGTCAAGAACTGTGGCATCCTTCCTCCTGTTCCTTCTGGAATCTCGGTGAGTGTCTGTGGTTCCAGAGTAGCAATTCATGATCTAAAAAGTGAAGAGACTGTGTTTGAGTTTACTGGGGACCATGTTTTGCCTGCAAAACCTGTGCTCAGTGAGTTAAAAGTTAAATGAGCAAATCATGAACCCATCCTGAATATTGACAATGAGAAAATGAATGTGGCTTATAGCAATTTGGATTTTGAAACCCCAATGACTGGTTTCAGTTTCTCTCAAGATGTTGAGCATCATGGTTTTGAACTATTTAGCCCTAGCACAGCCACTGCTCTCAATCTCAATTCCGAGTCTCCCAGCAAGGAGACTAACACCTGTTTCAGACCCATTAACAATGCACTCAAAGACTATGATCTTCAGAATAAAGTTCGGGGGGACAAGCCTGCCGCCCTAGAGGCTGGGACTGGGCGTGACTTTATAAATAATCCTTCTTTGGGCAAAGATGTGAGTGTTGTTTTTGTAGCTGGACTGTCTTCCTCAGAGGCTGAAGCACGGACAGAGTCATGTGAGTCAGAAGGAACTGTGCTCTGCCCCTTAGAAAGAGTGAATGCAGACTGCATGACTTGTCTTAAAGACTTAATAAACTCAAGGACTGTTTCATGCATTGCTCCCATGCTAACCCAAGACACTAATGTTCCAGACTCATCTCCTACTCCCAGGGTGGCTGAGGCGCCGCGCGACCTTACCCACGTGCCTGAATTCCGGGTGGAGGCAGCGGTCACCCAGCCAGCACCTGTTCTAGTTCCAGCTACTAGGGTCAGGGCAGCTGTGGGTCAGCCATCTCTTGCACCCTTTTCTACATCTCGGGTGGGAGTGGCTGGCATCTGGTCTGACCCTGCATCCACTGCGGTGCCCAGGGTGAGGTCAGCCAGGGCGAAAGCTAAGCTCCACACCCATACTAAGAACCCACGGGGGAGCGCTTGCTGCCTTGCAGGCGCCTGCACCTTCTCATGTTTCTGCTGGAGGGCCTGAGGAGCCCATCCAGCCTCCTGCCACGTTAGCTGGAGGGCCTGAGGAGCCCGTCCAGCCCCACGCCAAGTCAGCTGGAGGGCCCGAGGAGCCCGTCCAGCCCCACGCCAAGTCAGCTGGAGAGCCCGAGGAGCCCGTCCAGCCTGTCGCCTCGCCTGCTGGAGGGCCGGAGGAGCCCGTCCAGTCCCACGCATTGTCTGCTGGAGAGCCTGAGGAGCCCGTCCAGTCCCACGCCTCGTCTGCTGGAGGGCCCGAGAAGCCCGTCTGGCCTCCTGCCTCGATGGGGGCCGCCAAGCCACGCTCATGACTGTCCCGTCACCGGCCACTTTCCGGGCCGTCAGCTGGGCATCATTGCCGTCCTGGACGGCCTCCTGAACTGCACTGGCCACCTGAACCATTGACCTATGGACTTCTTGTGCCCTCGACCTCCAGGGCGACCCCCTGATCTGCCTGACTTTGGACTCTTGTGCCATCGGCCTCCAGGTCGGCCACCTGAACTACTTCGCCATGAACTCCTTTTCTGCCCAGATCATGGTCGCTCTCCTGAAACAGGGTCTCGGACTCTTATGCAATTGTGTTTGGACTGAGTGCTTCGGATTCTTTGTTTTTTGTGGTTTTGTTTCAGTTCACTTTAGGGGGTTGACCAGGAAACCAGAGGTGGAGATAAACCGGAATCAGAATCAGAGATTCTGATTTATCTCAGAATTTATCTCAGAATCTAGAGAGATCAATCAGAATAAAAATCAGAATCTCTGATTTTGAAAAAGGCCAAAGCTTGGATTCGAACCCGGGCGGCTGCTCTCAGCCAGCTTATCCCAGTGAGCTAAACCGGCGCCTTTGTATATGTGAAATTTTCTTTAAACGAACTATTAAAATACTACATAGAATGTAGTTAATCTTAATCAAGTACAAAACTATTTGTTATTTTGTCGTTGCTTCATCCGTGATGGATCTACTGTCAGTGTTAAAAATAACTGCCATTAGTTAAGTTAATATTTTCAAAGGTGCAATTTTCTTTTTGTGATAGCTTCTGTGTTATAGCAACTCTAAGGAGCTAAAGTAAAAGTAAATTAAAGTATCCAGCCATCCTCATCCTACCTTTGGGTGGATGGGAGCGTGGTTCTGCAATCTCTGCGGTTATGTAAATAGAAAATTGTCTATGCCACAATGCAGTGTCACTGGATGACGGGAGTGCAGAGTGAGAATGTACGGTTCTTGTGAGGCTTAAAATGCGAAAGCACAGATGCTTTGTCATCAAAGCCAAACTGTCTGTTTAGCTGGGCTATTATTTTTTTGTTCTTAATCACTGTCTACTCCTACTAAAGATTTGCAATATCTTTTACCACCTTTTGCTTTGAGAGGTGTTTTTTATTTTTGTCTTTTTACTTTATCAATTCCAATTTGAAACTTATTGTAATTTAATTTTTTAAATATGTCTTTACAGAATGCGTCAACCAAACTAACACATTTTATTATAGGTGGGTTTGACATAGTCAAAAGGCCTGTAGCAGTTGGTGTGGTTATGCTGATAATTTATTTACTAGCTGTTACTGGCAGTTTGGTCAATATCCTCTTCATTGTTTCTGACAAGCAGTTACATAAACCAATGTATCTTCTGATTTGCAATCTTGCTGTTGTTGACATACTGTATACCTCTAGTGCCACTCCAACAATGATCGGAGTTCTTCTTGCTGGTGTTAATACCATATCATATGTGGAGTGTTTAATTCAAATGTGTGTTTTCCAGCTGGGATCAACAATGGAGATGTTTTCTTTAACAATTATGGCATTTGATCGATTAATAGCTATAATTTATCCTCTTCGGTACCATAGTTATTTAACAAATACACGTATAATGGTACTTACATACATTCTGTGGATTGTTGCCTCTGGTTTTGTGGCTCCTTTACTTGCAATAGTTGTCCCTCTCCCTCACTGCACCTTGAGGCTTAGGTACACTTTCTGTGACGCTGCTGCTGTATTACGAACCCTTTGTGTTGACCCAGAGAAATATTTCAATCAAGGTGCCAGTAGGTTATTTTTTCTGTTATTTTTCACATTCGTTTTCATTTGTCTTTCATACTGTGGGATCTTGTTTTTTGTGAAATTATCATCAAATAACGACAGAATGAAAATGGGAAGCACTCTTGTGAGTCACTTGATTTGTGTAATATGTTTATACTGTCCCATTTTTTTACATGCTATTTTGACCAGGTTTGGTGTGGTATTAACTCTTGAAGAACGCCAAGGTTTATCAATTGGCACCATCCTCGGTCCATCTCTTGTAAATCCTTTTGTGTATTTTCTTAGGACAAAGGAAATTAAAAGTAAGATTTTTAAGATACTTAGAAAGGCTAACACAGCTCGTTAGAGTCTTGTGAACTGTGAGTACACTTACTTTTAAAATAGGCAGAAATGTTGGAATATTCATATGCATTTTTTAAACTTTGTCCTGGTCAGATTTGTGAAATTTGAGTCCTATTTATGTGAGAAGAATCAACCTGTAAATCATTACACTTACAGTCGTATTTAAAAAGTAGATTGAAGATTATTTTCTTACACAACAAAATTTTGAAAGACAAAATATTCCAATTCACTGTGGCACATTTGAGTTTTGGATTAAATGCACTGACAGCTCAAAGAGCTTACGATTCAAGTAGTGAACAGGCAATTTCTCTCATTGATTCTTTATCATGATTATTTGTTGTTGTTTGTGAGCAACACTGTTCGACAATAACAATTTATGAAGTAATTACTGTGTTATTTTGAACCAAAATAATGTTTGTCATTAAATTCCGGAATACCTGAGAAGAAAAGGTTCAATTGTTTGTTTTGTTTTGTTTTGTTTTTTGTAAGTGGGTGAATGACAACATTCTTAAAATATAGGGAATTGACCAGATAACAAGCAAGCAAGCAATTTATTTATATAGCACTTTCAGATCAGCCCCCAGCTGAACACAAAGTGTTGTACACTTGACATACCAGAAATGATACATTGAACATGTTAAAAAATAAGAAATAAAAAAATAATATAAAATAATTTCTTTTTAAAAAAATAAGATGATTATTAAAATGACATTTAAAATAATAAAATTAGCACAAATAGCAAAAACAATAATAAAATAGTATAAAAATGATGAAGAGAATAACATTTAAAACAATAAAAGCAGGGTCAGACTGTGTCATAAGCCAAGGAATAAAAATGGGTTTTAAGACGTGTTTTAAAAGTGGACAGTGAAGGGACCTCTCTAATGTGACAGGAAAGATTGTTCCACAGATTAGGAGCAGCAATAGAGAAGGCCCTGTCCCCTCTGAGCTTTCTCTTGGACCTGGGTACCTCCAGGAGCAGCTCGTCCGCTGACCTGCGAGACCTGGGGGGTGAGTGAGGATGTAGAAGCTCAGAGAGGTAAGTTGGGGCAAGACCGTTTAAACATTTAAAAACAAACATGAGAATTTTAAAACGAACTCTAAGATATACAGGCAGCCAATGGAGTGAAGCCGGGATGGGAGTTATGTGCTCTCTTTTACGAGTTCTGGTTAAAAGTCGTGCAGCAGCATTTTGGACCAGCTGCAGACGAGAGAGAAGATGCTGACTAACTCCAAAATACAGTGCATTACAGTAATCTAAAATGACGAACGAAATAAAAGCATGGATTACCGTTTCAAGATGCGGCCTGGATAAAATAGGTCTTATCTTTGCCAAGTGCCTTAAATGATAAAAACTGGACTTGACGGTAGCCCTAATTTGACCGTCTAATTTAAAATCACTGTCCATCTTAAAACCCAGGTTTGTAACAGATTTAAAAAACTCTGCCAGGGGTCCCAAATCAATAGGGTTCACAAGGTCCACTAGGACCAAACAGAATCACCTCAGTTTTGCTTGAATTACATCTTAGAAAGTTTAGGGACATCCAAGATTTAATGTCTTCTAGACATGCTAGAAGTGGCTTAATAGAGAAGGCCTTTTTCTGCTTCAGAGGCAGATAAATCTGACAGTTTCTTCCCTCCCCATCCTCAGCTGCCTCCCTATCCCCGCTCTACCGCACCCACCCACACACGCAGGGCTTGGGGTGCAGGTATGTCACCAGGGTGCAGGGGAGGCACTCCCCCTCTGTCCCCTTCTGGCCGCCTGTGCTTCAATTTTATTCTGCAACCTAGACATCCACATTACTCACACTCTCACATAACACATACATATAGGGCCTTGGGGGTGAGCACTTTTTACAGCATCCAGAGGATGGTCGGTGTATTCCAACCCACCTCTGGCGCTGGTGCCCTACCCTCAATTTTAAATGCATATAGACACTAAGGGTTTTCGGGAGGAGCCGTGCTGCTCTCTGAGAGGAAGCAAGTACCATGCTCTCCTGAGTTTTAAATGCACTTTAGAACAGCACACAGCAACACTACATATGAGAGGGTGTAGGGAGGTTTGAGGTCTTCACTCACCCCGGTTCTGTTAGCCGTCAGGGCTGGGGGGCTGGGAGAAGGTGCTGGCCGTCAGATAGGGGTCTGGGATGCGGGGCCTCCCTGCTACTGCAGATAAGGAGGTGGTTCGCTTGCCTCCACCCCAGAGAGAAGGGTTACATCTCCTGGGTCTAGGTGCGGCTTGCCCCTCTGAGGGCGGGAGTACCTGGACCTGGGATATAGAGTATGTTTGGGGAGTGCAACTGTCTGTGCAGTGTCTATTTGTGTCTGTCTACACGTTGGGTGAGTGCCGAGTATTTGGTTGTGCATATGGGGTGGCAATGCACGTTTGTGTCCCCGTGCGCCTGTTCGTCTGTGTCTATATGTCAGGTTGGGTCTTAGACTCAACCTCTCTGGGTACATCTCAGGCCCTCCTAAGTATGGAGGCCTATCTCCCCTCACCACACTCCCTGCCGGTGGCTGATGCCCTCAGACATTGGTGTGTTGGTGGTCCTTGTCGTCTGGGGCTGGGCGCTGTTAAGGGTTCAATATTGAGGAAGGGTACAAGAGGTGATCGAAGAATAACCACACTGATCCGGCCGGGTGAAGTCAAACGATGATTTTAATACACGCGTGGGAAGATCACCACAGACAGCAATTGATATCATTAAAAACCTTTAAGAGTGCTGACTCCGTGCTATGAAAGTTTTTAAAACCTGATTGGAAGACCTCTAAGATACCATTCTCATTTTAAAAAATCCATCAATCGGCAGTGTACAATTTTCTCTAAGATTTTAGACGTAAAAGAAAACTTGGAGATAGGCCTGTAGTTAGCCAATACAGTGTGGTCCTTGGCAGGTTTCTAATGCAAGGGTTGTACTACTGCATGCCTAAAATTAGCAGGGACTACACCAGTTATTAAACTGCTGTTTATAACAGTAAGAACAGCCTGGCCTATGCTAGGAAAAATATTCTTAAAAAATTGTGGTGGGACAGGATCATTTGGGAAACCAGAGGGCCTCAAGTGGCTGACGACATCCTCTAAATAAGAAAGAGTCACAGGCTCAAACTGGTTAAAACAGCAGAGCAAGGGATCAAGACAGAGGGGTCAGACTCAGGGGAAGAAATGAGAGCCCGCGTGGTTACAACCTTCTCAATGAAAAAACACATAAAATCATTAGACAGTTTATGAGAGGCTTCCAAACAGCCACTTTGTGGAGCATTTAAGACTGAGTCAATAGATTTAAATAACACACGTGGATTGTGACTGTTGGAGGAAATGATCTTAGAGAAATATTTTCTCTTAGCCTCTTTGACTGTATCCTGATAGAGGCGCCAGCAGTCCTTTAGGATTTGAAGAGACACCTGCAGTTTGTCCCTCTTCCATCTGCGTTCAGCTCTACGACACTCCCTCCTCACAGCCCGAGTGGCGTCATTAAGATAAGATAACTCTTTATTGTCATTGCACAGTCATACATACTGTAGTACAATAGTACAATGAAATTGGAAAACTGTCCTACGTCGGCACTACATGTAACACAACACGACACATCACAACGCAACACAAACAACACAACACAGTATAATAACTTAGTAATAAAAAGAAGAATAAGTGTATTTGTATTGCACACTGTTATTATTGCACATTAATTATTATTGCACCTTGTTATAAATATAAATATTATTATTATTATTATTATTATTATTATTATTATTATTATTATTACTATGGTTTTTACCATTGTTAACCCCCCCCAAAAAAAGTCCAGGTAGGTAGCCAGTTAGGTCAGCTATTTGCCTTGATCAGGGCTATTGCCTTGTTGTAAAAGCTGTCCTTGAGTCTATTTGTTCGGGACCTCAGCAGCCTGAACCTCCTGCCAGACGGCAGCAGCTTGAACACCCCGTGTCTTGGGTGTGTACCGTCCCGTAGGATACTGCGTGCCCTCTTGAGACAGCGAGTGCTGTACAGGTCCTTCAGGGAGGGAAGAGGATGTCCAATGATTTTTTGGGCCATATTAATGACCCTCTGGAGTTCCTTTCTCTGTGCTGTGGTGCAGCTGGAGAACCACACACCGATGTAATATGTCAGCACACTTTCAATGGAGCAACGGTCCATTTTTCTGAGGATTCTCAGAAAGTGGAGACGCTGTTGGGCCTTCTTTAAAAAACTGCAGAGGTGTTAGAGCTCCATTGGAGGTCTGTGTCTATGTGCACACCCAGAAACTTGAAACTAGAGACCCTTTCCACACACTCCCCGTTGATGCTGACAGGCTGCAGCTCAGACTTCCTCCTTCTGAAATCAACTACCAGTTCTTTTGTCTTGTTGGTATTGAGGTCCAGGTTGTTATCTACACACCAATCTGACAGCCTCTGAACTTCAGCTCTGTACGCCGTCTCATCTCCCCCAGAGATGAGCCCCACCACGGTGGTATCATCTGCAAACTTGATGACTGCGTTGTCTGGGTGGGAACTAACACAGTCATGTGTGTACAGAGTGTACAGTAGGGGACTCAGTACACAGCCTTGTGGAGAGCCGGTGTTAAGGCTGACGGCTGAGGAAAGATGAGGCCCCACTCTAACTCTCTGTACACTGTCTGAGAGGAAGTCTCTGATCCAGCGGCAGGTGGTAGAAGGAAGTCCAATTTCCAGCAGTTTAACTATTAGTCTGTCCGGGAGTATCGTATTCTTCAGTTGATCTGTTAGCTCTGTATGCGAACTGGAGCGGGTCGAGGTTGGGTGGCAAGCAGGACATGATGTGACGTCGGACCAGTTTCTCGAAGCACTTCATTATAACAGGTGTTAGAGCAACTGGTCGGTAGTTGTTGAGGCTGCTAATGTTAGTACACTTTGGCAGTGGGACAATTGTGGCTGACTTTAGGCACAGTGGGATGCAGGACTGGGACAGTTAAGTGTTGAAGATCTTAGTGAAGACCCCAGGCAGCTGGTCTGCACACTCTTTAAGGACCCTTGCGGTTACCCCATCTGGTCCGGCGGCCTTCCTGGGGTTCACTGCCCTCAGTGTGTGCCTCACCTCATATTCCTGCACTATGAGGCTTGGGCTGCTGCTGCTGTCCGATGTTTTTGCTGCTGCTGCCTCTGGTCCCTTCACCTCAAAGCGTGCGAAGACGTGGTTCAGCTCCTCCGCAAGCGCCGCGTTACCCTCAGTCAACGTGGTATTGCAAGGTTTGTAGTTAGTTAAGTGCTGAACTCCCTGCCATACCTGTCATGAGCTGTTGTTGCTGAAGTGGTCTTCGATCCTTCTCTTGTACGCTGCCATGGCTTCTCTGATGCCTCTTTTCAACTCAGATCTGGCTGCACTGTAATGCATACCATCACCGGATCTAAAAGCGGCGTCACGTTGCTTCAGCAAGGGTCAGTTTTAGCCTTGGGCTTCCTGGTTTTTAATGGTGCCACAGAGTCCAGAATAGTAAGGCAAGAATATTGAAACCAGGAGCTGAGGTCCTCTGTGTCCAAGGGAGTACGATCGGTGGGGATAGACAGCTGGCTAAAAGAAGCAGAGAACTGGGCAGCAGTGGAAGGGTTAATAATCCGACAGCGGTAAACAGGAGCGCTGGTTTGAACTGTAGTGCGTGAAAACACAGCATCAAAAAATACAGCCATATGGTCAGAGAAAGCAGTGTCGGTCACTTCCACGTTAGACACAGGTAGACTGTGTGACAAGACCAGGTCTAGTGTGTGTCTGTGTTCATGTGTGGGACCAGGTATGGACTGGACCAGATTAAAAGAGTCAATGAGACTTACAAACTCCTTCACCAGAAGTTTATCAGGGCAGCAGACATGGATATTAAAATCTCCCACAATAAGAAAATGATCGTAGTTGGGCATAATCCCAGCTAGAAATTCTGAAAAGTCATTTATGAAATTCTTATTGTATTTAGGGGGGCGATAAATAACAGCAAAGAGCACAGAGTTAGAGCGATTAACTTCAAAACACGTGAGCTCAAAGCTGGAAAACGAGGGCTGTAAAAAACACTGTTTACATTTAAAATCCTTTTTAAAAACAACCGCCGTACTTCCTCCTCTGCCTGATGTCCTTGGTGTGTTAAAATAGGAACAACCCGCTGGTAAAAGTTCAGATAAAATACTGGACTCACCAGTGTTAAGCCAAGTCTCCGTGACACACATGAAGTCTAGTTTCCAGGAGGTGAATAACTCATTCAGAATAAAAGATTTGTTCACCAGCGATCTGGCGTTCACCAGCCCAATCCTGACAGGATCCGGGGATGAGGTATGAGCCTCAGCAGGGAGCCCGACACAGTGGCCTCAGATTGTGGAGGTTCGCCCGGCGTACATTGAGCTGAGGAGGACAGGGGTCACGGAGGAGCGGCGCGTCATCCTGGCAGACCACGGTGATGAGGCAGGAATCCACAGGGTCCAGGAAACGTCAGTGCACAAAAACTCCAGGAAATAATCTATGTATTCCTTTGACCATAGTGGGATGGTGCGCCAAAGAGATCTTGAGTTTAACCAGCCCACCACTGCGCCTACCCCGACGTCTTCGCCAGGGGAGGTAGCATGACAGCACGGCATAGGCAAGTCGGGATATGTGACAGCAGCGGACAGTAGGAATTCTGTCCTCCGTTAGAAAAAGCTGTATTTTGTCCAGAACTTCGGACGTTCAGAAGCGATTGGCAATCGTACACTAGTAACGACCTGATTTCTTTAGTGACACATGACAGGAGCAATATAAAAACAAAGAAAACTGACAGCGATAGACGAGCAGCCAGGTACACCGGCGCCATCTTGTATCGTCAGTATCAGTAGTAACAGTGCGAGAATTATAGTGAGCACACATGGACTGAAGGGAATTTTTAAACAAAGATAAAGATAAAATGTTTAGAGAAATGGGATCTTTTTATTGATTCCACTACTTTGATCAGCTCAGATAAAAATGTTTCTTAAATAACAAGCTCAGCTGGGGTAGGAACAGATAGCAAAATGACAGTTGCCAAAAGGAGAAATATGAATTTTCTTTAAAAAAAAAAAAAAGTAATAAAAAAAGTACAAATATTTTCATCTTCGAATGTGGCAAGTTTTACTTATGGGCAGTCACCATTTAAGGTTGCACAGTTTGCATATAAACAACTGAACATTGTCTGGTGATACCTATTCTGTAATTTCAATAGCTTACAATAGATAGCTCATGCAGAATCAGGACATCTCAATCTGCTCTTCATCATTGCATAAGCCATTTATTTTTTCATGCTTTCTAAAGTCTATACAACAAACACAAAAAAGAAGCTTTTATTTTCAATGACATCATTGCTATCAATAAATAGGACTTTGTGCTTCTTACTCAAACATGGCTCGATGACACGGGCAACACAAAGCTGATTGCAACATCACCTACTAACTAGTGGTGTGCGGATCGATACTGAAATATCGATTCTTCCGATACCAGCAATTTATGTTCTAGAATCGATTCTCATATTATAATATCGAGATTTTAGTACTCTGGGGTAAATTTGTAGTTTTTCCATTAAAATGAACGCAGTGGAAAGAAACTATACCATTCGGATCGTCTAATTTGGAAGGAACTACTTCCTCTTACGCCTTTCATAGTCATATGCGAAATACGGCTGTATAAATGTGTCGCAGCCCCTGGCCTGCACACTCACAACAATGGCTGAGCGCAAACAGAGTCATGTGTGGACGCGTTTTACCTCCACAAACAGCCTAGACGCGGTTTGTGATATATGTGGCAAGACATTGAGGTGTTGTGGCAATACCACTGACCTCGTCAAACACCTCGGAGTAAATCACATCACAGAATATGATGAGCTTATGTTGAGGCGAACTGAAGAGGAGGACAGGGACACAGACGTCTCTCGCAGAGTCCTTTAGTGCTGCAGGCAGGCAACATGCTCAAATAGTGCACAACTTCAGTTTTCTTTTTATTTCTATATGATTATTCTGCATTATTAAGCAATAAAAACAAGTTGTCTGATGTCCTCTAATCATTATGAAGCAATATGGTTATGTTATTATTACAATTATATAATAAAATTATATATTGTATTATGAAATGCAATGAAACATTAAGTTTTTGTACAGAGTATCGGTATCGGATCAGTATCGCCGATACCACCCTGGATTTTACTTGGTATCGGATCGGAAAGGAAATCAGTGGTATCGCACATCACTACTACTAACTATGGTTTTGAACTTTGCACCAATACAAACAGGAGAGTGTTAACGTCTATAGAATGAACAGACCAAGTGTAGAGGTGGGGAACCCAAAAAGAGACTATTGGAGACAGGATAATCTTAACAACAGGCAAGCCATTTATTTGGCTGATCCCAATACCAAAAACTCAACATGGAATGGAAAAAGAAACTAAACCTTTCAAATTGCCAGAACTAAACTAAGCAAAAACATTGGAGACACAGAGAGCTAGGAAACACTGGGGAGAATACACTGACAATCTGACAGAGGACAAAGTGAGACTGTCACAATAATTACACAGGGGGGGTGATTAAGGAAGTGAAGGCAGCTGGGAAACACAGCAGGGACAAATTAGACGTAATGAGACAGGGGAAGCAAAACTGAACATAAAGCACGAGAGACTATCAAGATAGAACAAGAAAAACACAGGAAACTAAAACAAGGAGTAAAACACAGAAACTTAGAGAAGAGAAAACAGTAACTATTTATTTATTTATTTTTTATTTATTTATTTATTTTTGCCTGTCCCATTTGGTTCTTTAGCCATCAGAATTGTTGTCTGAAGACCAACAAGGATACCCAATGGATTTACTTTGCCAAATGGATCATCGTGGCATTGCCGTATTGGTCCATTTGGTCGATCTTTGTTTTTATTATTTATTATATTTTATTTTCAGATGTTACAGACGGGACAGACATGAGTGAGGGATAGGAAAGGGAGAAAAAAAGAGGAAGGAAAGGAAAAACAGAAGGGGAGAGGGACAGTGAGAAAGGGGGGGAGAAAAAAAAATAAAAATCTCCTGGATCACCTGTTGAGAGAAAAATAGAAAACAAGCAAAAAAAACAAAGCAACATACTAAACACAACACCATCGCATTAATCTAGCTAAGTGTAAACAGCAGTAAATACTAAATATTCAATGTTGTTGTGCAGCACGCAGGACAGATGTGCTTCGAAGTAGCGGCCAAGAAAGGTGTAATTTGGGTCTACGAGCAGTGAACACCCGTGTGCATACCTGTGTGGATCAGCGCACTTGTATTCCAAAGGTTTCTCCATGTAACGATCTGCTAGGGAGTGTGGGGGGGCCACAGCCCCGTCCTCCAGGGTGTGAAGCAGGTATGGAGGAGATCAAAACTCCAGACATCCAGAGGCCCCCAGAACACAAGAGACCATGGAAGACCAACAGAGGGGCAGCCGCGCCACTGTTCCAGTAAGAGCTGAGGAGAGTCCCAGATGAGGGTTCACTCAGCAGCCGCGGAGCAGAAGCCAGGGGGAGTTGCAGTGACGCGCCCATGAGCTCCGCCGGCCCCCAGCTGTAGCTGAGTGACCGAGCCCCAGGCCGAGAGGCCGGGGGCACCCCACCTCCGAAGGGGCCCGAGCGAGCCCCAGGCTCCAGGCCCCGATAAGCGGCCGCCAAGGAGTGAGCCGGTGTGTACCTGGACGCCCACCCCCAGACACAAAGAACCACCAACGCACCGACACCTGAGGGAGTCCGCCACCGGCAGGGGAAGTGGTGGTGGGTGGAGATAGGCCTCCAAACCTTGGAGGGCCTGAGGTGTCCCCAGAAAGAGAAAACAGTAACTAAATACAAAGAGAAGACTGACATGGGAGACAAAAATAACAAAACACAAGAGGATGGGCAACACTGAAAATACAAAACTTTGAGATAACTAAAAACTGAATGGTAGAGTAAACATACTAAGAATACACAAGCGCAATACAAACATTCAACAAATCAAGAATCAGCACAGAATATACAAAACCACTAAAAAGCCCCCAAATTCTAAAACATTAGGTAAAATGACCGACTTGTATGACAATGTGGTGGTGGGATTGCTATGATATAAAAAACATATAATTGCAAGTCTTTGCTTTTTGACAGCTATTTTACTGTTGCATTTTAAAGTTTAGTAATTAATTCTGTATATCCTCCTGAATTAGTAATCACTATATATCATCCTCTTAGACTGAGACATGGCTTCCTCTAAGAATTAGGTTGTTACTTGTCATTTTTTTATTATTAGTTTTTGTTTTATTAGTTTTTAGCATTAGCTTTGATTTGTCTGAGAATTACTTTGAACTACCCTAATCAAAATGAAAGATGTTATAAAAACAAATTAAGCTGTAAGCTAGGTTGTAATTTCTGATTTATAATAATTATGGGAGATCAGAGCAATATAGCTGCTGAGGTATGGTCTGAAAATTATTAGTTCATTGTTTCACATGTGGTAAATGGCAGATATAGAACCACCAACTTTACAAATAGTAGACAACCTGCTGTACCTCCTGTGCTATAGAAACTCTTTAAGAGCCAAAGTAAAAAGTACATAAAAGCATCCAGCCATCGTCATCCCACCTTTGAGGGGATGGCAGTATGTTTCTGCAATCTCTAGGGATATGTAAATAGAAGATCGTCCATCCCTACATGAGGTGTCACTGGATGTCATTGGATGCCGAGTGAAAATGTACTGTTCTTGTGAAGCTTAAAATGTGAAAGCACAGGTGTTTTGTTGTTAACCCCAAACTATCTGTGTTTAGCTGGGTTATTATTTTTTGTTCTTAACCACTGTCTATTGCTGCTAAAGATTTGAAATATCTCTAACCACCTTTTGTTTGAGGAGTTTTTTTTTTTGTTTTTCCTTTTTGTCTTATTACGTTATCAACTGAAATGTGGAACTTATTGTAATTTAATATTTGTTAAATATGTCTTTACAGAATGCTTCAGTCAAACTAACTTATTTTATTATAGGTGGCTTTGACACAGTCAAAAGGCCTGTAGCAGTTGGTGTGGTTATGCTGATAACTTACAGTGGGGCAAAAAAGTATTTAGTCAGCCACCGATTGTGCAAGTTCCCCCACTTAAAATGATGACAGAGGTCAGTAATTTGCACCAGAGGTACACTTCAACTGTGAGAGACAGAATGTGAAAAAAAAATCCATGAATTCACATGGTAGGATTTGTAAAGAATTTATTCGTAAATTAGGGTGGAAAATAAGTATTTGGTCACCTCAAACAAGGAAAATCTCTGGCTCTCACAGACCTGTAACGTCTTCTGTAAGAAGCTTTTCTGTCCCCCACTCGTTACCTGTATGAATGGCACCTGTTTGAACTCATCATCTGTATAAAAGACACCTGTCCACAGCCTCAAACAGTCAGACTCCAAACTCCGCCATGGCCAAGACCAAAGAGCTTTCGAAGGACACCAGGAAAAGTCTTGTAGACCTGCACCAGACTGGGAAGAGTTAATCTACAATAGGCAAGCAGCTTGGTGTGAAAAATTCAACTGTGGGAGCAATCATCAGAAAATGGAAGACATACAAGACCACTGATAATCTCCCTCGATCTGGGGCTCCACGCAAGATCTCATCCCGTGGGGTCAAAATGATCATGAGAACGGTGAGCAAAGATCCCAGAACCACACGGGGGGACCTGGTGAATGACCTGCAGAGAGCTGGGACCAAAGTAACAAAGGTCACCATCAGTAACACACTACAACGGCAGGGAATCAAATCCCGCAGTGCCAGACGTGTTCCGCTGCTGAAGCCAGTGCATGTCCAGGCCCGTCTGAAGTTTGCCAGAGAGCACATGGATGATACAGCAGAGGATTGGGAGAATGTCATGTGGTCAGATGAAACCAAAGTAGAACTTTTTGGTATAAACTCAACTCGTCGTGTTTGGAGGACGAAGAATACTGAGTTGCATCCCAAGAACACCATACCTACTGTGAAGCATGGGGGTGGAAACATCATGCTATGGGGCTGTTTTTCTGCCAAGGGGACAGGACGACTGATCCGTGTTAAGGACAGAATGAATGGGGCCATGTATCGTGAGATTTTGAGCCAAAACCTCCTTCCATCAGTGAGAACTTTGAAGATGAAACGAGGCTGGGTCTTCCAACATGACAATGATCCAAAACACACCGCCCGGGCAACAAAGGAGTGGCTCCGTAAGAAGCATTTGAAAGTCCTGGAGTGGCCTAGCCAGTCTCCAGACCTCAACCCCATAGAAAATCTGTGGCGGGAGTTGAAAGTCCGTGTTGCTCGGCGACAGCCCCAAAACATCACTGCTCTCGAGAAGATCTGCATGGAGGAATGGGCCAAAATACCAGCTACTGTGTGTGCAAACCTGGTAAAGACCTATAGTAAACGTTTGACCTCTGTTATTGCCAACAAAGGTTATGTTACAAAGTATTGAGTTGTATTTTTGTTATTGACCAAATACTTATTTTCCACCCTGATTTATGAATAAATTCTTTACAAATCCTACCATGTGAATTCATGGATTTTTTTTTCACGTTCTGTCTCTCACAGTTGAAGTGTACCTCTGGTGCAAATTACTGACCTCTGTCATCATTTTAAGTGGGGGAACTTGCACAATCGGTGGCTGACTAAATACTTTTTTGCCCCACTGTATTTACTAGCTGTTACTGGCAGTTTGGTCAATATCCTCTTCATTGTTTCTGACAAGCAGTTACATAAACCAATGTATCTTCCGTTTTGCTATCTTGCTGTTGTTGACATATTGTATACCTCTAGTGCCGCTCCAACAATGATCGGGGTTCTTCTTACTGGTGTTAATACCATATCATATGTGGAGTGTTTAATTCAAATGTGTGTTTTCCAGCTGGGATCAACAATGGAGATGTTTTCTTTAACAATTATGGCATTTGATCGATTAATAGCTATAATTTATCCTCTTCGGTACCATAGTTATTTAACAAATACACGTATATTGGTACTTACATACATTCTGTGGATTGTTGCCTCTAATTTAGTGGCTGTTTCACCTGCAACAGTTGTCCCTCTCCCTCACTCCACCTTGAGGCTTAGGTACACTTTCTGTGACTATGCTGCTGGATTACGAACCACTTTGTGTTGACCCAGAGAAATATTTCAATGAAGGTGCCAGTAGGTTATTTTTTCTGTTATTTTTCACATTCACTTTCATTTGTCTTTCATACTGTGTGATCTTGTTTTTTGTGAAATTATCATCAAATAATGACAGAATGAAATTGGGAAGCACTCTTGTGAGTCACCTGATTTGTGTAGTATGTTTATTGTCATGGTCCTGGGTTGCTGATCCAGCGCTTTAAGTTTATCATTATCATTTTTCTAGTTTATTCTGATTTTGTATTTGTTCTTAGGGTTTGAGTTGTGTGTTTCTATCATCCCTACCTGTGCCTCTCCTCTGTGTTCTGTTCGTGTCCTCAGTTGGTAGTGTAAAACAGTCTGTGAGTTTCCTGTTTTACTTTGTAGGTTTGTGTCTTGTTATGTCCATTAGTTCAGCGGTCTCCAACCTTTTTTGCGCCACGGACCGGTTTATGCCCGACAATATTTTCACGGACCGGCCTTTAATGTGTCGCGGATAAATCCAACAAAATAAAACTAGTACCGGTACCGAAAAAAAGAAGATTTATTCCTAACACATGTGAAAAGACCCAGGAAAACCGAGTTAACAATCAAAACGATAACAAAATAACGCTGAAAACCGATAAAAACTCTGAAAACCATACATTTCACACCTGAGCCTCAACTCTCGCGGACTTGCACCAAACGACTCACGGACCAGTACCGGTCCGAGGCCCGGGGGTTTGGGACCACTGGATAAGTTCCGGCTGTGTCCCCGCCTGTCTGCCATTTCCTAATTACCTGGTGTGTGTATTTATACTGCGTGTCTGCCTGTGCTCCTCGTGGCATCGTCTGTGTTTCTCTGTGAATTGTTCGTGTACTTAACGTTATTCCGTGTTTCTCCGTGTCTCTCTGCTCCTCGCTCCGTGTCCTCCTTTTGCATTAGTTTTCCCAGTTTAGGGTTTTGTTCAGTTCTGCTCACACTTTGGTTATTGTGCACTGTAAATAAAACCCACTTGCACCTCCGCCAGTGTCTGCTTGTGGATCCTCCTTTCTCACCTCAACACGACTGCTGCCCCAGCCGTGACATTTATACTGTCCTCTGTTTTTCACAGTTATTTTGACCAAGTTTGGTGTGGTATTGACTCTTGAAGAACGGCAGGGTTTATTAATTGGCACCATCCTCGGTCCATCTCTTGTAAATCCTTTTGTGTATTGTCTTAGGACGAAGGAAATTAAAAATAAGATTTTTAAGATACTTAGAAAGGTTAACATAGCTGGTTAGAGTCTTGTGAACTGTGAATGCACTTATATGTAAAATAGACAGAATCATTGGTGTTACAGGAAAAATGATTCTATGTTTCTTTACCTTCTTTTAAATGTACAAAGATGCCCTTTGTCTATGGTTAGATTAGTTTAGAATTATCCTTTTAGACTTTCCCAGCAAAGACATATTGTTTTGGGACATATTGTTTTAGATTGTTTTATCTCTCACAGCTCTCTCCCAGCTCTCTGCTGACGAGACTAGTACCACATATGGAGTTGTTTATTTTATCTGTTTATTATTTTCTTATCCTGTTCTCACTGTCTCTGTGCTCTGTGCCTATAAAAAATGCCAAGCCACTGTGCATGGTGTGAGTTGTTTTCTGGCAGCTCACCCGTGTACACGTTTAGCAAAGAAAGAAACTTTGTCTCATTGTGTCTTTATTTCTCCTGGGTTTTTTGCAGAGTTTTCTCCTAACAATTGGAAAGTTCATGTACGAATTTTCTAAACTTTGTTCTGGTCGGATTTGCGAACTTCTGAATCCTATTTAGGAGAGGAGCATCCACCTGTGAACTGCTATTATAACTTTATATATGTTATGATCATTTATATTATGTAAAGCACTTTGTGCTACATTTTCTCTGTATGAAAAGTACTTTATAAATAAAGATTGATTGATTGATTGATATGACAGTCACATTTTAACCAAATAGCCTCGGGACTATTTACTTACACAACTGAATTGTTGAAACACAAACTGTTCCTATTAATTCTGATATATTTTAAAGTTTTCATTAAAATGCACTGTTTGTTTGTGAGCAGCATTATGTGACAACAGTTAATCTGTTAATAAAATAATTACTTTGTTATTTTGAAACAAAGTAAGAAAATGACATTTGTTATCTTACTAACGTTTTAGTATGTGTGTTTGCTATTTCTTTCTTTTTAGGTGGATGGATGACAGTATTCTTATAATAAGCAGTGAATTGACCAGATAACAAAGAAACAATGATTATAGTGAGCATGTAGGGGCAGGGATTGTAAGATTTTTTAACAAAGAAATAGGTAAAATTGCAAGAGAGCAAGAGAACGTTTTCGTTGAATCAGCTAATTTTCCTCTCAGGTAAAAACGTTTCTAAAACAAGAAGTTCAGGAACACATAAAAAAAGGAAAAATGCCAAAGGAGAAATATAAATTCTCACCTGACTCATTTTTGCCCCTACAAAATACGCAAGAAATGTTCACAAAAAGTGTGACAGCATGTGTAGTTCGAGCAGTAATATCATCAATGGTGTCAAATAACACCCCACCACATCTGCTCTTTGAAACATTGCATCTTTGATTTAGTTGCTGAAAGAATTTGAAACAAGTTTTAAAAGAAGGAGGTGAATGTGCCGAAATACATGATGTCAACTTTTTCTTTTCTTTTTTTTTTACAGAAAAGAGTCTGGAGTCTGCCTTCACAATTTAAAAAATTAACGGTTGGTGGCTTGTTTCAATCAAATAGTTGGTAAGTAGTCTAATTTTTGCAAACTGCATGCCACAAAACCTTTGGTAAAATCAGTGTTTAGGCTTTTCTGACTCTGAACTTTATCAAGTTCAAATGTAGCCTACTTTTGACACAGTGAAAATAGTAGAAGATTTATTTAGTGTTCATTTTAAGAGTTTACTGGACAAGTTCACCTTCACAAATTTAAAATATGATGCTTAGTGGCATTTTAGTCGTGAAATAATTTACCTTTTCAAAGCTGCACTGCACCAAACCTAAACGTTTCTGACTCTGTACTTTCCAAGGGTTAGCCTATTGTGTACTTCACTTATGTAAAATTGCTTTATTATTTTATAACATTTAGAGTAGTTGACCAACCTGAATTGAAAATGAACTGTAGTTACTGTTTTCAAAGATTGTGTTATCCAGGTTGACTGTTTTTAAGTGAAGTAAAAGTCTAAAAGTAAAAACTGTTCTGCTAGCATTCTGTCCTCATGGCTTTTGTGTTATTACAGTCTGACGATTGAAGGAGCAGTAGCATGCGAGAGATCATCCAGCACTGCACTAAAGACAGCCAGTAAAGGTGATTTTAAAACGATTTGGCATCAAAATGTGGAATTGCAAGTTGTGTAGTTTTTCTACTGCCATAAAAGTCATGTTGTTGAAGCATTATCGGCTCAACCATGGTCAGTACTCCACAATTTCACCCTTACCCTGTCTCTACAACACATGCATGTGTACATTTAGTACATTTAATTCATTAAAGATACACATGTCAAGAATGCACACTCCCACACAAAGAAAAGACGGTTCTTATCTAGATTTGAATAAATATGGATTTTGTTGCCCTGTGTGTAATTTTAAGCAGCCATTTATTGAAAGCCAAATGTTTATCCATCTGAGGGGGCATTTAAAACGAAAAGAAACTGTTCCATGTCCTTTCAAGAACTGTAATTTTAAAACCAATGTATACTCAACCTTCAATGCCCACAAATGCAGAGACCACCAAAATTCAACAAGTTACAATGAAGGCATTGTGCAAAGTGTTATAAATGTAGAACAAAAAGATGACATGCAACTTGATTCAATAGAGTCATCAGATGACAATCAAGTGGCATCCACCAGTGAAATCAGTGGAAATGAGGGTTTAGAAGAGCAGTTGCAATACAATCTGGCTGGATTTTTCTTGAAAATGCAGACCATTCTCCATGTGTCCCAGAGAGCAACACAGGAGATTATTGAGCATATTGATCAGTTGTTTTTGTTATCAGTACCTCTGGTTAGAAAATCAGTTGTAGATATACTGAAAAAGCACAACTGTACATATACGGACAAACTGGTGGATGAGATTTGTCAGGCAGTTTCTGATAGTAATGTTTTACATAAATGTGTCACATCTGAAGGACCACTATCTACAGCAAAGAGGAGGAAATCATATTACGAAGCAAATTTTCCATATGTCAAACCTGTGGAGTATTTAATTGAATCATCAAAGCACACTTATATGTATGTGCCTATTCTCACATCTTTGCAATTGTTGTTGAAAAAAAATGATGTGCTTGAAGAAATTAAACAAGCACCCACACAGATTCCTGGACATTTCATGTCATTTTGTGATGGATCCTACTACCAGGAAAATGTTCTACTGTCACAAGAGGGACAGAAATTGTCAATAATACTTTAGGTGGATGATTTTGAAATCGCAAACCCACTTGGTACCTCAAAGAAAATACATAAAGTCTTTGCAGTTTATTGGACACTGGCAAACTTTCCAGTTAAATCTCGTTCTGCTCTACACTGCACTCAGCTTGCTCTGCTGTGCAATTCCAATGATGTATGCCAGTTTGGGTATAAGGAAATGTTGTCACCACTCTTAAATGATCTGAAAACTCTTGAAGAAGTAGGTGTCTACATTGAGACTCTTGGTGAATGTCTTAAAGGCACTGTCTACTCTGTTGTGGCAGACAACCTTGCTGCCCATGGACTTGCTGGTTTCAATGAGAGTTTCAGGTCTACATATTTCTGTAGGTTTTGTCATGCCACCCAAACAGAAATGCAAACAGAAAATGCTGTTACAGGGAATTATGTAATGAGAACAAAAGATGCTCATGATAATCTTGTGCAAGAGCTTCAGAATGATGACATTGAGGAAAACTATGGTGTTAAAAACCCCTGTGTTCTTTCTGACCATCTCTCTTTCTTCCATCCTGTCACAGGCTTCCCACCTGACCTCCTACACGACCTGTTTGAAGGTGTCGTTCCAGTGGAGTTGGCACATTGTTTAAAAGGTTTGATTTCTAAGAGATATTTTACCTTAGAAGACTTAAACAGAGCAATTCTGCGCTTTCCCTACCAACATTCTGACAAAGTTGATCGCCCTCATCCAATACCCTCAAATTTTGCCAGGCGAGGGACCATTGGTGAGAACGGGCATGAAAATCATGCCCTTCTTAGACTGTTGCCTCTTCTCATTGGCTCCAAAGTTCCAGAAAGAGACACTTTTTGGGAAGTGCTAATGGATTTAAAGGACGTAGTTCAGCTTGCCATGTCTCATACTTTTAGTGACGAGACCATTCAGTACATGGCCTGTAAAATATTAGATCACAGACAACTCTTTCAGGAAGTGTTTCCTAATGTTCGATTCTGCTCATCAGAAACAACATTTATTTTCTCTTGAAAGACTATGACACTTATTACGTTGAGCACTTGCGTTCATATGAAGTAGCAGAGAATCAACAGAGGGGTCTCCGTCACAGTGTAAAATCTCTGTGCCAACTGTCTGACCACATGCCGCATGTTGCTTACAAGATAGCAAATGAACTCATTCTAACAGCAAACCATTTCATGCCAGTGTCTGACTAAAGAAACAGAACTGAGACATCAGCTGATTCCACCAATTTCTGAACCAATGCAAAGGTAATTCATCTATTCAGTTTTTTTGTATTCACATAAATGTTTTTATATTTTTGCACAATTAATATTTTGCAAATAACTGTAAACACAAACATGTATTAAAATGCCACTATAATATGTGAAACCTGTCTGTTACAGAAATAACAAATTCAGATGGAGGCAACAGGAATATTGAAGCTAAGGGTCATCCTTGATAAGGATAACGCTGAAAAACTTATTTTGCCATCTCGTCCAAACAGTGTGCAAGCCCTCATAGATGCGATCAAATCTAGGCTAAATTTTACTTTTGACTTTCGGCTTCAGTTTCATGACCCAGATTTTGATAATGCCTTGTGTAATTTGGTTAAAATAGAAGACCTGCCAGCTATAGCATCTGTTAAAGTTGTCAGGTTAGTTGAGCTTGACCGGATTTCAACGAGCACTGATGACACAATCCTTCAGACTGATAGCACTGATACCATAGATTCACCAGAGCGTATTAGTAGATGGCCAGAAGTTTTTATTGTTCCGCCATTTTCTTATGAAGTGGAACATGTATTAAGAGAGGGTAATGCAGCATTTGATAAAAATGGGAAAGTAATTACGCTGACACGAGATCAAAAACACAACATACTTGAGACAATGGGGGAAGAAATCTACAAACTAAAAGCATACCCTAGTACAACACAAATTGGCAAGGCTGCAGAAGCTTTAGTTAGAAAACATCCCTGTCTGAAAGAGAGGAATTCTGACACTGGGTGGGAAGGGTGGAAGAATAGCCTGAGATATAAAATGGGAAACCAAAGAAAGAAGTTGGCTAAAGCTGGCATCATGGATGTTGCTGTGAATGCTGGAAAGCGCAGCAGAACAAACCGAGATGGAGCTTCACCAAGGGCCAATATTAAAAGACCTAGGAGAGGTGAGGTCAACTTCCTTCCTTCTTATCCTTCTGGAGAAACAAGGGAGTCTCTGGAAACCAGAAGACTTGATGGTAGAGGAGTTCAAGAAGACCTCAGCAGAAAGAGACATCCCTCTCATTCATCAGCATATGATGCGCACTTTTGCCCTCCGGCGTGAAGAGATTGTCACCACTTCTCCTCCTGTATCAGAGCTCAAGGACAGATGGCCAGCACTCATTCATGAGACACAGGTAAGTACAACTACATATATAACATTTGCTGTTCATATAGTATGCTGTGTTTTGCTTATAATATTTTTGGAATTCTCTTCAGCTCTACTTTGAATTTCATCGGATCACCAATCAGACTCTGCCACATGTGTTTTATGCTGCACTGGATGATTATGCTCCTCAGCTGATTGGACTTTACAAAAAGAGGAAAACTGGATGGGTCGGTGAAAGGATGGAGCAGCTTTTGTTGGCATATGGAAAACAGGTATTTAAAAATACTAATTATTATTCTGCTTGCTTGGCAGTTGCCATTGTTATGTTTATATATATATATATATATATATATATAGCAGCTGGATAGCGTAGTGGTTAGACTACACGCCTTTGGAGCAGAGGGTCGCAAGTTCGATTCCTGCCTGGGGCGTCTGTATCCAGTAAGGGTCCTAAGGCTAGACCCCCTATGCTAAGCAAGCCTACCGCAGACATGAGCGAGACAGATAAATATGAAGGCATGCCGGCTCGGACGTCGCCCGGATCAACAAGGTCCGCGTCAGGTGTTGAGGAACCAGGGCACCCTGACGAAAAGTGGGCTACTGGAACAAGAAGGCATCGGTGGGCAAGGGACGAAAACAGGGCGTTGTTGGAATGCTACTACGCAAGTAACCCCGGCGGAAGGGGCTACATGAATAGGATGAGGGACCTATGGATTCTTCGATACCCAACATCCACAATGACGGCGAAACAACTAGTAGCTCAGTGTTCCAACATTCGAAAGAAGGGACTGCTCTCACAGCTAGAGATTGACGAGGTACAACACAAATGCTACGGCAAGGAGGAGTCAGGACGCCAGGTCAGGGGGGAGATATCATCACCCCCACCCGAGATTGGGTACATAGCCCCAAGTGTGATAGGAGAAGGATCGTTGAGTGCGAGAGGAACTGACCTGAAAAATAGGATCATGGCCAAGCTTGAAACCTGGATCCCCCGTAGCCGGTTACCAAGATTACGTGAAGTACCCTCAGAAGGTCTGCTAGATGATGTTAATGCAGCACTACGGGCAATACCTACAACCACGATTACCGACACTAACAAGCTGATCTACAATACGGCAGCAGTGATCAGTGAGATGCTTGGCTACAAGTTGAACAGCCACAAGGGGCAGTATCCTCCATGGAGAAGGAGGCTAGAGGGCAAGATCAAAGTAGCACGGAGAGAGGTTAGCCAACTAACGGAGTTGCAGAAAGGTGCGACGAATAAGGTGCCTAAGAAATACAGCAAGCTGTCCATACCTGAGGCCTTGGAAACTGCCAAGCAAAGACTCACAGCCTTGGCCAGCCGCTTGAGGAGGTACACCAGAGAGATAGAAGGCAGGAGAATAAACCAGCTGTTCTCCACAGAACCAGCAAAGGTGTACTCTCAGTGGCAAGGGAACAATAAGAGAACAGCACCACCAAGGCTGGAGATGGAGCAATACTGGAAGAGCATATGGGAGAAGGATGCAACCCATAACGGCAATGCTCAGTGGCTAGAGGATCTGAGGGCAGACCACAGCGACCTCCCTGAACAGGGTCCAGTAACCATCACAGTGGCAGACATCCAAGAAAGGGTCTCCAGTATGAAGAGTTGGACAGCACCAGGGCCCGACATGGTTCACGCCTACTGGCTGAAGAAGCTAACTGCACTCCACGAGCGTCTGGCAGCACAAATGAACCAGCTGCTAGTTAACGAGAGACACCCGGAATGGCTAACTGAAGGCCGGACGGTCCTGATCCCCAAGGACCCCAAGAAGGGACTGGTCCCCTCCAACTACCGACCAATAACCTGCCTCAGTACTACATGGAAGCTCCTGTCAGGCATCATATCGGCTAAGATGAACAGGCACATGGGTCAATACATGAGCGGGACACAGAAAGGAATTGGCAAGAATACCAGAGGCGCAAAACACCAGCTACTGGTAGACAGAACAATCAGCCGAGACTGCAAGACCAGACTGACCAACCTGTGCACTGCCTGGATTGATTACAAGAAGGCCTATGACTCAATGCCCCACAGCTGGATACTGGAATGCCTAGAATTGTACAAGATCAATGGGACCCTAAGAGCCTTCATCAGGAACTCAATGGGGATGTGGCGTACAACACTAGAGGCCAACTCCAAGCCCATAGCACAAGTCACCATCAAGTGCGGGATCTACCAAGGAGATGCTCTGTCCCCACTGCTGTTCTGCATAGGCCTGAACCCCCTCAGTGAGATCATTAACAAGACTGGCTACGGATACCGACTACGGAACGGAGCAGTTGTCAGCCACCTCCTGTACATGGATGACATCAAGCTGTATGCCAAGAGTGAACGAGACATCGATTCACTGATCCACACTACCAGGCTATACAGCAATGACATTGGAATGTCGTTCGGACTGGAGAAGTGTAGTCGGATGGTAACAAAGAGAGGGAAGGTAGTCAGAACTGAGGGGATTGAACTACCAGAAGGCAACATTGCAGACATAGAGGACAGTTACAAGTACTTGGGGATCCCGCAGGCGAATGGGAACCATGAAGAGGCCGCTAGAAAAGCTGCAACCACCAAGTACCTGCAGAGGGTCAGGCAAGTCCTGAGGAGTCAGCTGAATGGTAAGAACAAGATCCGGGCCATCAACACGTACGCCCTGCCCGTGATCAGGTACCCTGCTGGGGTAATAGGCTGGCCAAAGGAGGAGATAGAAGCCACTGACATAAAGACAAGAAAGCTC
Organism: Aulonocara sp. 'chitande type north' Nkhata Bay; assembly: GCF_057382095.1. Taxonomy (NCBI): domain Eukaryota; kingdom Metazoa; phylum Chordata; class Actinopteri; order Cichliformes; family Cichlidae; genus Aulonocara; species Aulonocara sp. 'chitande type north' Nkhata Bay. Next base: position 30,777,026 of record NC_141357.1, read on the forward strand.
CTTACCATGCATGGAGGGTTTCACCCCAAGTCCAGCACCCTGAGGCTGTACGCTAAGCGGAAGGAAGGGGGCCGGGGACTGGTGAGTGTCAGCACCACAGTCCAGGATGAGACAACGAACATCCAAGAATACATTGGGAAGATGGCCCCAACTGACCGAGTGCTCAGTGAATACCTCAGGCAGCAGAAACCCAAGAAAGAGGAGGGAGACGAGGAACCATCATGGAAGGACAGGCCCCTGCACGGTATGTACCACCGGCAGATAGAGGAGGTGGCTGATATCCAGAAATCCTACCAGTGGCTGGACAAAGCTGGACTGAAAGACAGCACAGAGGCACTAATCATGGCAGCACAAGAACAAGCTCTGAGCACAAGATCCATAGAGGCTGGGGTCTATCACACCAGGCAAGACCCCAGGTGCAGGCTGTGTAAAGATGCCCCAGAGACAATCCAGCACATAACAGCAGGGTGCAAGATGCTAGCAGGCAAGGCATACATGGAACGCCATAACCAAGTGGCCGGCATAGTGTACAGGAACATCTGTGCGGAGTATAACCTGGAAGTCCCGAGGTCAAAATGGGAGATGCCCCCAAGGGTGGTGGAGAATGACCGAGCTAAGATCCTGTGGGACTTCCAGATACAGACGGACAAAATGGTGGTGGCTAACCAACCGGACATAGTGGTGGTAGACAAACAGAAGAAGACGGCCGTAGTGATCGATGTAGCGGTTCCGAATGACAGCAATATCAGGAAGAAGGAACACGAGAAGCTGGAGAAATACCAAGGGCTCAGAGAAGAGCTCGAGAGGATGTGGAGGGTGAAGGTAACGGTGGTCCCCGTGGTAATCGGAGCACTAGGTGCGGTGACTCCCAAGCTAGGCGAGTGGCTCCAGCAGATCCCGGGAACAACATCGGAGATCTCTGTCCAGAAGAGCGCAGTCCTGGGAACAGCTAAGATACTGCGCAGGACCCTCAAGCTCCCAGGCCTCTGGTAGAGGACCCGAGCTTGAAGGATAAACCGCCCGCAGGGGCGTGCTGGGTGTTTTTATATATATATATATATATATATATCTTTATTTTATTTATTTTTTTAGGACAAAAACGACATCTATGCAACTAGAACAGCAGCTCTGGCCGCAACCCGTTCTCACTCCCAAAGCGTAACATTTTACGCTAGGTGACAAATCGTCACCATATTACGTTTTCGGCTACCCACCACGTTCCTAAATGACGACCTCGGAAAAAGAGGAAATATGAGAACCGTCTGGACTGAACCTACACATGTTCGCTCTTTTTCTTCAAATCGCTTAGAAACACGCTATTTAACATCATTAAAGTCCTGGTTAAGGTCAGGAATAAGGTTATGGTCAGGGCTAGGGATAAGGTTAGGTTTAGGGCTGGAATACAGGGCTGGAACGTCTACTACCGCGGGAGCGTCATTGCACTGGATTCCAGCAATAACCCGCCGCGTACCATAAGAACGCCGAAGGTCTCCTTTCGCGTTCCTCAGGAACGCCGCGGGACGTGACAAAACGTCGACATGTTACGCCTCGGGAGTGAGAACGCTCTGCTGGCCGGCCTACCAATGTACCTCAAGGAGGATTCTTCAGAGATTTTCAAAACATGCAAGGTACTTGGGTATTACAATAATTTGCACATTTGAATTTAAAAAAGGTTGAAAGGAGTTTATAAGTCATCTGGACTTGGGTTGAAAGTTGAAGACGTGAAGTTGAATGACTTATAAACTTCTTTCATCCTTGATTTGACTGGATGAATGAAAAATGACCCTTCACTGTCAATTTAAAACATGTTATGATATATAGAATTTTAAAAACTGAAGAAAGGTGCCTGACCATTTGTATTTATACTTTTAACAGAGGTATTACAGATGAATAATTGTGCACTGTGTATTATAGGAGGAAATTGAGTTCTATGAAGCCACAATTGCTCTGGTTGCTGATGTCGATGAAGAGGAGGTGCCTGGAGGAGTTCCTTTCTCACCACGTCAAGTGTTCATAGTACTTGAAGATCAGGTTGTTATGACTCATCACTCATGGACTGATGCCCTGGTGTGTTTGTTTGGGCTAATCTATGCTCTGCATCTGAGCTATCCTGAGAAGTGTACTGGCTTTTTTGAGTTCATTCAAGTAGTGTTGATGAAGCTAGACGATGAGAGAAAGCAACTAAAACCAAAATTGCAGACACTAAAAAATGAGCTTGTGTAGATGATGTTTGTTTTTCACTGTCAGTATAGTCGTGCTTTTTCAGTTATCTGTGAATGGCTTCAATAGTTTTATTTGTTCAGGGTAATTAGCTTTCTAAAAAGCAATGTGGAGAAAGCTAAGAATAAGGAGACAATCCATATTTGACGTTTTGTTTGTGATTGAAAAAAATCTTTACATAGTGTGTAATCTTAAGCTTATTTCTAAAAACACCTTTTAGTTACATGGAAATCTTTTGGAAGATAACTGATAATTAGTCAATATGTACAGTATACTTTCAAGCTTTATTTTTTAATTGTGTGATGAGTGCCAGTTTACTTGATTCGAGGTCTGGGCAAAACTGTTGAGAAGCCACAAATACCTTTGAGAATATTTTTTGTTAGTTCAGCTGTTTTCTATAGTTGCATTGCTGTAGTGCATCTGATTTCATTATTATACTAAATGTTACTTAAAATTGTGATTGTTATGGCTCTAATTGCCTCTAGACTATTGTTTTTTATATGATGTACACCTAAATGTGTGTTTTGTATATTTAATTGATTTTCAAAATGCTACAAAAAACATTCAAAATTCCCTAAAAGCGCAAGTTTTAAAATGCCTAATTATTTGTTTGTTTGATAATGGCTTTAGCAGTCATAGGTTATGACTCAAAGTATGGTTGTATTCATTCTGTATTTTCTCTGCAGTTAAAGTTAATAAAAACTGAATGGAAAGAACAATAGCTTGGTTTTGTGTTAATAGTACTTGAACCATTTGGTGCAATCGGTTTCCCCAAATGGATTAAGTTGTTTAAATACAACTATTTAAGTTAATTTAACTTAATTTGAATATGAGCATGTACCATTTTAAATAAGTTTGAATAAATACAGCATCTTAGTACAACAAATTTAATGGTTTAAGTTAAAACATACTAAAAACAATGAGTAAATAAACATAATGCATTTGAGTTACATTATCATATTTGCTTTGGGTTCTCGGGACTCTAATAAAGTACTTAAATAACCCAAAACTGTTTAAGTTATAAAACTTGAATCAATTGGTGCAATCGGTTTCCCCAAATCATTTGAGTTAACTTAACTGGTCAGGTTTTACAGTGCAGATACTGAACAGGAAAGAAAAGATAAGTTAAAAATAATACAGTATTGATCAGAAATAAATGTCCTCGGAACAAATACAGTCAATATTTACACCAAAATAAAAACAAGGTCCATTGTGTGTCCTATCATAAATGTGGGGCCTGATGCATATTCTGCATCATGAAAAAATCCATGACGCTGATATAATTTATGGTAGTGAGACCAGAGTAATCATCGACATGTATCTTTGAAATCCTCCTCTACAACCAATCTCAACAATTTTATAGTAGATGAGGAATAGAAATTATTTAAGAAGAAAGTAAGGATGAGGGTCTTGTGGAAAACCGGTTCGCAGTTGCTCACTACCTAGGAACTGTTAGTCTGCTCACCTGTTGATTCCACTTATTGGTTCCACTTGCATTTGTGCTATAATTAGCTGATTTCAGTTTGTGTGCCAGAGGAGGAAAATAGTGCCACAATCTACAGCATAGATATGAACTTTACTTTTATATTTTAGAGCCAAACCTAAAAGTTATTTTGGTAGTCTCATCCCACAGCAAATTAAAATAATGACCCAGGAAACATATGAATTTGAAAATAATCACCTATAATTTTAATATTACTCAAGGGCAGTGTTGGTCAAGTTACTTGAAAAAAGTAATCAGTAACTAATTACTGATTACTTCCCCAAAAAAGTAATCCCGCTACTTTACTGATTACTTATTTTCAAAAGTAATTAATTACTTAGTTACTTAGTTACTTTTTAAAAACACCATTTACAACCTGAATAGGTGATAAAGCGATAGCTCTTTCAGCCCAATTCTACTTTTTCTGCATAATCCATCATACAAAATGTAATCAAATGGAAAAGTCCCTTTTTAAAACTTGTTTTATTAGTTTGAGTCTTTTAACTTCATGCATCAAGCAAAAATTTAATTATATGCAACATTCTCTGACTGGAAGAAATTTGTTTAATATTTAAACCTATTTTCTGCACATTCCAGCACATCATTTTTTTTTTTTTTTGTGTTTACACTCACTCTTTCAAATAGATGCAAGTAAAACACAGCAGAAAATAAATAAAATCAAAGATTAGCAGTCCTTTTGCTCTATTTTCACCTGTAAAGCAGGAGTTGGGTAGGCGGAGGTTTACCCTGGTGCAGGTGTGCCGCGGCGGTCAGTGGAAGAATCCGCGAGTTTCTCTGTGAGTTGCGCACTCGGTGGTTGCTTGGAAGTTACGGGGGGGTCTTTTCGCTGTAAAAAGAAGTTTTCTTCCCACGCACAACTGACACTAATGTTTTCGTCTTTTTTTATGGAATCAAACTCAAACTAAGGTCAGTACTTCCATGCTTTAAACGCTGCACGCTCATACGCCATTGTTGATCTGCACACAGCTGTTGTCATGAACGTAGCACTTGCTTACATCACTGTCATGACACATTCTCGCAAAAAAATCACGGTTTTAGTAACGCAGTAACGCAGCGTTCCTACGGGAAAGTAGCGGTAATCTAATTACCGTTTTTGCTATAGTAATCCCTTACTTTACTCGTTACTTGAAAAAAGTAATCGGATTACAGTAACGCGTTACTGCCCATCTCTGCTCACAATGCACAGCCAGCTGTTCATATTCTTATAATAAAAATGAAGTAATGTGTTAGGTAGCACTTTTTATTACAGCTCGTAACAAGGAAGAAACAAGAATGTAATCATATGGTAATTTCAAAGTTATTACCATTCAACTGCCCATGGTAGATTCTGCATAATAAGCAGAAAAAGAGGTGCGAAATTCAAAACTGGCTGTTTCTATTTAAAACATATGGACACCTTGTGTGGGCGTGGTGGTGTTTTTCTCCGCCTCCTCCTCTCTTGCTCCACCCCTCTGTCTCTCTCTTGCTCTTCTCTCTCCCCAGGACACAGCTGCTGCTCATTGGACTCATTTACCACCTGGGGATGAGCTGTGAGCAGGGTGGGGTGTTTCTCTGGTGTCTTCTGCTTTGTGGTCTTGGTGTGTAGTTAGCCTGCCTGAAGTGTGGAGTTGTGGAAATAGTATAGCTGCTTTACATGAGTAGTGTGGGCTTGTGGGCCTCGGCAGCAGTAAAGCTAGCTGCTGCTAGTGACAGGGTGAGCTTGTGGGCCCCTGGAAGTGCCTCCTCGTGGTGTGGAGTTTTTGTTTGGTTGTTGTGTTCTTTGTTGTTGCAACCTTTGTTTTTTTCAAGTGTTATTGGTAGAACGGCATTGCCGGCTCTTTATGTTAAGATTATCTATAATAAAGGCTATTTTATTTACTAAAAACACCTGCCTGTTTTCCTTTCATTCTGTTCTGGACTCATTTGTTACTGGTCCCCTCACTCGCATGCCTAGACCCCTTCGGGGGGAACGTAACAAACCATGTAATAACCTTTAAAACAAACTTTAAGAATAGTAATGTCTACCAGGAAACACCTGTGGCAGTTTCTGTGTAATAAGGAGCAATTTAATACAATTTAATGCTTGTGGTGTGAGCAGTCAGGGGAGCAGTGAGCTCCACATGGAACAAAAGGAGCTCTAGGACTCTGATCCAGGAGCCTGGCTTAAATGCCCTTGTTTTTCCCCTCATATTTGCCCCGTTGTCATCAGACTGACCTCAGCAGTCCTCAAAGGGAATTTTCAGCTCTTCCAGCCTGTTTAAAATCATGGATGTGAGATGTTTCCCATGGATTTTTCAGCGTCCACAAGCTGACTGACAGAGAAAATCAGAAAAATGTGTAGAATGTGCACTGCACATGTATGGGTGGCACTGCAGAGTTATATTCTCTTGTTAGAGCTCTACTGTTTAACGCTGAGTCAGGTGTATGGTTTTAAGGCACAAAGACTACGACAGATGTGGCTGTATACCTGGTGATGACAAACAGTGGAAATAAGGTCTCTGTTAAGATGGGGTTTCCAATTCCATTGTTAACTTTTTTCATTTGTCTGCTTTTTCTCAGCTTGTTCCATTAGGAGTTGCCACAGCAGATAATCTGCCTCCATCCCATCCCTATTCCTAGTATCTAGTCGACAAAGAGCCAGCCAGGGCAGTTCACCCTTCTGCTTAAGTGATACTTACACAGTGACTGAGCTATTTACAAAAGAATATTTACAAAATCCAGGTTTCTCTCGAGAAAACATGCAGAGATTGAAAGTTTGGAGGCCAAGCACAGGACTTGCTGTTGTCAGGTGAAAACACCTGCTGGAGAAACATTTTTGAAATGTCCAGATTGTGGAGGCAAGCATCAACGACACACATGCCCCCCCCCCCCGAACACCCAGCAGAACTAGTCCAGGACCCGGGGCTTAAGCAAGGGGCCGGAACGGCTGACCTGGGGGGGGGGAACTGACAGAGGGCAACCCAGCCCGGGAGCGAGGCTGGCTCTAGCGGTCAGAAAAAGCTGAAGACGACTCAGACTCCATTGATTTTGGGTCACTCCTGGGGGAAAGAACAGAATCCATCAGCCCGGTGGCAGGTGGGTGGCTGTGGCGAGGGGCCTGGGCCGGGACCACCTGATCCTGTTGCATAACATGTGCAGGCTTAAGTCTGTCAACAGAGACAACTTCCTGCCGACCGCCAAAGTCCAAAATGAAATGTTTGTTGCCTGGTTTAAGAACCCTGTATGGCCCGTCATATGGTGGACGCAGCTGAGTCCTATGGGCATCGTGCCTGACAAAAACGAAACGAGCAGAGTCCAACGAACTCGGAACAAAAGTGTCAGGCAGGCAGTGGTGCACAGGACCAGGAACAGGAAATGAGTCTCTTGGGGGGCGAAAAGGCAACAAAGAGGCATCGAAACATGGGGGAGGACTCTCAGGTAAGAATTCCCCGGGGACCCGGAGAGGCAGGCCGAGGACCAGTTCAGCCGGGGAAACCCTGAGATCTTCTTTAACCGCGCTACGCAATCCCAGCAAAACCCACGGGAGACGGTCGACCCAGTCGCCACTTGTTAAGGAAGCCCGGAGCGCGGCCTTAAGTGACCGGTGAAACCGTTCGCACATCCCATTAGCTTGTGGGTGGTATGCTGTGGTGCGGTGGACCTTGACTCCCTGGCCGTCAGCCATAGCAGACCAAAGCTCAGAAACAAACTGGGGTTTGCCGTGCTAACACCTACTGCTCTCTGGCAGCAGCACCATGCTCTCCCTTGTTTTAAATGCACTTTAGAACAACACGCAGCAACACTACACATGAGCGGGAGGAGGGAGGTATGGGGTCTTCACACACCCCCGTTCTCTGCTAGCCATCGGGGCGGGGGGGCTGGGAGGAGATGTTGGCTGTCCGATTAGCCTCCCTGCTGCTGCGGAGCCTGGGACGGTCTGCTTGCCTCCACCCCGGGGGGAAGGGTAACATCTCTTGGGTCTGGGTTCTGTTTCCCCCTCTGGGGGCGAGGGTACCTGGACCTGGGGTATAGAGTATGTTTGGGGAGTGTGATTGTGTTTACATGTCCATTTATGTCAATCCTTACGTTGGGTGAGTGCTGAGTGTTTGTATACTGTATGTGTGCATGAGGGTGGGAATGCATGTTTGTGTCTGTGTGTGCCTGTTTGTCTGTGTGTATATGTCAGGTCGGGTCTTAGACTCCACCTCTCTGGGAACTCCCAGGCCCTCCAAGGCCTATCTCCCCTCACCACACTCCCTGCCGGTGACTGATGCCCTCAGGGGTTGGTGCATTGGTGGTTCTTGGTGTCCGGGGCTGGGCACTCAGGTATGTACCAGCTTGCTCCCGGTGGCTACCTGGCGGGGCCTGGCACCTGTTGCTCGGTCAGGCCTCCTCCGGGGTGCGGGGGGCCCTCAGGCCTCCGGCCCCTGGGCCTGCGGCTCGGTTCACTCTGGAACAGCTGGCTGCCGGCAGAGCCGGCGGGCACGCCGGTGCAGCCCCCTCTAGCTTCTGCTCGGTGGCTACTGGATGACGCCTCGTCTGGGGATCCTCAGCCCTTCCCATGAAGGTGGCACGGATGCCCCTCCGGTGGTCCTCCTTGGGCTCTCGCACTCTGGGGCCTCTGGTTGTCTGGGGTCTGGATCTCCTCCATGTCTGCTTCATGCCCTGGGGGACGGGGCTATGGCTCGCTACATCCTCTTGCGGACCATTACATTTGGAAACCATTTGAATACAAGCGTGCTGATCCACACAGGTATGCACACGGGTGTTCACTGCTCGTAGACTTAAATCGCACCTTTCTTGGCTGCTACTTCGAAGCACATTGTGCGCTGTCTGTCCTGCGTGCTGCACAGCAACATTGAATATTTAGTATTTACTGCTGTTTACACTTATCTAGATTAATGCGATGGTGTTGTGTTTAGTATGTTGCTTTGTTTTTTGTTTTTTTTGCTTGTTTTCTATTCTTCTCTCAACAGGTGATCCAGGAGATTTTTATTTTTTTTCTCCCCCCCTTTCTCACTGTCCCTCTCCCCTTCTGTTTTTCCTTTCCTTCCTCTTTCTTTCTCCCTTTCCTATCCCTCACTCATGTCTGTCCTTTCTGTAACATCTGAAAATAAAATATAATAAATAATAAAAACAAAGATCGATCAAATGGACCAATACGGCAATGCCACGATGATCCATTTGGCAAAGTAAATCCATTGGGTATCCTTGTTGGTCTTCAGACAACAATTCTGATGGCTAAAGAACCAAATGGGACAGGCCAAAAAAAAAAAGAAAAAAAAGAAAAACAAACAAACTGGGGGCCCCTGTCCGAGGTAATGTCAGCAGGGGGGCCGAAACGTGAAACCCACATTGACAAAAATGCCCTGGCCACTGTCGCCACTGTCATGGATGCCAGGGGTACCGCCTCCGGCCACCTGGTTGTGCGGTCCGCCACAGTCAAAAGGTGCATGAAACCCTGTGACTGCGGCAAGGGACCAACCAGGTCCACATGAACGTGATCGAACCGCCTACCCTGGGACACGGAAAGGTTCGAGGGGTGCCTGTGTGTGCCGGTGGATTTTCGAGCATTGGCATGGAATACAAACCGCCGCCCATTCTTTCACCATCTTGTGAAGGCCCGGCCAAACAAACCTGGCGCTGACCAGCTTGACCGAGGCCCGGACGCCGGGATGAGAGAGGGCATGCACCGAGTCAAAAACACGACGACGCCACGAAAGGGGAACCACCGGGCGGGGGCGGCCGGTGGAAACGTCGCAAAGAAGGTGCGGACTGCCGTCCCACACCGGTGTGTCCTCCAGCACGAGGCCCGTTTTTGTTGACTGAAGGGCAAGGACGTCCGGGTCAGCACGTTGCTCGGCGGCCATGGCAGCGTAGTCGATGCCAACATACACGGGAGAAACCAACACACGTGAGAGACAGTCAGCGACGTGATTGGACTTACCAGCCACATGCTGAATGTCTGTGGTAAACTTTGAAATGGCCGCCAACTGGCGCTGCTGGCGTGCGCTCCATGGGTCAGAGATCTTGGACATCGCAAACGTCAAAGGTTTGTGGTCAACGTACGCAGTAAAGTTTTAGATTCGATTCGATTCGATTCGATTCGATTAGATAGAACTTTATTAATCCCTCGGGTGGGTTCCTCTGGGAAATTCGATTTCCAAAAAAGCACAGCACCGACAGAAGTTACAGAGTTGCAGAATATTATATATATATATATATATACACACACACACACACACACATATATATATAAATACAGAGACAATATAAATAAAATATACGAAGGGGATAAATAGAATAAATAGGAATAAAAAATAAAAATACAAGTGAGTTGCGACCCTCGAGGAAAAAACGAAAATGTCGTGTCGCGAGGTGCAGGGCCAGCAAACTCCCTGTCAAAAACACTGTACTTGCGTTCAGCGTAGGGCTGGGCCATATTATACTGTTCACGGTAATACCGGTATAATGTTAGGCAACGATAGGAAAATGAAATATCGTGATAGAATATGAGTAAAACGCGCATGCGCAGTGCCTTTGTTTTCATACGCACATGGCCGATTGTTGAGTGAAACAGATGAACCAGAATTGGTTTGTAAAAATGGTGCAACTTCAGTGATGTGGAACTGGTTTGGTGTTTGTCCGTCAGATACACGACAAAGCACATTTTTTTGCAGAACATGCAAGCAGCCGTCGTTATTGTCGTATTTGTCAGACTAAGATGCTCTTAAATCTGGGAGTAATCTGGGTCCTAAACTCCGTATACTTCAGGTCAAACGAACACTGCAGCATCACTGAGAGTTAAAAACTGTCTAAATTCTTTCATCTTTAATAAAACGATCAGCATTGCTGCTTAACCAGGTGTAACTATGAAGTTTAACTTCCAGGCATCCATGAAAACAAAATTTATTACATTTAACGGAGTTAGAAGTTAGCAGGAAGCTAGCAGAAGTTAGCTCGCTAGTTTCGCTAGTTACCTAAGCATGATATTGCATGTTCTGACTGAGAGATTTCTGAAAAAATTCAAACGTACAGCTCTGCTATCACTTCCAACATAAATGAAGACAGGAAACTAAACAGCAGTGACGTTTGTAGGGTTACTGAAGTTGGGCTAGCTGGTATATAATGATGTGCTACGTGATCGCTAGCGACACAGCTACATTAGCATAACATAAACAGTGAAGCTGGAGGATGAACGCTAACACTTTTCCACTTATAAAAGTTAACGTTAAGGTTCCTGATAGTTAGAGACAAATGCAATCGCATGGCAGGATGCTGTAAACGGACCAAACTTCAGTCAGGAGAACAACTGAGATAATCCATCCACAATACGAGGTTAGTCATTAATATACTGCAACAACATGGGAATAGAGCAGCTGTGATAGAATACAGCATAAATGAATCAATGGTACAGAAGTGGAGGAAGCAAGAAGAATGAGTTTAATAAAGTTTGATTTATCTGACTGCTTTGTTTCGCTTAATGTGCCTTATAGTCCCGTGCACCTTATGGTCCGAAAAATACGTACTGCACACTGCAGTTTAATGTTGCAAAGCACCTCTTTTTAACTTCAGTGGATATTATACATGGTTATGCTCAGGATATGTCAGCCCATTTCTACTGGAAATGCCTTTTGGTTAAACTTTCAGCAAGGAATTTGCATTTGCACTGTTACATTTTTATAAAGCTTTAATGTACATAAAAACCAGCTTCTTGTTTAAGTGAAAATAAATGGAAGGTTGTCTTTTTGCGCTAGTAATGTTGTGGAGTTGTATTTTGTCTCGCATCAATTATATCGTCAGTTATATCATTATCGCAAATTTTCAAATATATATCGTGATAAATATTTTTGGCCATATCACCCTGCTCTAGTTCAGCGTACGACTGAAAAAGGCGAGCGGATGCCAGAGACCTGAAACCCGCTGTTCCAACACCCCACCCACTGCCACGTCAGACGCGTCGGTTGGTCAACGTGTTCCGGCAGCCAGTCAACCGGATCTTTGGCTGTTTTACCTTGTAAGGCAGCATAGAGTGGCTGTAGCAGGTGGGCAGCTCTGGGGAGAAAGCGGTTGTAAACATTTATCATCCCCAAGAACTCCTGCAACGCTTTAACCGACGTGGGACGTGGAAAAGCCGAAACGGCCTGGACTCTGTCGGGCAACGGAACCACACCTCCAGCGGAAATGCCCGAGGAAATCTGGAAATCCAGAACAGGCAACCCAAACTGGCACTTGGAAGGGTTGATGATCAGGCCGTGCGCTGCCAAATGCTGGAAAACCTGATGGGACTTGAAGAGAAAATCTCCGTCCCGGTTTCCCTCCAAGGCGTGAGCACCGATAAGCAGAGTTTTGTCCTTTCCTTATAAGATTCCTAATTATTCAAAGTAACACTCAGGTATGCCGCTCAGCTGGGTTAGTTACGACGTCGGGAGCAGCTTATGAGAACAAGGAAACACAGACTGCTTCAGGTTGCCTTCCCAAATCGACTCAAAGGTTTATTTAGTACATAACAGCTTATATAGAGGAAAAAAAGGTTCGTGTGTCAGCAGGTTCTCAGTTCAAACCGGTACAGACCAAATAAGGAAACGTCTTCCTGCCTTGTGAGCAAAGAAGTATCCTTTGTGTAGTTTATCAGTTCAGCTACAATTTATGATCATCCCAGCAAAATACACTCCTAGACATAGAATACAGAGTTCTTTCATTAGTGAATTCTGAAACGAACCACCTGGCCTTTAACAAGCTCTTTTCTAAATCATAAGGAAGGGAGGATGGGAGTAAGGAAGTGGTCTCGTCTCTGTGGTATTTTCGACCTTGGGGTACCAGCCTGTGAGTCTTACACATCAATACATGGGTCAGAGAGAAAGAGAAAAACAACTAGTAAATGGGCCTTATTGAGTAACAGTTCTCCTGTATAATATTACTACAAAACAATATCCTGTAAATGCTAACCGTAGTATCAAAATATCACAACAGTTCTCTCCTTTTATCATGAAATGATAACATAGTATAAAGACAGAATGTAATAACATAATCTAAAGACAAATCATAAATGTGAAGTAAATCATAAATGTGAAACAAATCATAAATGTGACTGGTCTCGTCTTGGATAATCGAGTAATTCTCAATCTAATGCTCAATACATACATCAGGATCATCATTGATGACATCTGACACATAATCTGGGTCAATTTGTGCCAATTGCAAATACATTGAAGTAGCTGTACTAGTAGCTATACGGGTTATCATTGAACGTACACAGGGTACCACACAACAGACAATAATCATCAAAAACAAAATAATACATGCCACAATGGTTACAAAAGCTACAATTAGTTCCTTCCATTTTCCAAACGTGTCCTGCAGCCACTTGTCTAGCCACTGACCGTGACCTGCATTGGCTCTTAGTTCTATCTGCAATGCTTCAAGTTTATTCATAGCTTGTGTGAATGAACCGTTAGGGGCAGTGTTATTGGGAATGAAAGTACAACAAACATCTCCAAACATCGCACAAACACCTCCCTTCTCAGCTAACAACATGTCTAAGGCCATCCTATTTTGCATGGTCATTAAAGAGGTAGCAGACATCTGTTCTCCTAGGGCCTTAAGGGCCGTATTGGTCAAATTAGTATGTCTTTGCTGATGGTAATAAACATAATTAATCCAGGCGACATTTTTGTTTATCTGTATATGCGGTAGTAGTGAGGCAAACCCTGCGGATATTTCTCCTTGTGCCTTTAATTCCCTTGGTATCCCGCGTGGGACTCCTATAGCATCTATGTAAACGTTATGTGAGTAAGCGGAACGTTTTGTACGTCTGCTGGATACAGGCGAATCCGAGGTTTGTTGTATTAGTAGTTCTTGAGCTAAAGTTACTAGACCGCAGGTACCGGTCCAATTAACAGGTAAAGCTAATCTAAGGGTATTATTGCACATCCAATAAGCATGTGGGATTGGTCTGGTCAGGCGCAAAGCCGTATAGCCTTTTAATATGCCTCCCCAATATGAGTCGTTCAGTGCGTTGGGGGCACGCAAGGTTTTTACTGAATACTTACTAGCATATGCCTGTAAATAAGAAAACATATCTCTATCTCGTATCCTGTCAATACTCGCTGCTAACCATGTCTCGGTACAGCGTGCTCCTGGAAAGTTAGAAAAAAAATGTATAGTTTTGCGCGTCATAATTTATGTTTTTAAGCTTTGGTTGGTATATGCATATCATCGAGATATTTGGGTGATGGCGCACCTGTGTTGGGGGCGAAAGAGGTTCAGTCCGGTCTTCGGGGCGCTTTATGCAGGGGCAGGTAGTGTTGTCAATCATGCGGACATCTGTACCAGAGACTCGTCCTATGTATACGAGTAAACAATCTAAAGGACTTAGTTCTACTTGCACTTCCATCATAATTGCTGTTAAGGGCCCCTTTTTATCATTATTGAATAGTATCTTTGTCAGGGGAAACCCTGAGATTGGGTATCCCACTATAATCTGTTCTGGATTACCCTTTGAACAAACATAACAATTACTGTTTCCTAAATCACGAGCAGCTGTTCTAGCATTTTCATACCAAGAGTTAACTCCTGCTCTAGAAGGCGCATAAAAGGGTTTATTAGTGGCGTCTATGTTGTCATTTACTGATTTTAGGGAGCGTGAGGAGTACATTAAGTAGGTGTCTTGCAAAATAGAGCATGAGGTATCGTCAGCAAAATATGACCTGCAGAAATGTGAACATGGTTGCAGTTTACAATACAAAATAGCAAAGAAAAATCCTAAGGTTAATGCGATAGATATGATAAATATATAAAAAAATATATAAGAAAAAACACAGTTCTTCAGTCGTCTCCTGGCCTGGTCCCAGGTTCGAGAGACATTGAATAAGCGCCGTGTGATGACAATGGGCATTTCATTTTCTCCATTATCAGGATGAAATTAGTCTAGCTTTATCAGATTAGAAATCATGTGGTACTCTTGGCTTTCTATTCCTGCTGGATGTTCGAGTACCTTGTTTTTGTTCAGGTGAAGCATCAAAGAGCTCTCTGAGTCTTGGCTCTCTCAGGCTTTGTGTGTTAATCAGTGATTGCGTGTGTGTAGGTGGATTGGATCCGGGCGCTGGCTCGCCTGAGATGTCATCTACCCGTGTGTGTTTATTTGTTCTGGTTCCCGGCGCTGGCCCGCCTGAGATGTCGTCTGCTTGATCCGACGCCTGAGGTGGTCTGATTGGGCTGGTCTTAACCCTGCTGGCGTGTATCCACTGAGGTTGTCCGTCCGTAAGGATGCTGGTTCTCGTCACTGCCAGTACAGTCTGGGGGCTGGAAAACGCGGCCTCCCCGAGTGTCCTTGGTTTTAGCGACTTCACCAACACCGCATCTCCTGGTCTCCACTGGTGCGTTGGAGCTGTGGGGGGGAGAGGCTGGGAGAGACAAACTTTCTGATAGTTATTATTCAGTGTTTCTACCAGATTGTGAACATAGTCGGACAATGCAGTATCTACATCACCTTCTAATAGCGGTGCCCCTCTGGAAGCTGACCATGGTGTTGGAAATGGTCTTCCCATGATTATTTCAAATGGAGATAATTTGGTTGCTGCAGATGGAGTCATTCTAATCTCGCAGAGGACTTGAGGAAGTAATTTGATCCAGGTCATTCCTGTTTCTATCATTGCTTTAGTCAGGCGATTTTTTATGGTCCTATTCATTCTTTCTACAACTCCTGAACTCTGAGGGTGGTATGGCACATGATATTTCCAGTCTATTCCTAAAGTTTTAGCACACTTTTGAATTACTTCTGATGTAAATGAGGGTCCTCTATCACTGTTAATCTGGTGAGGTATTCCAAATCTGGGTATTATTTCATTGCACAACTTTTGACAGACTACTTGTGCAGTTTCTTTTGAGGTTGGATAAGCTTCTACCCATTTACTAAATTGATCCACTATTACCAGTAAGTACTTGATGCTTCCTTGTGCTGGCATGTGTGTAAAATCAATTTGTAATGTATGAAATGGAAAATCTGGTTGTGGTAAATGCTGATGTTTTGCTTTTGGTTTTCCTACATTAGTTCGTGCACATGTTAGACAGGTTGCTAATATGCTTTTTACTGCATGCAATGTTTTTTCAATTACAAATCTTGATTTTATTGCTGCAATAACCCCTCTTTGTCCGACATGACTCACGCCGTGAAAATGTCAGACAAGGACTGGCAGCAGGGAAGACGGGAGGGCAATCAAACCCTCAAGATTTTTGTATAAGCCATCTCTGTCATCTAAGGTACAGTCATTATTCTCCCAATAGGTGTAATCACATGCAGAGGCTTGCTCTTGTATGAATTTTAAATCAACATTTGTGTCTAAATAGTCTGGGAGTGTAACAAGTGGCAGCTGTAGGGGCACAGATAATACTTCCTGTGGAGGTGGGAGCTGCGACGCAGCTGCAGCCTTGGCAGTCACGTCTGCTAGGGCATTACCTGTTGCTTCGTCTGTGTCAGCTGTACTGTGTCCTTTCGTTTTTACAACTGCAACGGCCGATGGTAGCTGTATAGCCTGCAAAAGTCTTTGCACAAGATCAGAATTAGCAATCGGTTTTCCATCAGCAGATCTAAATCCTCTTTGTCTCCACAATGTGCCAAAGTCATGTACGACGCCAAACGCATAGCGGCTGTCTGTGTAAATTGTCACACGCCTATCCACATGGAGCTCACAGGCGCGTATTAAAGCCATGAGCTCTGCTTTTTGTGCTGAGTGAAATGGTAATGAGTGAGCCTCTAGTATGATGTCAGGCAATGTCACTACTGAATAGCCACAAAGAAATGAGTTGTCATTCGGCCTTGAACAGGACCCGTCCACATAAACCGTGGCTGAGTCTGGAATAGGTGTTTGCTCTAGATCTGGACGTGGTGCTGTGGATTCCTGTATACGTGTCATGCAGTCATGAACGTCAAGCCTGTCTGAGCCATCCTGTCGGTCAGAAGAACACAGCATACGGATCAACAAATGTGCTGGCGAATCAGGTGTGCTGCTCGCTTTTATGATGAGGTTTGCTGTGGAGGTCAGTGTAGCTTCATAACCTGAGCGACGTTGTGCAGTCATATGTTGTGTAGTTATGTTTGCTAGAATGGTCGTGACCTGGTGATTGGTGTGTAGAATAGTGTCATGTGAGAGTGTGAGCTTCTCGCAGTCCCTTATCATGATAGAGCAAGCTGCTACTGCCCTCAGGCAGGCCGGCATTCCCTGAATAACCACAGGCAGTACCTTCGAATAGAAGGCTACTGGACGGTAGCCACTGCCATGCTCTTGGGCCAGTACACCTGTGCAGGTTGTGCCGTTCTCCGTGACGTACAGATGGAATGGTAAGTGGTAGTCAGGCAGACCCAAACAAGGGGCGGAGGTCAGCGCTCCCTTTAATGCATTGAAAGAGGCAGTCATTTCTGTGGACCACAGTATTCGAGGAGGCTTGTCTTTTTTGCAGCATTCACGCAGAATGTGGTCATGAAAAGAACAGTCTGGTATCCACTGTCTGCAATAGTTCACCATGCCTAAGAAGGACAGCATTTCCTTCTGTGTAGTAGGCCGAGGGACGGAGGTCACAGCTTTGACCCTGTCTGCAGTCATGGAACGTTTTCCGTGAGACAGTGTAAATCCCAAATATTGAACAGAAGTCTGACAGTACTGCATTTTCTTTGCAGATGCTTTGTGGCCAGTCTGTTGGAGGTGCTGGAGAAGCATGTGTGTAGCAGTTTGACATAGTTCCTCACTCGGAGCACAGAGGAGGAGGTCATCCACATACTGGATCAGGGTGCAGCCCTCAGGAGGAGTAAAGCTGTCCAGGGTAGCACGGACCACCATTGAGAAAGCAGCAGGGCTGTCTACCATGCCTTGGGGCAAACGGGTCCAAGTGTACTGCTTATTTCTATGTGTGAATGCAAATAACGGCTGTGTGTCTTCATGCACAGGTACTGAGAAAAAGGCAGAGCATAAATCCACCACGGTAAAATGTGTAGCTGTGGATGGAATGCATGTCAATATGCTGGGAACGTCTGAGAGGTGGCAGAGGCATAATGACTGCATTAATTTGCCTTAAATTTTGTGTAAAACGCCATACGCCAGGTTTGTTAGGCTTTGGCACAGGATTGACAGGGGTATTATATGGAGATACTGTGGGCTTTATTACTCCTGTAGTCAATAAATCTCCTATGATGACATCTAGGGCTGCGGCTTTTTCGGCAGAAATGGGATATTGCTTGACATATACTGGCTTGTTGTTTTTCAGCTGTGCGTGATAAGGTGTGCAGTCAATAAATCCTACATCATTCTCACCTTTAGACCATAATGTCATATTCTGGTATTCAGCTGGCAACGTAACTGCAGAAATAGTACAGTGGATAGGGTAGGTTAGATCTATGTGTCGACATGGTGTAGTTATGTCATAACCTATGTCTGAGTTATGTGACAAAACCACTGTTTGACCTTCACTGGTGTGAGCAGTTATCATGTTGTTGAACAGTGTGAGAGAGACAAAGGTGTGGCTCCCAGATATGGGATTACCTGGCAGTGGTTTTTGAACACGTTTTTGGCACATTGTGTGACGTGGAATACCAGACAAAAAGGTGTTGAGTTCATCCTCTGCTGAGGCGTCCAGCTGACACAGAGGCTGTTCCTTCTCCATGGTGCATAAGGCAGAGAAAACATAGCTGTTATCAGTATCAGCAAACATTTCACCCTTTGTGTTAAATGAAATACACAGATTCATTTTTGCCAATAAATCCCTGCCTAATAAATTCACAGGCGAATTTGGAATAATTACAAATGGATGATATGTGATTTCATCTGGTTTTGGGCCCCAACGTGTCTTTAGAGAATGAGTTTTAGGGCATTGCACTACAGTTCCATTAATTCCCATAGTGTTGATGCACACAGAGGAGACAGGCCCATTATAGAATTTTCCAGACAGTGAACTTTTAGTGGCTCCACTATCCACTAAAAATGGGTATTTCTTACCATCTATTTCTACTTGTAGCATGGGCAAATGTTCTGTGTTAGGGGACAGTTGCAAATGCAACATCGTGTGTAGTGCTTCACACTGCTGTCCCTCATCTTCACCTGGGCCTCCCTATCGGCGGTCCAGCCGGGTATTATCAGATGATGGGAAAAGATCATGGTGAGAATTGTAACGCACCCTTTCCCATTCTGAGTCATGCTCTGGGTTTCTGCGGCTACTGGAAAACTGAGCTAAATTTGCACCTCTAGCTTGTCTGCCTTGTGGGTTATAATGTGGGTTGTAAGGCTGCTTAGATGTGGAGCCAGTATTGCGTGCTTCCCGTTGTTGCCAGTTACCTTGACTGGAAGCGCTCTGCTGACGCCTAGTGGCAGGAACTGGTCCTGTGTTTTGTGGTTGAGACCTATGTGCTGCTGATTTGCATTCCCTCCTCCAGTGTCCTATTTTTCCACAATAAAACATACATCTCTACTCTTATCTTTCCGTCCTCTGAAACTTCCTTGCTGTGCTGGAGCAGATCCTGCATACATCATTTTTTCACTTTCCTCTGAGCCTTCAACATCAAAATTCAACATTATCTTAACACTTTTAGCTTTTGTGGTAGTAGGAAAAAGGTCTGCACTAGCCTTCAGTTTTACTGACCTGTTTTCTGGCGATAATCGTTCGGGAGAGGGCTCCGGAAATAAATTAGAATGTATTGAACTTACAGTTCTTAAGTTGTAAACAAAGTCAGTCACGTAAGTACTTCCGCATGTTCTGGTTACGTAATCATGGAAGTCTTCACCGATTCGCGGACGTGAGTTGCACGTGACCGGAAGTGGGAGGCGTACTGAGCCGTTATTTTTATATTTTATTTTTTTTGGTTTAACAGTTAATTTCGATTTTTTCTCGGACCTGTCTGTGGTCTTTGAATTATTCTGACCCATGTTCAGTGATTTCCAGAGGGGTTTACACGCTTTGAAGGATTTATGTTAGTATTTTGCTGTGGCACAGCTGAGGTTACTTTAAATTTATTGCTAGCAATTTTTGTTTGGGTGAGCAACTTCTCACTTAACGAGCAACTTCTCGCAATACAACAGGCAACTCCCTGTGTCTTTCTGCTTTTAATTTACTTTATTCGGGGACTAAGGAAGTCGTCAGTGTATCTCTCTGGATCACTAAGTGAAACTTCGTCAGCATATCCCGTTTTTATGGGTCGATAACTGAGAGAGGTATAATACGGTCTTTATATAAATATGAAAGACGCATATTTACCTTCGTCAGCGATCCCACTTCTGGACACCAAATTGAAGAGAAAATCTCCGTCCCGGTTTCCCTCCAAGGCGTGAGCACCGATAAGCAGAGTTTTGTCCTTTCCTTATAAGATTCCTAATTATTCAAAGTAACACTCAGGTATGCCGCTCAGCTGGGTTAGTTACGACGTCGGGAGCAGCTTGGGAGAACAAGGAAACACAGACTGCTTCAGGTTGCCTTCCCAAATCGACTCAAAGGTTTATTTAGTACATAACAGCTTATATAGAGGAAAAAAAGGTTCGTGTGTCAGCAGGTTCTCAGTTCAAACCGGTACAGACCAAATAAGGAAACGTCTTCCTGCCTTGTGAGCAAAGAAGTATCCTTTGTGTAGTTTATCAGTTCAGCTACAATTTATGATCATCCCAGCAAAATACACTCCTAGACATAGAATACAGAGTTCTTTCATTAGTGAATTCTGAAACGAACCACCTGGCCTTTAACAAGCTCTTTTCTAAATCATAAGGAAGGGAGGATGGGAGTAAGGAAGTGGTCTCGTCTCTGTGGTATTTTCGACCTTGGGGTACCAGCCTGTGAGTCTTACACATCAATACATGGGTCAGAGAGAAAGAGAAAAACAACTAGTAAATGGGCCTTATTGAGTAACAGTTCTCCTGTATAATATTACTACAAAACAATATCCTGTAAATGCTAACCGTAGTATCAAAATATCACAACAGGACTCGTGCTGGCTCGCTTAGCAGCTGGCCACCAATATATCATCCAGATAAACAAAAATGAACAGGAGCCCACGCAAAACGGTGTCCATCAGCCGCTGAAAGGTCTGGGCAACACCTTTCAGGTCAAACGGCATGCGCAAAAACTCGAACAAGCCGAAGGGGGTAATGACAGCGGTTTTAGGAACGTCTTCGGCGCGCACAGGAACCTGGTGATACCCCCGCACCAAGTCAATTTTAGAAAAAATCGACGTTCCGGCGAGATTGGCAGAAAAATCCTGAATGTGGGGGATGGGGTAACGGTCATTCTCCATGGCATTATTTAAACGGTGGAAATCTCCGCATGGCCGCCACCGACCGTCCGATTTGGGCACCATGTGAAGCGGAGAGGCCCATGCACTGTTCGAACGCTGTACAATGCCAAGGCGCTCCATGGCTGCAAACTCTTCCCGAGCGACGGACAGATTCGCGGAGTCGAGGCGGCGCTTGCGCGCGAACACCGGGGGCCCAACCATGGGAATATAATGCTCAACCCCATGCTTCATTACCATGCTAGAGAAATTAGGGACAGACAGCGATGGAAACTCTAAAAGCAAACGCTGAAAACCATCCCCGGAGGTCACCACATTAGTCCGAATCAGGGGCTCGGCGGCCCGAGTAAAACAGGGTAGCGAAGAAAATGAGAGAGCATCGATTAAATGTCTGTTAGCAACATCGACAAGCAGTCCATGAGCACACAGGAAATCAGCACCTAAAATAGGTACAGAGCTAGCGGCAACAACAAAGTTCCACTGGAAATCCCGGCCATGAAAACAAACAGTCACCAACCTTTCCCTAAACGTTTTGATGGGAGAGCCATTAGCTGTAATGAGCTGCGGCCCACAGTTCGCTGCTAGTCCGTCGGCAGCGGTAGGGGGAAGGAGGCTCTTCTGGGAGCCGGAGTCCACGAGAAAACGTCTCCCGGAGTGCAAGTCCTCTATGAAGAGCAGCCTTTCTCTATTGCCAGCGGTCGCGGCTGCTACGGTGCTCTGGCGGGTCCGTTTCCCTGGGCCGTGAAAGCGCAAGGCGGCAGGCAGCGATGCGCTCTGTTGCCAAAACGCTGATGGTAGAAACAGATGCTCTTTCCACGGTGCCGGCGTGTAGCAATCCCTGCCGTCAGCAAGGGGGCAGATGCTCCGGGGGAGGCAGGTGGAGGCGTGGAAGGTGCCGCTGGCGAGTCCGTAGCCAGGGCGTGAACATCGAAAGTGCGGCTAGCCAGGAGAATGCGATCCGCTTCTTCAGCCAGGGAGCGATAATCCTTCGCAGGCAGAAGCGGAGGACAGCTCTCACGGCGGCCGGTAGTTGGCGGAGGAAGAGGTGGGCGAAGAGGAAACCACCGTCATCTGGCCCGAGCAACGATAGCATGTTCTCCATGAGCTCGAGCGCGGTACCGCCACCCAAGCCTGACAGGTTGAGGAGCTTTTCGGCTCGTTCAGCGTCGGAGAGGGCATAGCGCTGAAGAAGCAGCTCTTTGAGGGCGGCGTATTTCCCTTGGGCGGATGAGTCCCGGAGGAGCGCCATCGCGTGACGGGTGGCCAGCGGGTCGAGCGAGGCCACCACACGGTGATACTTCGTGTCGTCAGCCAAGATGCTGTGAAGGGCGAACTGAGCCCCCACGTGTACAAACCATGACAGGGGGTCATGGAGCCAAAAGTCCGGCAGTTTCAGCGCCACAGCGAACGTAGCTGCAACAGGAGGTGGAGGTCCGGCAGCCGCTGATGCATCCATAGCAGAGTCTGCATTATCACCAATGTGAAGGTAAGCATCAACGACACAGAGCTCTCAGTTCTCACTCCTTCTTTATTCGTCTCCAACATTTACTGCGCATATCGCGCCACAAAACACAGGAACACACTTCCTATACACTGGGTGTGAGTGGAGCCCTCTAGTGGTCCACCACAAGACAACAAGGACTGACACATTGAAACCAGCCCAAAATGGTTTAATCATTAGAAGAGGGACCTGCAGTGACTCTCAGATCTCTTGCAGTAGAATGTGAGACCCATTCTTGGTGGGTGTCCTTTGTCATCGATTCTGTTCACAATTTTTATGGACACAATTTATAGGCACAATCAAAAAGCAGAGAGAGTCTGTGTCTTGATGGCTTCAGGATCTGCTTCAAGACAAGATAAGAATTTAAGATCCACACGCAAAGTCCATATTTGTATAGATTTTTGGCTCTTGCTTTTTTTTTTTTCTCTGTTGAACTTAAGGGAACTCCATACCAAGATGTAGTGGTGTAGTTATAAATGTCATGCTTTCCTTTTTGTTTCATGTAAAGCGTCTAGATAAAGGTTAATGAAAGTATGTGAGCAGTGAGATTGACTTAAATGAAAATCGGCACTGCTCCTTTTAATCCTGTGTGCCTTATGTATGAATTCTGGTTGTGCTTACTGACCGTGAACTGATTTTATGTGCTACACGGCGCTCAGCAATCTGTCAAAAAACGTTTTAGTTCGACTTTGGTGAGCTATGAAGCCGCACCGCTTAATGGATTGTCGGAGCATTACGGCTACCGTAGTCTGGAGCCTCACGGAGTGATACGTACTGTGCTTCAACGTAATATTACCATATTGTGTGTGTATAAGGACCATAAATGGCATCTGTTAAGAGACGTGGTTACAAAGAGGATTTCAAACTCAAAGCTGTCAGTCAAGCAGTAGAAATTGGGAATAGAGCAGCTGTGAAATCTGTCTGTCTTTGTTATTATGCTCAGCATCTGTTAGTTTACATTTTGACTGCACAATTGTGAGCTTTTTGTTATTCACAAACACAACATTGTTTTCTTTTATTTATGGAGCATTATTATTTAATAAATGCTGAAAATTTATTTTTGAGTAATTTCTTCATGTATATATACACTGTATGTTAATAAAAGTGCCTGTGTGACATCTGGGCCACAGCTTTGAGTAAGAACTCTCTTTTTGTTCTTACCATATGGCTTTTAAAAAGAAAATCGAGATATATATATCGTATATCGCCATCCAGCTAAAAAATATTGAGATATGAATTTTGGGTCATATGACCCAGCCCTATGTAGAATGTATGTTGTTTAAGGCAGCTAAGATATTGAAAAATATCTACACTGACACTCAAAATGATGTAGTTACCTGAAGTGGTTTCACTTCATAGGTGGGCCTTGTCAGGGTTCATTTGTGGAATTTCTTGCCTTCTCAGTGGTGTTAGGAACATCAGTTGTGTTGTGTAGAAGTCAGGTTGGTACACAGTACTCTTGCCATAAAATTAATTCTACGTAAAGAGAAACGACAGTCCATCATTACTTTAAGAACAGAAGGTCGGTCAGTCAGACTAAAACGATGATCGTTTCCTGAAGTGCAGTTGAAAAAACTAAAAATGAAACTGAGAGTTCCTTTTTACTAGACATGCACACATGCATGCTTGATTATTAACTTATGATTATTAGTGCACACAAGAGCAAGTCAAAGTCCTAGGTATGTAGGACAGACAATGTCCTCTAGTGTGATGTTTTTGGGCATCAGTCCAGAGGATACAGTTTTCATACAACCGGACCAAATATCTTTAAGAAGGTTTTAAAACCAGTATATGAAATTAGTTTGAGTGATTTTAGTCCTATTTTGTCATTTGGAGTACTATAGTATGACATGCATAAAATAAACAAAAAATATGCTTCAAATAGTAAAATATCTTTGAAAAAGAAATATCAGATCAGGGGAGATGCATTTATCACTCTTCTTGTGTTAGTAATAATTATAATGATAATGTCATGGAAAGTATTTGCCCTGCAAAACATTTCTTCTCACAGCATAGGATACATTCAGATTGCAGCTTAATGAGAATGTTTCAAAGTATTAACTGACAAATATAGTGAGCACTAATATTTCATATAATATATCCATTTGTGAGTTAGCAGCACACTTCAGTATGTGGGTTGTAGCCCAAAAAACTTCTCATATATAAGATGAAAATATTTTTAGTTTATAGAAAAAAATCTAATTTTTAAATTTAGACATCTTTCTTTTCACGGTCCGTTCCTATCCCATCTGAAGTTTGCTATTTTAGTAGTTGAACAACAAAAAGATCCTCTTACTGTCTTGATGTGACCCTTGACTTCTTAGCAGTGTTAAGGTTCAAAATATTGGGGATGGAGACAAGAGAAAAAACCACAATAACAACACTGGTCCGGCCGGGTTGAGTCAAACGATGATTTTAATGAACACACGCGTGGGAGATGGACACTGATGCAGACAGCCTCAAAATCTCAAAATGGTGGAGCATTGCTCAAACTTTTATAGCCTCTGGTGCCTCCACCTTATCATACAAAGCCTAAACATTCACATGCTTTCTCTCACACAGCGCCTAAGCTACGACCTTGGCTCCCTGTTTATCTACTCCTGCTGAAATAGGGCAGAAAACTCCAGCACACTCTGTTCTCTTCTACTCAGACAAATTAGATTTCTTATAACTCAGCAGTATAATGCATCATAAAACAATATCATTCATTCACACCAAGTCAGCAGTTTAATGTAATGCAAATCAGTTTAACTAATGCAATAGTTATCAGCTTCTTCTAATTCAGGAGAATAATGCAAACTAAAACTACATAATAATTCACAATCTTTAATTAGGGGTATAACATGGCATAAAATAATATTATAATCTAACAATTCCCCCTGATGAGGTCATTAGAATAATGACCTCACAAACACCCTGTAGCCCAGTGTGGCCGGGTTCATCTCTTCTCACTCCTGAGGTCCTTTGTCCCCCTGACGGGCAAACCATATGTAAGATGACCTCTGTGTTTGCGCAAGTCAGGTGTAAGACAAACTATTACTACAAGGATAGCAGGTCCAGATGACACTCCCCTGTTCTCCCACAGCTTTATTTGGTGTTCCCTTATACCATTCAGACGTAGACTAGAACCTCTGTCCGAAGAGCTCTTAACCTTTATTTTATTGCTGCAGCTACCAGTGTCGTCCAGTTGCGTGATCCTCTGTTCTTCTTACTTCAACCTCAGGGGTTAGACAACCCTTCAGTCGTGACACAGATCAGGGGATTATTCTGCCCCTATTTCAAACAACGATCTGTGTATCCTCGGGTCCTGTGTCTCCCGTGTATCCTCCAGAAAAGAACAGGAAGGCGTCCCCCTTTTGCCCAAGAGCCTCTCGAACCTCGTTGGTCTGGTGTTTCCGGATTTCCGTCAACCCCTTCATGGTTATTGCTGTATTTATGGGATTCATCCTTTTGAAGTGACTAGCTGGAGCCCAAACGCCATGACCCTTGGACCCAGTTGGTGTCTCGGCAGTCACTGTATCTGTCTCTGCTGCGAAGGACCCTCGTATCTCTGTGGCCTCGTCTGGTGTCTGTTCCTTTCTCTGTAAGAGACAGAAAACCAAAACACCTCTCTTCCTAACCCTAATAATCTAATGTTGTTATCTACTGACCTTCTAGTGATTCAAAATTGGTCTAAAACATTCAGAATGTCCCAGGGACTTATTCTAATCATATCTTATGTGTGTGTAAGCGTGTTTGCATTTAGCCCTCTGCACTCAAGGCGTTTCCTACACTTTATCAGTCCGGACAGTCACGCCGAACGAAGCTTCTGACCTTCAAAAGGCCGAGTGCCAACTCGTTATAAGCACATTTGCAAGGTGTGTCTGAAAATTATTGAAACCCCTCTTTTTAACAAAAGACAAAGAAATTAACAAATCTTCTAAGCGCTATTCAGTTCATTTCAATGAGTAATGATTAAACATGAAAGTGATAGTTTATGCTTTTTCACTGATTCTCTAAAAGGTCCGTCTTCTCGGACCGCTATTAGCTTAAGCTTTACCATTCCTAAATTATTAAAGACACAAATGAAGTTATAAATTGTTCAAATAATCCTTGTTTGATGTTAAAGCTCAACCTCCCCCCCCTTTTTTTGACACATTCCAATGTGTCAAATCAACGGAGCTAGAACATTCAAAAAAAAAAAGTTAGGCAGCTACAAAGTTTCCCAGACTCTTAAGGTGATCCGCGTGTAACGTTCTGACTCAGGTATTTAATATTTTAATAAATGTCGTTTAATTAACTGCCACTATTTAAACTAACCTTAAAGACATAATTGAAGAAAAGATCACAAAGAATAACATGATATCAATGTTATGTAAGCGCGTGTGGCCTTCTATGCTCGAAGCCTTTCCCCTCAATAGATCAGTCAGACATTCGCGCTGACTGTAGCTTTTAACCCTTATTAACTTGAGCACAACTCTACAATGAGCAACAAGTTGCAATATGTATGAAAATGATCATGGTTACACCTGCAATGAAAAATTATATCATTATCCTAACACCTGTAAATAGAAGATTCATCAGAGGTTATAACAATCACAGGAACACAGATGTTAGTATAAGGTCAAAAGCTTCAATAAATGATCATCGATGCAATGCTTGTTGCATGATTCTCATACAATAATAATGCTGACATTAAAATAACAGTAAAACACCCCCTTTTGTCCCGTTTCACTTGACACCTAAACGTTTATAAATGCCTCTTTTATTCTTGATTTTATTTCCCCCTTTTCTCCCCTTACTGACCACAGCAGGGGGATCTTAGTTTTGAATCAGCCATGAATCCAGCTCACCTGATTCATCAGTGAGCTCCACCATCACTGGCGTCTGACAGGGTGGCGCTGCATACTCTTCCTTTAATGTCACTATTTTCAACCTGTTAATGAGAGTGTTTAAACCTGAAGTCGACTACGTCCACAACAAGTCAATACAGCTGTAAATGTGGCCAATTATCAATCTATTACCAATCAATAACAACAGATAACTTCTATTTTATGCATGCTTTTAATCAACCACTCACCCAGAGGATCTCCAATCCCAGGAAATGCCTTCTCCTCCTTTAATGAGTCTGTCCTCCTTCCATGCCCTGGTAACTGGTCCATCCAGAGCCATATGATCTCAAATATACATACGACAAGCCAAACCACACCTTGGTCACACCAACCCCTTTCCACCCCCAAGATGTCCAATGCCATCCTAGTATGGACTGTCAAATGTGGCTTTAACGCTGACTGTTCTGACAATCCATTTTATAACGTTCCTGGTCAGATTTGCCAATCTCTGCACCAGGGTTTTAAACGTTTCGCCATTTTCATTAGGTTTTATTTTTTATTTAGTTTCGACTCCAGATTTTCAATTTTTTGCCAGTTGTAATTAGTTTTTACCAATTCTTTGCTAGTTTAGTCTAGTTTTTATTTTCTGAAAATCCTTAGTTTCAATTTAGTTTTATTTGTGTTTTGCAAAAGTTAAGTGTAACAAACTCTCAGTTCCATCATATCAATCATGCTCTTCTGCTTATCCTTGGGTGTTGAGACTAATAGCTATTAATTCTTGCTGCACCGAGTGTTCCTAATTTTGGTTGAAGTCAATTGATAACCTTTTCCATGCGATTGTTTCACACCTTTATTTAGATGTCCCAGTCCTGTTATCTCGGGATACATCACGCTGCCTTATCTGGGGTTAGCTATTTTCTTGGGATGCGAGTTAAGTGGGTGAGCTCTTCAAAGAGGGGGAGTGTGCTCCCCCTGATGAGGTCTTCTAGGTAAGCTAGGTTAACCTTCTTGTGTGAGCTTTTCAAGTGCACTTTTAAGGTTTGTGGGATTTTTTTTTTTTTATATAAATGCTGTTCATAGATTTCAGTTCAGCATTCAACACCATAATCCCCCAACAGCTCATTCAAAAACTGGTCCAGCTGGGGCTCAACACCTCACTGTGCAACTGGCTGTTGGATTTCCTCACCGGAAGACCTCAAGCAGTACGGGTTGGCAGTAATACATCCAGCACCATCATTTTAAACACGGGGGCCCCGCAGGGATGTGTGCTGAGCCCCCTCCTCTTCACTCTGCTGACCCATGACTGCACTCCATCATACAGCTCCAACCTCTTCATCAAGTTTGCGGACGACACAACGGTGGTGGGTCTCATTAGCAACAGGGATGAGACCGACTACAGAAGTGAGGTGAGACGCCTGGCCACGTGGTGTGCTGACAACAATCTCTCTCTGAATGTGGAGAAGACGAAGGAGATTGTTGTGGACTTCAGGAGAATGCACACCCAACATGCTCCTCTGACCATTGACGGAGCGTCTGTGGAGAGAGTGAGCAGCACCAAGTTCTTGGGTGTGCACATCACAGAGGATCTCTCCTGGACGTACAACACCACAGCACTGGCCAAGAAATCACAGCAGCGTCTCTTCTTTCTCCGCAAACTAAGAAGAGCAGGAGCACCAGCCCCCATCATGTACACTTTCTACAGAGGCACCATCGAGAGCATCCTGTCGAGCTGCATCACTGTGTGGTTTGGAGCCTGCAATGCGTCCTGTCATAGAACCCTCCAACGCATAGTGAGAGCTGCAGAGAGGATCATTGGTGTCTCTCTCCCCTCCCTCCAGGACATTTACAGCACCCGTCTCACTAAAAAAGCCCTTTGCATAGCGGCTGATCCCACGCACCCAATGCAAAGCTTCTTCAAGCTGCTGCCGTCGGGGAGGAGACTGCGGAGTCTCCAGGCCAGGACCAGCAGACTGAAGGACAGCTTCATCCATCAGGCTGTCAGGAAGCTTAACTCCCTCCCGATTCTGCCCCCTCTCCCCTCTCTCCTCCACGGTCTCACTGAACTCTGTCACACACACACAAACACACACACTCTCTGACTCACTCACTGGCCTGCACCAGTTACCAGTCACTTTGTGGAGCATTGGACTGCCATTACCTCATAAGACTTTGTTGTTACACTTTCTCTTACCGTACACTACTAAATCTCCATTTGCACTATCTGCCTATTTGCACAACTCTGCCTGGTTTACACTCAATGTCACTTACCCATTATATTGTATATTATATAGCTTTCTTGTTATATGTAAAATTGTATTTATTTAAATTTTTACTTTTTAATTATTTTACTTGCATTTTTAATCACTTTTATATTTAAATATATTTAAATGTTCATTTGCTATTTATCTAGGGATTGAGAGTAACGCAATTTCTATTCTCTGTATGTCCTGTACATGTGGCAGAATCGACAAATAAAGTTGACTTTGACTTTGACTTTGATAAATGTCCCTCAAGACCCCCTGATGGCCCAGTAATTCATTTTT
Organism: Aulonocara sp. 'chitande type north' Nkhata Bay; assembly: GCF_057382095.1. Classification (NCBI taxonomy): domain Eukaryota; kingdom Metazoa; phylum Chordata; class Actinopteri; order Cichliformes; family Cichlidae; genus Aulonocara; species Aulonocara sp. 'chitande type north' Nkhata Bay. The sequence continues at coordinate 30,806,826 of NC_141357.1, forward strand.
GCGCACTGTAGTACACATTTAGTTTTTTGCTTGTAGCTCTCATACTCTACTTGCCACTCCTCTAAGTCCTGATGTTTCTTAGAGAGGACAACAGTACCTTTAAAATTATGTCACATGTGTGGGGGTGTGGCCTTGCCAATTGTTTTTCCCACCTTTTCAAAATGGCTGGCGTGCCCACAAGCACATTTTATGGAAGAGAGAAAGGTAAGCTTGATATTTACATTTAAAATGTTTTGTTAAACTCAGATTCTTATTTTATTCAAAAAATAAACATCTAGTAAATAATTTCAGGGGTCTTTAAGAATTAGGCTCATTTACTTTCACAGGGAACATGACTAATTTATTAATGTGTGCTCTACACATTGGGACTTTATATTTATATTTATTTCACTTTTTCCTAATACCCAACTTTTGACCAAGGCGGAGAGAATTCTTAACACAATTATTAAGGGAGATTCAAACATAGATTTTTCAAAATATGAGAGGGTCAGGACCCACTAGAAGCCACACAAAGATTATCGAGATGCAGTGGCAGATGTAATAGAGAAAGACACAGGGCCACCTGAAATCTGTCATCCTATCTGGTGCAAAACCAACATGTAGTAGAATCTGGAATTTTGATTTTGAGTTAAAAATAAAATATGGGTAAAATGCAGAAATCTTTTCCAGTAAAGTAAAAAATAAGAGTCGCAATTATAGTTGAATCCATAACACCTAATTGTTTCTACGAGATCACGTCGTTGCTGAGAGTTATCAGTGATCTCAATGTGTGAAAAGAACTCACAGTATCTGGGGTTTAAGCTCCTCTTAGCTGAGAAACCTGGGACAAACATGTGAACAAGACCTGAATAATACCAGTAATGAAGACTTCTCTCCAAAGATCAATAAAAGGAAGCCCCAATCTGATGAGAGTCTAGCAAAATATGGTTCACTCCACTTGCCTGAAATGGTTAGCAGTCCAAGGCATTTCAGTTGTAGAATGATTGGGTACAACAATGAAACAGATGTGAGATGAGGGAAGTGCCAAATGTTCCTTTGTGTCTCCAAATAAAATCAGTACTTCCTCCGATATCCTAAATAAATTGACTTTTGTGAAATAGAAAGTTCAGTGCCATCACTTATTCCTAAACCAATAGTTTACAGCTAGTGAAGTGTCAGTGACTTCTGGGTTGGTCCCTGATCTTCATCTTATGAGATTGTTATTTTAATAACACTTGATTCATTTAAAAGAAAAAGAAAAAGAAAAAACGAAAATATTTTCTCCCTGTTTTTTCTTATTCTCTGGGTCTCAGGAGGACATTACGTCCCTCTCCACTACAAGACTCTTGTTATGTCTACAAAACAGTCATATTAAAATCATCCTCAATTCTATTCTGGCGCTGTCTCCCGACTTTTCCTGACCTGATTCTGCGCGTGGACGGAGCAGCAACACAGACGACTCGACTAACGTACTACCTTAATTTCACTACAGCAGGGCACGCACACATCAATGCAACCAAACACATTTTGCTATAAATCCAGTTAATTTTAGTTAGTTTTGTGAACATTCAGTACAGTTTTAGTTAGTATTCCTTTTTGTTTTGATTTTATTACCGTTAACGCAAATTTTTTCCACTTCTACTTTTCGTTATTTCATTTGTTGTCTTTAATAATAATCTCCTCTGCACCCTTGAATAAACACCATTAACATGATCAACCTTTTGCTGCTTGTTTTTTCACCATCTTATTGAATCAAATACTTCATGCTTATGTGGTTTACGACATTATATTTATCTAAATCTCCACTTTGTGTCTAAATGTTTGAAGAATTTTTGAGGGTCAAATTTTGAGAATTTGACCATAGTGAAAGTTATGGCGTTATCACCCCCTTTGGGGATTACCTTTTCCAGTTTTGATGATATTCCTCCCCGTTCTTTATTTTTTTGCAAGTACCCCTCTTCGGTGGCGAGAAACTGTTGGTGTGATCAAGCGGGTGCTGTAAAAACAAAAGCTCAGGACAGAACAGTCACCAGTCATGTACTTCATTCAAAATTAACAAATATCAAGCTTCATATTGATCCTCTGAGTGTAATGGTACATTTTAATTTGCACTTCTCAAAACTAAAAACAATATTTTCTTTATTTTACTCTTGTTCTTGTGCAGCACCACCCCTCAGCACATGCCCCTGTTATTTTATCTTACTTTTAAAATGTTGACTACTTCAAGAAAGCGCCCAAAAGACGGGGACCAGTGTTTATCATTACATATCTCCATTTTGAGTGTGGCTGTCTATCATTCCCCTCTTATTCATAGACCTCGGTGGAGGGTTTTTTGTTTGTTTTTTCTTTATTTCTCTAAAATTAATTCACTCTCTACAATGACCCACTATGGTTAATAATAACATGCTCAGTCATGAGTGGGATCAAACCTTTTCTTCACTTTAGCATTTAATATTCCCAACAATATAATGTGATACCTTAATTAAAACACAGCTACTAAAACACAATTTCCTTAATGCAAACATCAGTAGCTCAAAATTAGCAACCAAAGGGTTCAGTCTGCAGTTCACACTGCTGTGAAGCTACAGCTCTTTAGTCTCTGTCATTCTTCTGTTCTTGCAGACAAAACAAAGCAAAACAAAACATCCACCCTTCTTTTACAGGCTGGGTGAATTGTCTGTGGACATTTAATAATCCTAAAGTCGGCACCGTTTTTGTCTCAGTACCAAGTCAGTTAAAACTTTTAGTCGTCAGTCCGTCACAGTCCAGTCACATGCATACATTCACACACATTCATACCAGATATTGCTGATAATGGAGTCTCACGCGCAACCTATTCGAGGCTCCATCACCAGCAAGATGACGTCATCATTTTAAAGGAAACAGCTCCTTGTTTGTTTTTCCTTCTTTGGACTGGATTGACTCGCTGCAATCCTTTTAGGCTTCAGGATCAGTGTCCCATATAAGTGAATTTTCTCCCAAGCTCATTATAATCATGGAGAAAAATACTTCGCGACTGTTTTCAGTAAGAATATTTTATAACACTTTAAAATTCACTCTCTCAGGCCTGGATTAAGGAGCCGATTTGTTAAATCAGGAGCTCACAAAATACCAAAATATCACCACCGGTGGATCACACCTCTCAGATGTTCTTATCTCAGTGCACTGTAACGAAAGCAAACACAGACGTAACCAATTAAACACTCATATAATAACAGATACTGGGGCCCATTACAAACATGCCCAAGCATAAAACCATCCTTTTCTCTCTCAGAGAAAGAAAACAATCCAAACCTCACTGATAGAATCAACCTAGTATCAAACAAAACCCAAAGATCAACCAAAACTCCTTTTTGCACCAACAAAACATGTTGGATTTACTTGACTCAATAGTGGACACTAGTTACACACCAACTCTTTACTTTGGCAAAAACGTAAACAACTAAGTTGAATCAACACAACCTTTTCATAATCTCTTCAAAATAAAACTCACACCATTCATTCATCATTTTCGCTCTGTACCACTGCTCCTTGTTAGACTGTGTGAAGCACAGTAAACAATTCAGTGGAGGCTTTGAGCCATAAACAGACATCACGCACAGACATTGTTTTCATTATCAAAGTGCTTCAGACCATGTCCTCTAAATCTACACAAATGCCCTCTGCGTGGCATGAAATACATTTAAGCAATAAATAATCAATCAGTTCTTGCTGTTGTAACCAACTCCGTATTTGGATGTTTGTGTGCAGCATTTGTTAGTAAAGCATTCTTCATTGCATCAGCGTGTGTGTGTGTGGATCACTTCTCAGTTCATTGAATCAACATTTTAATTTGTGTGTGTGTGTGTGTCATTTCTCCCTCAATCAACGAGTGCATATGTTCATATGTATGTTTCTTTTCACTCTGAGTCGGTGCATGTAGATGTGTGTGTTTGTGTGGGTGTTTGTGTTCATCACTTTCCTGTTGTAGTGTTCTGGGTAAACCACGGCCTGAAGCGTGCCCTGGGTCCTGCCCTCCTCCTTTTCAGTCTGTTTGCATCCATTGGTGCTGCTGCTCAGAGTTCTGTCCATACTGGTTCTGGCCCCAATTGAGGCAGTCCTTTTCTCCAGTGTCCAGCATCTTCTCCTTATTTCGCTCCTCCTCAACTTGACCCTTTTGCTTCGGTCTTCCTTCAGGGTTTTGATACGCAGCTCAATTGTCTGGATGTCCGTTTGTTGCTTGCAGAAGTGCGACTGCTGTCCGTTTGTTTGCAGGTGGAACGGCTGACATCCAGAAGGTGTATAGGAGAGTCTGCAGCTTCCACCTCCCCAGTGGAAGACCTCAATCTTTGTTCTGTTAGTTTAACACAGGCCTCAAGGCTCTCTGGGATCCCTGCTTGCACTTTCAAGCCCACGGCTCAGGTCGTAGTCGTGGTCCCATTCCAGGGGAATGGAGTCCATGGTTGTTTGGGTGTCTCGGCCCGAGCGTTCAGTCCGGAGCTGGGCAGCCCAGGACGCTGAGCGATCGGAGGACGGCAGAGGCGACAGGAAGCCATCCCCCTAACGTTTGCTCCATAGCAGACCGGACAAATCACACTGCTCATCTAGCTCCAGGATGCTCCGGCCTGATTTCAAGTCCGGTGTCTTGGACTCCAAGCCTGATGGGTTCGATTTTCAGCTAGCTCCTCCTGGGCCATGCTCAGTTTCTGCTCTGATGCCTCGAGGTCTTATTGAGGGCAGAAACCTCAGAGTCTTTTCCGTAGAAATCAGATTAAAGTCCATTGATGTTTTCCTTGCTTTGCTCCACGGCCTTTTGCGGCTCTGCTGTTCGGCTCTTCTCAGAGGTCAGCTCCTGGCCGAGCCCCGACACCTGTGCCTTCAGCTTATTTTCTCCTGGTGTTTTGTCCATTCTGAGGTGCCTCCTGACCTCAGTTACTCCTCCTGTCTCTGGCACGCCCTTTTTGCTGCCCGATGGTCATTGTTGGTCCGTCACTGTCCTGCACAGTTTTAATGCAGAGTGGTTAAGGTCAGCATGGTTTTGCTCGGCCTCACTTTTCATCTGGGCTTAATGGGCGTCTCGTCACAGCTCTGTCAGCTGAAGCTGTCTTTTTCCATATGGCAAGAGTGTGAAGAGTGTGTGAGAGGGGTGTGTCCGATCAGGCACAATGCTGGTGGCTTTGCGAGTGCCTCGTTTTCCAAATCCAGATGTTTATTTGTCACGTACACAGCAACAGAGAGAACAGTCTGTTGTTGGGATGGCTGAGGTCTTTCACGATCTTCCTGGTCTTGGTCCAGCACCGCCTGCTGTAGATTGAGTGCAGGTCAGGGTGCTCGGAGCGGATGGTGCGCTCAGCTGATTGCACAACCCTCTGTAGAGCTTGTCTGTCCGGCATGGTGCTGTTCCCGAACCAGACAGTGATATAGCTGCTCAGGATGCTCTCAATAATTCCTTTATATAAGGTGGTCAGAATCGGTGGTGGGAGCCGGGCCTTTCTCAGTCTTCTCAGAAAGAAAAGACGCTGACGGAAATCTCCCCGTGTAGTGAAACGGGCCTTGGATTTAACTCTCTCCGTCTCTGCTGCCTGAGATCGTTTTCCTGCAGCACTGTTGACAGTTTCAAGTTGTTGTGGGTCCAGCTGCTTTAGCATTTGGTCAGAGTCACATCGAAGATGGTAAAGGAGAGAGCAACGATGGTAGAGGGGAGAGCAGGAGTCCAGGGTCAGCCTCGGCTTTTCCGGGCCGACAAAGCAGCCTGTAATCAAGCATAAAGAGAAAAAACAAAACAAAACAAAAACAAAAACAAACGAACAGGAAAATCATGTTGTATTGGCTGTGTTACTCAGAGAGGGGAAAAACAACGGGACCAGGCCCTGTGTCAGCCTTCTCTCCCCCTTTTTTTGTTTTTTCTCACCATATAATCCTCTCATAACCCACCAAGCTGACAGGACAACACAGGTACATGTTAAAATTCTTAAGATCATGTTTAAAGCACAAAAATGGAATTTTTTTTCATTCAGTAATCACTTGTATTAATCAATCAGAAGAAAACATGTCACAATTTGACTTTTATTAACCACTAAATTTGTCGTGTTATCACTGGTTGTGATTTTTTTTTTTTTGAAGTTAAGTTGTTGTCCTGCAACCCAGAGGGTTTATTTGTTAGTAGTGGATAAACTTTATTGTGTAACGGCGGGTGTATGTTAAGCTTCACTGCTTTAAACTTGCTGGAAAATCTTCACATGTTCATGGGTGTAAGCTGTTTCTTCATTGCGTGTATGTGCGTTTGTACATGGGCTAATTTAACGTTTTTTCTCAAACGAGGCATTTCTCTAGCACGTGCCTCTCTCTCACATTTCTCTGCTTGTGTGTGTTTTTATTTCACCTTTTTGTTGTGATGCTCCAGGCGCCTTCCCAACCTCCACAAGTCTGTTGGCCGCAATTTTATGTGTTAAAACTTCTCTTAATTTCTCCTTTAATTCTCTTCTAGCTGCTGTCTTTTCCACAGCTGCTGATTCTTGCTGAGTTTGGTTTCCATTACTATAATTTTGCTTCGGCCGCCGTGCTTGTGGGGGCAGTTGGTCCAGCCCCATAGCCACCTGTATCAACACACTGAGAGATTTATTTAATATCATTTTCATCATTGTTAAATAGACTAGCAGGCAAGACGCCCACCTTTGCACTGCAGACTACATGCCAGTCTCCCAACACACTCCTCTCTCAGTTTCAGCTTTAAAACCCAACATCATTCACACCCTAGTCATTCAAAACCTTATTTGTAGTATCATAATCAGCAAAATCAGCGTTTTAATTACAGGCATGTATCATTGTTTGCAAATCAAAATTATAAAACTCAAAAACACGCTAAACAGCAACAAAAGTCCTCTGTGCGTGTCACCGCTCATTTGCATGTTCACACACCGTCTAAAAATAGCTCGCAGCGCTGCAGCTGCACGTCACACAGAGTCTCACACAAAGCTCAGGCAAAACTCTATTATTTTATATTACAAAGACGTCTTATATTTACAATCACTGACAGGCCTGACAGATTCAGCACCTAACAAATTTCGACAAATTTAAAATAACGGGTCTCACCGAAGAAAGTCCAACTTTTTTGTAGTCAATCAAACAGTATCTGTTACTTCTGGGAACAGTTTCTGACCTAACTTCTAAATCCCTAACTCAATTTAACTTTGTCCAAACAAGCACATGACACCGTTTTAAACGATGAGGAGACTCGGTAACTCCTAGCTTATTTCAGGATGCCCTGTACCCCACAGATAAGCCAAACTGAACTAACCCTGTTCGCCGACAGGTCAAGACCGCGCGTCCACGGCCAGGAGGGGGCGTAACCCCCGGGCTATGTGCTTCTTAGCAGACTTCTGGGCTGCCGTCCTATAATAATTTTCACCTAACCGATTTTGAGAAATTTTACCATAACGGGTCTCACCGAAGAAAGATAACTTTTTTACGACCAATTAAACAGTCTCTGTTACTTCTGGGAACAGTTTCTGACCTAATTTGTAAAACTATTAACCAGTCTCTGTTACTTCTGGGAACAGTTTCTGTCCTAATTTCCCTACCAAACTACCTGAGCCTTCAGCTCAATATCCAGGGACTCAAACCCAACATTATTACGTTCATATTTACTTCAACTTCATTAAATACTCTTAAGCAACTTTAACTGCATAACACACGGTGATTCTCATCAAAATCAAAACAGACACTCTACCAGTAATTTCAGTGAGTAGACTTTAATTTAGTCATATCCAATTTGGCACATTTTGGAAATAATTCAACAGGTAGTGCCTTACCTTTAGATAAGCCGGCTTTTGTCCACTCAAATCAGACCACTGGCTCGTGCCTGTCCGTTCGACAACCTCGGACCGTCCAAACTTTTAAATTCCACCCCAATACCACAGGACGAGCCCCCAAGCTGTTAAGGTTCAAAATATTGGGGATGGAGACAAGAGAAAAAACCACAATAACAACACTGGTCCGGCCAGGTTGAGTCAAACGATGATTTTAATGAACACACGCGTGGGAGATGGACACTGATGCAGACAGCCTCAAAATCTCAAAATGGTGGAGCATTGCTCAAACTTTTATAGCCTCTGGTGCCTCCACCTTATCATACAAAGCCTAAACATTCACATGCTTTCTCTCACACAGCGCCTAAGCTACGACCTTGGCTCCCTGTTTATCTGCTCCTGCTGAAATAGGGCAGAAAACTCCAGCACACTCTGTTCTCTTCTACTCAGACAAATTAGATTTCTTATAACTCAGCAGTATAATGCATCATAAAACAATATCATTCCTTCGCACCAAGTCAGCAGTTTAATGTAATGCAAATCAGTTTAACTAATGCAATAGTTATCAGCTTCTTCTAATTCAGGAGAATAATGCAAACTAAAACTACATAATAATTCACAATCTTTAATTAGGGGTATAACATGGCATAAAATAATATTATAATCTAACAGCAGTTACTTATATTTTTAATAACAAGCTTAACTGTTTTCACAAAGGAAATGAATATTCTTAGGGTTATAAAAGTCTGCTCAGACAACATTAAAGCATTAATTTTGGTATTTTGTTTCAAAATAATAGAATTACTTAATTGTTATTGTCACACAGTGTTGCTCACAAAAAACAATAAATAATGACTAAAAAACTGTCAAAGAATCAGTTAGAGAAAGTGTTAGTTCGGTATTTGAATTGTAACCTTGTGGTCGCTGGATTTTAATCAAAACTCAGAAAAGTCCAAGAGTAAATTGGAACATTTTGTGTTTCAGAATTTAACTGTGTAAGAAAATTATCTTCAACAATTTTGCATTAAATGTGACTTCTCACTTAAATAGGGTTCAAAAGTTCACAAATCACCAAACAAGATTTAAAAAGTCCATATATGAACATTTTAATAGTTCAGTTTTATTTATATAGCGCCAAATTACAACAACAGTTGCCTCAAGGCACTTCATACTGTAAGGTATTTGTGCCCAGTAAGTAAGTGTATTCACAGTTCACAAGACTCTAACCAGCTGTGTTAACCTTCCTGAATATCTTAAAGATCTTACTTTTAATTTCCTTTGTCCTGAGACAATAAACAAAAGGATTTACAAGAGATGGAGCGAGGATGGTGCCAATCAATAAACCCTGGCGTTCTTCGAGAGTTAATACCACACCAAACCTGGTCAAGATAACAATGATAAACTGGGGACAGTATAAACATATTACACAAATCAGGTGACTCACAAGAGTGCTTCCCATTTTCTTTTTGTCATTATTTGATAATATTTTCACAAAAAATAAGATCCCACAATATGAAAGACAAATGAAAGTGAATGTGAAAAATGACAGAAAAAATGATATAATGGCAACTTGGTTGAAATATTTCTCTGGGTCAACACAAGTGGTTCGCATAACTGCAGCATAGTCACAGAAAGTGTACCTAAGCCTCGAATAGCAGTGAGGGAGCGGTGTAGCTGTTACAAGTGTAAAAAGCACAAAACTACAGGCAACAAACCACAGAATGTATGTAAATACTAGTGTACGTGTAATTGTTAAATAACTATGATACTGAAGAGGATAGATTATAGCAATTAATCGATCAAATGCCATAATTGTTAAAGAAAACCTCTCCATTGTTACTCCCACCTGATAAACATACATTTGAATTAAACACTCCACATATGATATGGTATTAACACCAGCAAGTAGAACCCCGATCATTGTTGGAGTGGCACTAGAGGTATAGAAGATGTCAACAACAGCAAGATTGCAAATCAGAAGATACATTGGTTTATGTAACTGCTTGTCAGAAACAATGAAGATGATATTGACCAAACTTGCCAAAACAGCTAGTAAATAGGTTATCAGCATAACCACACCAACTGCTACAGGCATTTTGACTGTGTCAAAACCACCTATAATAAAATGTGTTAGTTTGATTGAAGCATTCTGTAAAGACATATTTAACAAATATTATGTTACAAAAATGATCAGATGCGGTTGAAGAAGTAAAGATATGCTGTTAACAGTGATAAACAGTTGTAACAAAAGAAAAAGAATTTTAACCCTATTAAATCCAAACAGGTTTGGGTTAACCCAAACCTGTTTGAAAGCACACAACAGTGCTTTCATATTTTAAGTCTCACAACAACAGGAAGTCTTAACTTGGCAGCTCCCTCATCAAATCACGCTGGATATCAATTGTCTGTGTTTACATATCACCAAAGACTGCAGATTACATCATGTATGATGTCACCCCCACCCTCCAAAACCAATGGTAGATGAGGATAGTTTTAGGATAATTTTAAATTACACTAATTCTATTTACATAACTCAGCACAAAATGCTACAGGGCAATGTTCCCTCTAATTTTTAATGTTTTTAAGCCAGCACACAAACTCCCTGAGCGGCCCCTTGGACCACTGTGAGCAACAGCAGACATGTGCACTGTGGTCCAGCCAGCATCGAATCCATCCAAGCTACATGGTTTATTAAAATAATAAAAATTACAGCATTTACATTTATGTTAGACTACTTTTAATTAACTGATTTAGCCCACTTACAATGAAAAGTTAGAAAAAAAATCTTGTTCGTGACCTTTGTAGTTGTTGTAACACTATTGGAAGTAAAAATAACTTGAACTCCAATTTTAGAAAACAAAACTTTCTTTCTTTTTTTTTCATATAAAGCTCTGACTTGTATTATGAGTATGAGTCTGTGGTCTGGGAGAGAGTCCTGTAACTCTCCGTCTGCAAAATACAGTATATAATGACCAATGTTGGGAAAATAATTATATAGTTACTTCTTCAAAAAAGTCACTGAGTTATGGAAACAACAAAGTTTTTTTCAGCTGTTTACCTAAAAATGTAGCCAAGGTGTTTTTTTAAATAAACATTTCAAACTATTTACAGAACAATCAGGTGTTCTGCATCAAATTTGATGTCTGCCATACTTCGCGGAAACAGACCAGGCTGGCCTGGACGCGGACATCGAGAAGATCGAAGGATTGCGGTGGTGGGTTTCCATGGCAATGACTGGACCCGCTCCAGCGCTGTTTGTGGACTCTGGTGCCATTCTCTGTTTGGCCCTTCGTCGTGGCTCCATTAGATGTGCGTGGACCTGCTTTTCCTGAGCGTGGGATTGATGCAGCTTTGCCATAGTACCTGAAGTTGCATTTTTTATGTGTTTCGTGCTGGTTACAGTTGTAGCATGAGTGTTTAAGTTTTGTACAATTCTTCCTGGTACTGTTTTCACATATTATGCCGACTCTTACAGTTTTTGAAGAAAAAAAAAAAACAACGAAAAAGAGGGACTTTCATTCTGTAATTGTCCTCACTATCCTAAGTTTCTATAATATGGCCATTTACCATGTGGGACACTGTCATGTATGCCAGTTTGTCCATATTGCACTGTACATTTCCCTGTTTTACTTTTAACATCTTATCCTGCTGAACCATGTATGGAGGCTGGTTAAGTCTGGATTGTACCTTTGCTGTGTTCGGCTGGGGACAGCGTTTGTTTAACCCGTGGGGAATATGTAACAGTTACAATGGTGTGGTGTCTCTTTAATATAACATAAGTCAAGGGGTTATGAGGTCATTAGTGTGCGCCACTGCCCTCTCTGTGATTTATGCGAGCAATGTGCTTGCACGCGAATACATGGAGAGAGATGGACTTTATATGTTTTACCTCTCCAGAAAACCTTTACAACGTTACGGGTTGTATGAACATTGTCATATTTGATAAGCAGCAGCATTTCAGCCGGGCCTTGTATGGTTGATGAAGAGAATGTGCATTAAAGGATACGCTGTGGAATCCCCAGTACCATTGGATTGCACGACACTGGACATTATATTCTTCATTTCCAGTTAATACTTGTACAGCTGCTGTTATTGTGTATATATTTATTTATATTTCTTCATACATTCTTATATAGTTCTATATTGTGTATTTTGTTGTACAGTTATTTTATTTTCAACTTTAATTTATATATTTTATCTTATTCTTCCCAGTTAAATTTACCCTTCATTCTAATTTGTGTTGTACAGTTATTTCATTTTTAACCTTAATTTATATTTTATTCCTTCCTAGTTAAATTTACCCTTTTTAATTTTTCATATTTATTTCCTATCTTATTCATAGCCTTTTCCTTTTTTTGTTTTCTTTAGGTCACGAGCAGTTGTCCAAGCATTTCACTACATATCGTACTGTGTATGACTGTATATGTGACAAATAAAATTTGAATTTGAAAATTTGATTTGAATTTACCAGTGTGATCGTGTATTCTTCCTACTATCCTGCTAAGGTTTCTACCGCCTCCTCTCAACCACTGAACACAACTCAACGTTGCAAACCCCAACAACAAACAAATGAAAAAGGCAAATAAAAACAAACAACCATTTAGTGTATTCCAATAATATATTATAATTTAGACAGACTTGATAAAGACAAGAAACATTTTTGGAGCAGTTTTTAAGCACAAAATTCATAGATTAAATAAAACATATGCAGGCCTTGTACTGAGGAGATGCAGCCTATTATGCATAAATTAAGCAGATAAATGCATTGGAATAGCACTCTTCTGCTCTGAGCATGTTCATATTTACCAACACACTTTCATACAGCACTTAAAGACTTATCAACCATTCTAAATAAACGGGTCTGTCTCTTGAAGCGGTTCTGAGTCACAATTTAACATTTGAACCGGTATTTGTGTAGAAACGAATAAATGTGTTGTGGATAAATGTATGCATCACAAAATATTTTTATTTTTAGAAATAATGTTAGTATTTGTAATCTAAGTAAATTTAACAAATCATTTCTTTTCATTTGAAATATATAAAATTATAACAAAATACAAATAGATAGATTTAATCTTTTGTCCAACTAAACTTTCTTACAAAACAAGACACAACTTTCACTGTGTTCCCTCTTAAGTTTGCTCATTAGGCTAATGACTTCTTTGTTTACAAAGGGCTGACAGGAAAGATGTGTCATACTCACCCCTCTTGAGTGAATTATCATTAGTACCTAGCTCCAGTAATGAACCTCAAAGGGTTTGGTAACACAGTACTTGTGTCTTTTATTTCTGTATTTGATACATAGATATATCAAGATTTGGGCTTGATAAAGTTGGACTCACATTATTACACATCTGAATTGAAAACCACTCATTTGTTTGTGCTGTGAAGAACGAGATGAGGAGACCAAGATTGCCACCAGGAGAATTACACCCCAGAAAATATTCTGTATGTGAATCATCTTGTTGTCCTTTGTGCTATTTGTTAAAGAAGCTTAATCTAATGATTGCACAATTTATTAAAGAGCAGCTCTCTAAACACTACTCGTACACAAGTCAATAATCTATAATAGTGTTACATCCTCACTTCGTATGGATATTCTGAAAAACAGTCTCAAATCAGAAGTACTCCCTGGTATAACTCTCAAATGCGTACCTTAAAGTAGATCACTCCAAAATTTGAGAGTAAATATAATCTCACTAATTTAGAATTTTATTTAGCATGTAAAGAGTTTGCCGCTCTATAAGAAAGCCCTCTGTAAAGAAAGGGCATCCTACTATTCATCATATTGAAGAAAATAAGAACAACCCTAGGTTTCTCTTCAGCGCTGTAGCCAGGCTGAAGAGTCACACTTCCTCCAAACCAAAAACTTGAGTCTATCTGAGCGTCTGAGTGCAAGCAACTTTATGACACCAGTTTATGTGCATATAGGGACCTCTTGAGGAAAGCAGTGTTGTGGAAATGTATTTCCACTGAATTGGGCATGTCAGGTTTTTTAAACACTGAAATAAATTGTTGTTAGACATAAAAGTTATGGGCATGTGTGAAGTTTTGCTTTATGTACTAAAAATTAATACATTGTTTGTTATCTAACATGATATTAATATTATATTAAATTCACTTGTCAGCTGCAAAATAATGTAAAATGCAGACTGAGTTCCATACAGGAGGTTTGTATTAAGACATCATATAAAACTCAAGTATGCATGAAATATATATGATTCAAAATGACAGGAAACATCTAGAAAATGTAGAGCAGCCACAAAAAATGGCACACGGGAAGAGCGCAGCAGCCACCACAACACAAATTTTGGGTCATTTATTTGGTCCAGCTAGTGGTCAGTGCAGCGCTTGCAGTGCACGCTGTGTCCTATGTGAAAGTGTCATGCACTGTAAAAAATATTCCGTAGAAAAACGGAAAATGTCCTGGTAATTCTCTGCCAGTACATTTTCTGTTTTTTTACGGAAGTTTGACGGACTTTTCTGTAAATGATAAAACGGAAAATTCTGTAGATTTACAGTATACTCTCTGTACTATTTATGGACATTTCCTTCTGCTATAAAATGGAAAGTATTGTTGCGTAATCAGTTTTAATAATAATAATAATGGATTGCATTTATATAGCGCTTTTCGAGAACCTCAAAGCGCTGTACAATTCCACTATTCATTCACTCTCACATTCACACACTGGTGGAGGCAAGCTACAGTTGTAGCCACAGCTGCCCTGGGGCAGACTGACAGAAGCGAGGCTGCCATATCGCGCCATCGGCCCCTCTGGCCAACACCAGTAGGCAAGTAGGGTAAAGTGTCTTGCCCAAGGACACAACGACCAGGACAGAGAGCCCAGGGATTGAACCGGTGACCTTCCGGTTACAGATGCGATTCCCAGGGGCGACCGTGGCTCCTGAGCCCTGGTCTTTTATTCGTCGAAGCATCCAGAGACGGCAACGGAACTCAGTAGTCATTTCACAAAACCTTTATTCATCTTTATTCATCTTCATTTAAGCATGCACTTCTAGAAGGGAAGACGAGGCCGGTGTGTCCCTCTGCAAATCTTCACTCCTTTGTCTGTGAAACACAGTTTTGTAGGGGCGACCCTATCATAAAACCCCCACGGTGTGCTGCAAACTCTGTCTGTGTCTATGTGCACGAGCACATGAATGCCTACATGTGCGCGTTCCCACGTGTCTATGTGAGTGCTCGTGAGTGACTGTGTACGCATACCTGTGTGTATGTGTGTGCACATGAGTGAGTGTGCGTGTGGATGTGTGTGCATGACAGTTAAAACACTGTGGGTGTAGGTGACTCCCTAGGTTATAAAACCCATCTCCCTTCCAGACCACAGTTATCCAGTTACAAATGTTGAGACCCCCACCCAAACATTCTCTGGGGAATTTCCACTCAGCATTAACTCCTCTCTGTTTTACTTTCACAGTTCAAGTGGGGGAGAGGTCTCCTACAATCTACTCCTAAGTTCACGACACAGTGAGGCCTTTATTATATTAAGAGCAGTGTCAGTATCTCTACAATAGTTCTACATTCTATGTTAACACATTTCTAAACTCTAAAATAAGCTAAACACTCCTACAGTATATTTTCTGTATCATTAACTGATATTTTCCGTTGATAGAAAAGTTGAAATTTCTGTTTATATTACTATTTCCAAGCACTTCTTTTCACTGTAACTCATTAAATATAGCTCCTTATATCCTTAAACGTACATTTCTATGCAATTACAACCTAGTACACCATGTACTCAAAAATTCATAAATTAAAACTTAAATTAATTTGTGCTTCAAACACAACAACATTGGTACAATTAATGTTAAACATTCTTTTATTCTCCTTAACTCAAACACTATACTAAAATATAACAACAGCATCCGTCGTGTCATAAAACGACTAAACAACTGATACATGAACAAAATAACTCACAAGCTTTCAAATTTGAGCATTTTTATTTCCTTGAAATCAGGTTGCCCTCATGTAAATGTGTTTATTTACATTCATTCAAGTGGCTACCAAGTGTTTTCTTCAAACAGGACACCTGACAAACAAAAAATGTCATATTTAACAATATGTTCACATAATAATATCCAGAGTACCTTTTAGTTAGAATCACTGCCTTGTGGTAGTTTTGCCTCAGCCAAATGGTTAAGGTGTGGTTTACATCCCTGTCTGTCCACTTATGATACAGTATACACATGTAGTCAGTTATAGCCACTCACCTTTGATTACTGAATTGCATTCACTTCATTAATGAAGTGAATGTAATTCACATTTGTGTGAACATTTGTCTGAGATTAAGTCTTTGGGGTCTTTACCTTACAATATAACATACTTGAGTCAAAATTTGTTGACTGTTTAAGTGGTGCCACATGAATAAAACTGAACAGATCTAAAGAAGATGTTCCTGAACTTTGGGTTTATTCGAACAGGACGGATGGATAACCACAGGACTTTTCCCCATATGATAACTAAAACACAAAATAAATTAAGACAGATTACTGTCCCAACCTTAAAGATAAAAGTGTATTTACTGGACTTGTTTTGTCAGTGAGGAGCAAAGTACAATTAGAAGTGCTTGTTCTGATGAAATGTTAAACTGTAAACAGCAGCGTAGTGAATAAGGATCTGTGTCCACAAATCCTCAGCAGTGACAACACTTAATCATCATAGTTCAAAATCCTTAATGCACACCTTTCTCTCCACTGTGTTCAAATGCTCTTAGCTGTCATGAAATATGTCAGGAAAAAGTCTGACATATTTCATGACCATTAAATGTTAGACAAGGCTCTGAAAACAAGGTTACGTTTACAAACAAAAACCTCTGCTTGTGCGCACAGACCCTAAATCACAACAAATAAGACAATAGTAAGACAAATTACTACAAAGTCTTGTTACCACTCTTCATATACCAGTGTGACAAAGTCCTGAATGCAGCCTACATGTCCATCAAGGTCCATCTGAGCTTTAAATAAAATACACTCAACTTTTCCTTGGATTTTCAGAGTTCCTCAGTTCATACAGGAACTGGAGCAGTCGGGGTTAACATGTCACTGTGTTGCTCCTCCGTGTCAGCCATTGAGACTAGTTGCAATTTATTCTGAGGAAAAAAAGAGAAACAACAAGACATTTTTAAAAAGTTTGTATTTTTATAATTTTTTTTTTACCTAGAACTAGAGATGGACCGATCCGATATTACCTATCGGTATCGGTTCGATACTGACCTAAATTACCGGATCGGATATCGGCGAGAAATAAAAAATGTAATCCGAGCCATTAAATATCAACAAAGCACCTCACAAAACTTGCGACACGGGGTAACTCGGCTCAAAACCGTAGCACGTCGGAGCAGTGTGCTCACGTGATAGAGCGGCTGTGTGTATTTTTAGCCTTCTACCAAACCAGCATTTCATCCCCGAGGAAGTTATCCCAGAGAGAAGTAAAGCAAGTGTGTAAGTTCATCTCTGAATGTTTGTAAAGAATTCCCATGTTAAGCTTAACAACTGATATATGGCATGACTGCCTCTCTCTCCTGCTGCTACTTCAATTGTGAAACTGCTTAATGATCAGCTGATCGGCTTTTCTGTCGCGAGTTTTTCTTCTTGTTTTTGGCCCGCTTTGCACCAGAAAGAGTAAACCAGCGGCTGAACAACAGCAGCACGTTTAAGCTTGATAAGCTGTTGTTAGAATTTATTTAATATTACTTTCGACACCAGGATCTTTTTCTACATAGCTGACAGCTGGTAACTGTGCAGGGGCGGATCTAGCAAAGTTTAGCCAGGGGGGCCGAGAGGGCATGAACAGGGAAAAGGGGGGCACAAAGACATACTTTTCTTTCTTATTCTCATTTAAAATGTCGAGCTTTTAATAAATAATTATCTGAATCTTACACTCAAAGTTTTAATCTGATGTAAAATGTATAGAAGTCCATTACTGTATATAGTAACTGTTAAGTCTAATATACCCTAGAAAGCTATAGTACTTTTTCCTATATCCATAGTTTAGTTCTTGTCACGGTCTGCGGAGGCAGACCGTGCGGGAATGTGTATGGTGGACCCAGGTGCGAACACAAGCGAGGATGCAGGAGTGGATTTAAACAAAAGCGAGCCTTTTATTATGGCTGATGAAAGGAACAAAACAGAGTGAAGGCAGCATATGAGTAGTAGCTCAACAGAAACCTAAACTGGACAAACTAAGGAAAGGCTATGGCTGGAAATACGGAACACAGGGGGTGGGAACACAGACGACGCGACACAGACTGTATGAAACACAGAGACTAAATACACATGAGGGATGATCAGGGGAAGTGGATGCACACGGGGAACACAGGTGACACTGATAATCATAACAAGACACGGCAGGAGTGAACGTAACACTGATGGGAGATGGGCAAAGTAAAACAGGAAGTACACAGAGGTTCAAACAGGAGGAGAGAGAGCACGGGGAGAACGCAGACATAACGGGCTGGGGAAAACATAGAATAAAACACAAAGAGAGACGAGGGCTCATAAATACACAGAGGGGCACACAGGGGGTAGGAGTCACGAAGGGAAAACACATAAGGAACAACGTAACAGATCAACCCAGGAAGCATGGCCTAAATAAAGAACAAAATACAAAAATACATGAAAACTAAGAATACTGGGCCCACATGGCCCAGGACCATGACAGTTCTAGCTCCATTTGCCGTTTGTATTTACTTTCATGTTCAATAAACCACCTTTACACCTTCACGACTGCCTGCATTTGGATCCTCCTTCATTTCCTCCACACGGCTCACCTCACTCGCCGTGACAGTACGGACCAGCCAGATATGGATCCAGCGGCATTCACCCCACCCATGGAGCTTCGGGACCTCATCACGAACTCCGCTTCAAAAATAATCAACCTGTGGCTAGAGCATGAGGGAGAAGCATCCCTCCACGTTCTGGAAGCCAGACTGCAACAGCTGCTCACGGATTATCCCTGGCTATTGGACTCACTACACCCACTCGTGCTAGACTTCATCCTTCACGAACTTCACCTACACCCACCAGCCGCTACCGCTTCCCAACCCAGCCGGAGGTTTTGCCTGGGAGGAAGCGACGATCGCGCCGTTGGCGCGTCGCCCCACAGCCGGAGATTAGGACTTCGGAACTGCCGGCTGTGGTGAGTGGAAAAGACGCTCCGTCTGTTTCACCAGTTCATATGACTGTTTATACCGGGGCTGTGTTCGTTGAGTCAGCTGCTCAGCCGGTAGCTCGGTTAACTGCCCAGCAGTCGCTAACTCAGTCAGCCGCTCAATCTTCACCTCCATTACAGTCACAGTCAGACCCAGTAGACACCATGTTACAGTCCATAGCCCAGTCAATAGCTCAGTTGGCAAGAGATTCATCAGCCTTATTATCAGTTCAGCCAGCCACTCCACCACCTGTTACTACTTCGCTACCTGTAGCTCAGTTGCCACCAGTTCAGCAGCCTGTCCACTCATTTACCCAGCCTTTATCCTCACAGCCTCATTACAAGCAGGGAACACACTCCACACAAACTTTTGCTGGTTCATTTAAGCTGGCCATCTCAGAGACAGTTGCTCCCTCTAGGGCCTCCCCAGAGGCTGGGTGTCAGTCACCAGCCAACTCTGGACCCCTAGAGGTCAAGACGCCAGCACCAGCAGCCTCACCGGAGAACTCACCAGAACAGTCTCGGCTCTGACTGAGGAGCCCGTCCAGTCTCACGTCATGTTAGCTGGGGGTTCAGGTGAACCCAGCCAGCGTCCTGCCTCGTCGGCTAGAGGGCCAGAGGAGCCCGGCCAGCCTCAAGTGTCATCTGCTGGGGGTTTAGGAGAACCCAGCCAGCCTCAAGTGTCGTCTGCTGGGGGTTTAGGAGAACCCAGCCAGCCTCAAGTGTCATCTGCTGGGGGTTTAGGAGAACCCAGCCAGCCTCAAGTATCGGCTGCTGGAGGGCCCGTGGAGCCCGTCCAGCCTCATGCCACGTCTGCTGGAGGGCCCAAGGAGCCCGTCCAGCCTCATGCCACGTCTGCTGGAGGGCCCGAGGAGCCCGTCCAGCCTCATGCCACGTCTGCTGGAGGGTCCGAGGAGCCAGCCAGCACCACGCCTCGTTAGCTGAGGGTCCTGGAGGACCCAGCCAGCACATCCTCACATCTGCTGATGGTCCTGGAGGACCCAGCCAGCACATCTCCATATCACCTCCTGCAGCATCACCGCCGTCGGGTTCCGCAGCCGTCCCGCTGCCGTCGGGTTCCGCAGCGGTCCCGCTGCCGTCGTCAGCGCCTGGTCCAGCCTCCGTGTCTTCATCGGCGCCTGGTCCAGCCTCCGTGTCTTCATCCACGTCTGGTCCGGCTTCAGCTCCGCCTTCGTCTGGTCCGGCTTCAGCTCCGCCTTCATCTGGTCCAGCTTCAGCTCCGCCTTCGTCTGGTCCAGCCTCCGTGTCTTCATCCACGTCTGGTCCAGCTTCAGCTCTGCCTTCGTCTGGTCCAGCTTCAGCTCCGCCCTCGTCTGGTCCTGCCTCGTCTGGTCCTGCCTCGTCTGGTCCGGCCTCATCTGGTCCTGTGGTTGCCACGCCGCCGTCAGTGCCAGCTCGACCCGTTCCGCCTCGTCTCTGCCGGCCGTTTTCCGGGCCTCTAAGATGGCATCATGGCCTTCGGGGACGGCCTCCGGAAAGAGTTTGTCGCCGCCGCTGGCATCGCGGCCGTCCTCCGGACCTGCTCAGTGGCTGCCACTACCTTCCAAGAGGTCGGCCTCCGGAACTGTTTGCCCGTCGCCGCCGGTGCTGTGTGCACGGTCGGCCTCCTGAACTGTTTGCCCGTCGCCGCCATTGCCGTGTGCACGGTCGGTCCCCAGAACTGTTTGCCCGTCGCCGCCGTTGCCGTGTGCACAGTCGGCCCCCAGAACTGTTTGCCCGTCACCGCCGTTGCTGTGTGCATGGTCGGCCCCCTGACTGTGTTATGGACTAGTGAACAGTCGTGTTTTGGTTCTGGACTCTCGTGCTCCTGGTTTTTTGTGTTTTTTGTGTCAGTTGCTAAGTTGCACAACTTAGCAACTGCTAACTGCAATTCCTTCCTCTGCTTCGCTTTACCTGTTTTACCTGCTACACTTACAGCTATTATTTCTACCAGCATTTTACACTTAACTTCCACTAATGTCCCTTCAAATCCACATTTCTTACACCAACAACCTACATACTGCGTGCTGCCTGGTAAAACTTTCTGCATAAATTTTACATCTCCTTCTAAGGCAGACTTACACATTTTATTCTCCATTACAAGACAAAAATCAGCCACACTCACGCAAACCACGTCTGGCCCGCACACACACAACATAGGCCTATCGCTTGCGTTTGCACGCACAGCTAGCGCTCTCTGTTGAAAACTCTCAAACGCCCCATATGGCGGAGAATTCAACCTTCGGACACTCTCCAACGCCCCAAATGGCGGAGATTCCGGACTCTGAACCTAGGTTCTCTCCACGCCCCAAATGGCGGAGAACTCTCTACGCCCCAAATGGCGGAGAAGCCTGCGTCTCTCTCACGCGGCTAGCGCGCTCCCGGACTCACGTTTAACGCACAGCCCGTAGCCGCTCTCTATTGTTTTGGGTCACGTGCGCTCTCGTGACCAGCGCTCCCCCGGACTCAAACGTTTCACGCAGAATCACGGTGACGCGTATCTAGGATCTACATTCATTCACACGGTTATAGAGACGCTCTCTGATTGCTTACCGTTGTGTTGCGTTTCGTTCACAGGAGAGTCCTAGAATCCCGTCAGTCGCCGTCCACGAGGGGAGTTGAGACGCTATTCCACCGGCCTGGTCGCGAATTTAACACTCCAGGGCTTTGTCAGGCGTCCTAACGGCCTGGTTGTCGACAGTCTGCGGCGTGTCCTCTCTCCCCTCAGTGTGCGGCGAAATTCTTGGACTCCGGCTTCGAAGGACCAATTAATGTTGGGTCTAAACTCAGACCCCGCTGTATCTAAGACTTATTCCCATGAAAGAAAAGCAAGGCAACAACGTTCGATTTCTTGCGCAAGGGAGGCCTCTCGTCTGTGACCAGCACGTTGAAATGACCACACTGGTGGCCTCCTCTCGCTGCCTTTTATTGACAAACTTCAAACAATAGTTTACAAAACACCTCCCCTTGCAACCCCCCTTTGGTTACAAAGACAAGGCACTGTATGTAAATGTATACACTGAGTGTGTGTGTGTGTGTGTGAGAATGTGTGTGAGAATGTGTGTGTGTGTGTGTGTGTGTGTGTGTTATGTGAGAATGTGTGTGTGTGTGTTTGTTGGTCAAAGGGTCATAAAACCTAAAAGCAGGAACAACATCCTTGGTCATAAAGAGGGTAGTCTTCCCCCACACCCAATGTATGGTTTACCAAAGATAACACAGTGAAACCATACAAAGGGTAGGAAGCTCTACCAAACATCAAACAGATCTTCAAGTTAGGATGTATCTACAATAAAACCTCCCCCAGCACAGAGTGGCTGGAGAGGTGGTCAGGATCAAAGGAATGGCTTTGATCCTACTGCTTAAACTAAGACTATACAAATTTAAGAAACACAATGGCGACATTCAACAATTAGACTTAACATTTCCCTCCTTTTTGTCATTGTATACTTAAATTTCAACTTATGCACCCTTTGTTTAGACAGTGTCAGTGTAGATTTCATTCATGCACAGTAAACTACATCCTATACATAAGCAAATCAGTATCAACAGTTCAAAAACAGGAATTAATATTTTCAAAAGAAGATGCCACCAAGGACCAGACGGTAACCAAGCTATCCAGCCTTGTGGCGGATCTACTCCTGTCGTGCAATTCATTATGTATTTCTTCAAGTACACAACTGAATGTCAAAGGTCAAACAAGAAGAATCATCATTCTCAAAAATCATATGTCTCTACAATCCAACTGTATACAGACATAGGTATTTAAACGCATCAGTTGACTTTATTGTTTGTCCATGTGGCTCTCAGCTAACTTCAAAGCTGCAGCAAGTCAACACCCTTCTTTATTGACTCCTATCAACCCCCCAAATCTTCTCACTGTAGGCATCCTGTGGGGGTTAGAGTCAACTTGTGAATTATCTGCATTTACAACTCTTCTCCTGTCCTGTTGTCACCACAGAAAAAGCTTTGTAAAGGAAATTGGATCAAGCTGTTTTGATCTTCTTGGCTCAAAACCTCAAGTGTTCATGATGTAAATGTAGACAAAAGGCTTCTCTGTTTACATCTTTCTTGCAAAAGACAAAAGAATAAGTGATGTTGCCATGTTCCATGGTTAATCTCCAACTTGGGCTAATCCATTGTCCTTCGTACACATAGGCAATTGGCCTGTTTCCAGTTCGTTTAACTGTATAATGTCCTGCAACAAGTCATATTCTTTGAGTCAGACGAGCATGTCTGTCTCACCAGAGCAGTTCACCTTCCCAGCTACTGGTGAATCAACCTTCCATTCAGGTTCAGAGCAGTTGAAAAGTTGGCAGTGTTCCTGGATGTGTTGCTAAAGCAACCAAACAAACTGTCTCGCTCCAAGTGATGCTATCCGGTTGTGTTCTTAAACTGCCACCAGTAGTTGGTTGAAAACCCATGCGGGTACTGGGTGTGATTTGCTCTGTCCCAATGCGCTCCTGTCATCCCACTCAGGGTCCACAGGCACAAGAAGATGCACAGCACATTCCCAGCCATTCTGATGAGTACCTGTGGCTCAGTTGGTTTCTTCACCGGATTGAGACGAGGGGCCCTGGAGGCTTTCCCCCCCCTTTGTTCCCGGTCTTCCTGCCACTTACTCCGAGCTGGCCTGGATGTGTGTCACCTTCTTGCAGTGCGCTTGATATATCCAAGTGTTCCTTCCGGCAATCTTCACTGCTGTGGTCGTCGTCAGCAGCATCCGATATGGACCTTCCCATCGTGGACTGGACCAGCACTTCCTCTCCATGGCCTTATCATCATCCAATCTCCAGACTTCAGGCTCTGCTCCTGCGAAGAAACAGAATCATCTGGCAGATCATTTGTTCTCATGACTACTTTACTTTTAAACATTTCAAGCATCTAATCCGCTAATATGCTCTCTCTTCTGCTTTTCTATCATCACTACAGAAGACTGGAACTCTAAATGCTCTAACATGTGTAATCTCAAAGAGTCAGACCATTCTCTGTTGGAGTAATCCTCATGTACTTATTCTATACAGTCTAACCATGTCCTGCCTGTCTTCCTAAATCTTAACTTTACTGTTCCATTAGTTCTCTCTGCAAAAAAGCTTTTTTTTAAAAAAGTATTTAATAATCCTAGAGTGAGTATAACGACTGCTCATCTCCCTCCTGTTTGAGACATGGCATAGCCAATGGCTCAAAATAGCAGCAGTCTTATACAAATTATTAGGCAGTACTGGTGTATCACACAGATAAAAAAAATCATCCTGCAAGCTTGCTCCCTCTGTAAGTCACAACTGTTTTCCTGCTGTAGGTGAGTGGATGTGCATGTCTGCTGATGCTGTATTTCTAAAATGTTAACACCATGTTTAACTACAGCTGCCTCTTTTGCGATCTTATCTGCAAAATCTTTTCCTAATGCAACTGGATCTTTCCCTCACATGTGTGCTGCACATTTACAAACGGCAATTCCACTGGTTAATAACGCTGCATCCAGCAGAATTTGCAAGAGTTTGGTGTGTTCTGCAGGTTTCCCTGTAGAGGTTGTCACACCTCGTCTCACTCACTGCACTACAAAGAAATGTACAGTAGCAAATGCATACTGCCTATCAGTGTATATTGTCTCTCTACAGCTTTACACGCTTCCGTTAAAGCTAGCATCTCTGCTGCTCAAGCAAATATGAAACATGCTAGTTGTCCTACATAGATAACTCTCTCTCACTGTCTGCTACAGTAAAACCTGTTCTAGTCTGTCCCTCTGCTGTTATAAAACTCAAATCATCAACAAACCAAACCTTTTCCTCAACGAGTGGCACATCTATTAAGTCATCCCTCAGCTTACACATCTTCTCCTCGCGCTCTCTACACTCATGAGAAGTGCCCTCCTCCGTTGGCAAAAAGGGTTGGACAGATTCAGAATTCTGCACCACTTTATGGTAATATGTGTGGTTGTGAGAGTAACAGTAACATTAAAGACAAGTGTCTTGTAGGTGACAGAAATGTAAGTTTAGTCTGCAATAGTAAACATCTACCTCGTGTGGAACTAACAATTGCAAAAGGTGAAATAAACTATTGAAACATTG
This sequence comes from Aulonocara sp. 'chitande type north' Nkhata Bay, assembly GCF_057382095.1. NCBI lineage: Eukaryota > Metazoa > Chordata > Actinopteri > Cichliformes > Cichlidae > Aulonocara > Aulonocara sp. 'chitande type north' Nkhata Bay. The sequence continues at coordinate 30,831,824 of NC_141357.1, forward strand.
TACAGCTTAAGCTGCTGCACATACTGATCTCACGCATGGAGGTAAAGCACGAGCAACTAGAGCTAATCTTTTAGGATAGTAAGTTACTGGCTTCACTTGTGGAAAAAGTGCTGTTAGTTATTTTACAGTCACCTTGCATTTGTGCTGTTCACAGAACCGCAAGTCCATCGCTGGACCTCCTCTGCGCTGTCACTTTTTGGAGCTTGGCACGCTCCCTCAGGTTCCATTTTGTGGGCGATCCTCTCAGTCACTCCTTCTCATCATGGCATCTCACGACATCTACAAATTGAAAAAATGACACTCCTCTCGCCACACGGCTTTCGCCATGTGTCAACTCCCCAATGAGACATGTACAAGAATGTTGCACAGTCTCCCTAAAACAATCTCCAGGGTTTGTCCCTTGGAGCAGCTTCACTCCAAGCTGTAACCCTGTGTAAAAACATTAATCAGCACTTAAATGTTCAGCTTGTTTAGCTCCCAGCTCCTGTATCACAGAAGACAAAGTCTTAAATTTAAAACAACTTCACATTCGCAACCAACTGTAGATCATAAGAGTAATAAAGTATTCAGCATCACAGAGACAAGTATCATTGCAGGTTTATTCTAAACTCATTAAACTCCTACGTTTTCCCATAATTTATTCCAAATTATTTAACATCTCAATGTTATTCCACATTGTAATCAGTGAACTTCACTTATAGGCCATCAAAGCCTCATCTGAACAAGGATGCACCACTTGCATAGGTTTAATACTTGTAAATAAACAGCTAATCACACAAATCACTGCAACAATAATAGAAAACATTGTTTAATGTTACTTCTGGACCCCACCTCTTGACGCATGGACACTCTCATGCGTCAACTCACCAAACCTGGATCCCTGCCTTAAAAACTGGCTCCACCAGGAGCCTGCATACTCACCATCATGGCCTGGAAAACAAGATCTGGAAGTAAAATCAAACTTCACACTTATAAACAAGTATATCACAAGGGTAACAAGCATTCAGCATCAGCAAGACAAGTGTCATGTGCAGGTTTTCTCAAATCATTAAATCACTATTGTTACCATAATTCGCCTCAAACATGGATCATCCCATGTGCTCAGTTAACATTAATGTAATCGGTGACTTCCCTTAAGCAAAGTCACTCCACTCATATATTATTATGGGTCCAAAAGTGGCCAGCAAATGAGCCCATAATAAACTATTCCATAAATATCGTAATCTCTTATTTGTTTTACTCATGTCACTTGTCCACTTCTGCTGAATGTTACATGCACTCTTAAAGAAAACAAAACCTGAAATAAAGAAACAAACATCCACCAGTTGTTCTGCTAAAAACCACATCATCAAATCACATGAAAAACTGCAATGCTGTAAGAAAAAATGCAAATGTTAGCGCTGCGCAGGTGTGTACACACTTTCTCACAGTAACTTCTGTGAGTACCACAAGCCCATGAATAACACACCTCTGATAGATTCACAAACATAAAAATGGCATTTAAAAGGTTAAACCATCACGCAACCTCAGATGTTGCTATCATCTTTCTGCTCCTGTAACAGAGACACACACAGAGATACATCCACACCTTTGTCAAGTGGGGGTTGACTTCACACAATGGTGTTAAGTCAGTCAGTCAGTTCCCCATTTATTTTAAAATTCTTACTCATTCACTCAGTGATTCCTTCTTTTGCTAATTGTGGAAATTATCGTCGCATTCGTTTCCACGCTCAGCAAAACAACGTCATTTCAAAAAGAAAAATAATTTAGACTGGATTTCCTCGTTGAATCCTTTTGGACAGGAACTTGTTTCCTGATTGTCCCAAATAAGAGCCCATTTTAATTTTGGGGAAGCTCACTTTGCAACAGTTTTCTCGACGACGCTTCGATTCTAATCGTGCAGATCTGCTCAAACAGAGATCATCAAACAAAACTTTCAGTGCACCATGAAAGTAACAAAATAAAAGAAAGAAAATAAAAGAAATCAAAGAAAACTAGAAAAATTTGCATTTCCTGCGAAAATGCAGTGTGGATGCCTTAACGGCTGAAGATATCTGCTGAAAAAAGCTGAAAAAGTTGAAAAAAAAAAAAAAAAAAGATGCCCTGAGCAGGATTCGAACCTGGCCCTCCTGGTCAAAGGGCAGCTATTTAGCTCACTGAGCAAAACACTTTCTCACCAAGAAAAGGTGGAGAGATTGACAATTGTGCTGAAATGAGCAGAAGCTACTGAGAATTGTGCTGATAACAGGTGGAAAGGCGGAAATTTTTTCAGAAGAGGTGAATAAGCAGAATTTGGGCAAAAATAAAGGGGTGAAAATTCTGCTGAAAAGAGTTCAATCAGCAGAATTTCTGCTGAAAAGAGGTGAATGAGCAGAATTCTGCTGAAAAGAGTTTTTTTCTGAAAACAGCAGAAAAAACTGAAAATTTTGCTGAAAAGAGTTGAATGAGCAGAATTCTGCTGAAAAGAGGTTTTTGCTGAAAAAGAGTTGAAAAAGTTTGGATTTGTGCTGAAAAGGGGTTAAAAAAACTGAAAATTTTGCTGAAAAGGGGTGAAAAAGATGAAATTTGTGTTGAAAAGAGTTTAAAAAAAGTTTAACTGTTAAGTGAAAGAAATGTTGCCATAAGCTGGATTTGAACCCAGGCCTCCCAGTCTGAGAACGGATGCTTATCTCACTGAGCTAAAACACAGCTCAGCCCATCATGCAAAATCAGTGACCACATTGATAATGTGTTCCATTCATTTCAATGGTCAAAAGTCATAACACACATCAGCAGAAATAGCAGAATTTTTTAAAGTTTAAACATAGTATTTCTGCTAAAACTTAGTATTTATACTAAATAATATTTTTTTCCTGCCAAATCATAGCATTTGTGCTGGAACACAGAAAGTTCTGCCAAATCATACAATTTGTACTAAAACATTATTTATGATTAAGCAGAAACACTGGGACTTGGTAGAAATACTATGATTTACATGAAATACTTTGACTTAGCAGAAGTACTACAATCTAGGAAAAAAGTACTACAGCATAGCAGAAATTCTATCATTGAGCAGAATTACTAGGATTTAGAAGAAATACTAAGATTTGGCACAAACACTGATGTGGCTCAAGAACCTTTATTGTGCAGTTATACTATGATTTGGAAGAAATACTATACTTTGGCACAAATACTATGATTTGGAAGAAATACTATGTTTTAGCACAAATACTATGATTTGGCTCAAATACTATAACTATCCTCGGTCAGAAGGAGAGGCTGACATCCAGGGATTAGATTACCACAGGTGGAGTTTATTGCGGTCAGATGGATGGTACAGGGAGGTATGGCATACAGTAGGAGGTTGTGGAGAGGTGATATGGTGTGGTTTCTATGATTAAGAACAGGGTATGCATTACAACATGCATACAGATTAAAGATTAAGAAAACTGGCAACAAATTCCTCCACTACAAATCAGTCTGATGCCACTTTTTACAGGGTTCCCGTTTACTAAGGCACTACCCAAAAGGCGCCACAAGAGGGCACTCCAACACAAGAGATGACCTATTTACACTGATGCACTTAGTAAACAGCCCCTACTTAGCCACTACATAATACAGTGATATTACAGTATACAAATTCACACAAATACTATGATTTGGCAGAAATACTATGACTTAGTAGTAATACTATAACATAACAGATTTCCTAAAAAAAACTATGAAATTGCAGTAATTCTATGACTTGGCAGAGATACTACGTTTTAGCACAAATACTATAACAACGCAGAAATACTATGACTTAGTAGTAATACTATAACATAACAGTTCAATGTTCTTGCACAAATACCACAATATGGCAGAAATACTATGTTTTAGCACAAATACTGTGATTTGGTATAAATACTATGATTTGGCACACATACTATATTCCGCAGACACACTATAACATAACAGATATTCTACAACTTAGTAGTAATACTATAACATAACAGAATTATTATTTGGGCACAAATACCACGATTTGGCAAAAATACTATGATTGGGTACAAATACTATGATTTGGCAATAATACTGCATTTTAACACAACTACTGAGATTTGATTGAAATACTATGATTTAGAAGAAATACTATTACTCCATACAAATACGATACTTTGGGACAAATACTATGTTTTGGTTCCAATACTATGATGTGCAACAAATACTATGATTTGGCACAAGTACTATGATTTAGTACAAATACTATGATTTGGCAGAAATACTATGACTTAGTAGTAATACTATAACATAACAGATTTCCTAAAAAAAAACTATGAAATTGCATTAATTCTATGACTTGGCAGAGATACTACGTTTTAGCACAAATACTATAACAACGCAGAAATACTATGACTTAGTAGTAATACTATAACATAAGAGATATACTATGGTTTTGCAGACATACTATGTTTTTGCACAAATACCATGATTTGGCACAAATGCTATGATTTAGCAGAAATACTATGATTGGGTACAAATACTATGATTTGGCAATAATACTGCGTTTTAACAACAACTACTGAGATTTGATTGAAATACATACTATGACTTAAAAGAAATACTATGACTCCATACAAATACGGTGCTTTGGCACAAATACTATGATTTGGCAGAAGTACTATCATTTAGTACAAATACTATGATTGGGCAGAAGTACCATGTTTCAGTACAAATACTATGATTTGGCAGGAATACTCTGGTTTAGCAGAAATACTCTGATTTAGCAGAAGTACTATCTTTTGGTAGAAATTCCTGCTAAAAGGTACTATTTCTGCGTTTTAGCAGAAATACTGTAATTTGGCATGAATACTATAATTTGGGATAAATACTATGATTTGGCACATATAATATATTCAGCACATACATTATAAAATAACAGAAATATTTGGCCCCAAAACCATGATTTTGCACAAATACCATGATTTTTGCAAAAATACTATTATTTAGCAGAAATACTATGATTTGGCAAAAGTACTTAGATGTAGTAGAAGTACTTTGCTTTAGCAGAAATACTATGATTGAGGAGTAATACCTAAACATAGGAGAAATATTGATACACAGACACACATACACAGAGAGTAAAGGGAACAGGAGCTGTGGAGAGTCTGGGCTTGGTATATGTAGGTCAGTTAAATTAGCTGCACCTGCTGTAGTCAGCCCTTACACACACAGACACAGAGAGAGGTGTGAGTTTTCTTCAGTGTATTTCTGACATTCAGGATTCCCCTCGAACAAATGGCCATAATTTCCTAACCGTAGAGGCTAGAACGGTCATTCAGACATCGTTTTGTTCAGAAGAGATGGGGGAATCTTCAGGTCTTCATAATTCAGAGATAAAATATAAATTATTAAAGATATATGACTTGTAATACACTGTAACTGAGTAGAGGCGAAGCAAAAACTGCATTGACTTGCTCTCAAACAACCTTTGGTAACTCTAAATCTATATGGAGCATCAAAATCATTCTTTCACCGTAAGAAACAGCAGGCTTTGGTGAACAGTCATGGAAATTTTCAGGGCTCTGTGGAAATCCATCAAAAAGATATGATGAGAGAAAAAAGTGACTCATTTCCAGAATTTGAAATCTGATGAAATCTGAGCGAGGGACAAATTTCCTACCCTCAAACAAGTCTAACTCATCTCAGAACGGTAATAGGTGAGAAAATAATTCTTGAATTGTGAGCATCAGGAGTGTCTGAAGATATACGGGGACAAGCCTCATGTCTTAACTTCGCTTCGTTAAGGAGATATGACAATTTGAAAATGCCTCTCATTACAGAAATCCAGCGGTGATTTTGAACAAACTCTCCATTGAGTTTATATGGAGAGTTTTCACACTTTGTGTTACTCTGAGGAGATTTGCAAAATATCTATGAGTCCCACAACAATGATAGGGACATTTTCTGAAAGCCAGCAAAAATACCTACGTTTTGATGTATAATTTGTGCGGCTTGAGTGGAAATTGAGCGAGTAGCAAGAAGTTGTTTGGACATGAAGAGAAAATTCAAACAGTTTCACTGTCCCCTCTGAGTTAATTGCATAGCAACCATAGCAACGCATGTATTTTCTGAAAAATCACAATTTTGCAACTGAAGACTTAAAGAGAGATAAGATGAAAAAGGTAGAAGATCTGAAAAAGCTGAATCACACAGGAATAGCCCAATCATTTGAGAACGTTTTAAAGTTTGAATGGAGTTTCTAGGTGAAAGTATGAGGCAGTAGTTAAGTTTCAAAGACAAGAAAGTTTTAGCAGAATTGTGGAAGTTTCCCATTCATTTCAATGGGACAAATTAAAGGAAAAAAGTGTAATATTTTAAAAAGTATAATAGTAATAAACACCAAAAGTCATAGCCGGCATAAGCAGAAAGAGCAGAACAGTTTAGAGTTTGAACGGTGAAAATAGCACAAAAATTGTGGAAGTAGATCCACGGCGAAAAGTGTACGGAAACACCCGGAATAATAAAGAATAAAGAGAAACAGGAACTCAATAGTGTGGATGCCTATTAAGGCATCCACACAATAATGGAAAGAAAGGCCTTGTTTAAGTCATGACACGTGTTCTTCATGCCAGGGGGATAAATCGTAACAACCCAATTGGCAGGTTCAACTTTAGTAATAAAGACAATCAAACAGCCAGTTTAATCTCAAACATTCATCCAATCAGCCATACACACAACATACAGCATAACCCTGTTGTCTTAGCACATAATCAGTTTTAGTTCTCATGTAACTAAATGTGTGTCATGGTAAAACTTCTTCACACACCAGAAACTCACAATCAGCTCACTCAACTCACTCATTTAAGACCTCTCATCAGCATTCTGCTTTCTCCTCTATAATGCAACCATCTGTCCTCCTATAATATTCAGTCCACTAGTCTATGTATCACTTTCATCTTACTAGTGACTTGGACAAGATGACAAACAGAATCTCATGCTTAAGATGCTGTCTGGTCTCATGAGTATCATTGTATGTGTATATGCATGTGGGGTTAGTATGGTTAATGCATTTTCAGTATGTTTTTGTGTTCATCTCTCATCACACTTCCATTATTCTCATCACTGCTTAAAACAACACACATCTCTCTCTGTTTTTTTTTTTCTTTAACTGTACTTTTCTCCAAAACAGAAAATAGCATTACAGCTGTTTCAGACTGAGAAACACCAAACACTCATCATGCTATCATTCATCCACACAACTATTTTATTTCTTTTTGTCCACTGGGCAGGTGACATGCAGAATTACGTCTGCCCCAGCTGGATACCTTTCACACACACCATGATGTCAGACACTCTCACACTCGCGGAATTGATCAGGAGAAAAACTTTCTTCATCTTCACACTCTGTTACAGAAACACCATATGGTTTGTTTTTTTTTTGTGTTGTGTCAGGGATGGATATGTAGTTGTAACGTTTGTGTTCACTTTCTTTCCTTTCTGTCTCCTCTCTTGCCTAGTCTGTCTTGGACTCAATGCTGCTCCTAATATGCCTTTAATCTCTCCTCCACTTCTGCTCTCTCACGCTCTTCTCTGACTCTACTTTCTGCTAACATTCTTGCTTCTCTCCTCTTCTGAACCTGCTCCAGCCACAACTTAGCAACTGCTAACTGCAATTCCTTCCTCTGCTTCGCTTTACCTGTTTTACCTGCTACACTTACAGCTATTCTTTCTACCAGCATTTTACACTTAACTTCCACTAATGTCCCTTCAAATCCACATTTCTTACACCAACAACTTACATACTGCGTGCTGCCTGGTAAAACTTTCTGCATAAATTTTACATCTCCTTCTAAGGCAGACTTACACATTTTATTCTCCATTACAAGACAAAAATCAGCCACACTCACGCAAACCACGTCTGGCCCGCACACACACAACATAGGCCTATCGCTTGCGTTTGCACGCACAGCTAGCGCTCTCTGTTGAAAACTCTCAAACGCCCCATATGGCGGAGAATTCAACCTTCGGACACTCTCCAACGCCCCAAATGGCGGAGATTCCGGACTCTGAACCTAGGTTCTCTCCACGCCCCAAATGGCGGAGAACTCTCTACGCCCCAAATGGCGGAGAAGCCTGCGTCTCTCTCACGCGGCTAGCGCGCTCCCGGACTCACGTTTAACGCACAGCCCGTAGCCGCTCTCTATTGTTTTGGGTCACGTGCGCTCTCGTGACCAGCGCTCCCCCGGACTCAAACGTTTCACGCAGAATCACGGTGACGTGTATCTAGGATCTACATTCATTCACACGGTTATAGAGACGCTCTCTGATTGCTTACCGTTGTGTTGCGTTTCGTTCACAGGAGAGTCCTAGAATCCCGTCAGTCGCCGTCCACGAGGGGAGTTGAGACGCTATTCCACCGGCCTGGTCGCGAATTTAACACTCCAGGGCTTTGTCAGGCGTCCTAACGGCCTGGTTGTCGACAGTCTGCGGCGTGTCCTCTCTCCCCTCAGTGTGCGGCGAAATTCTTGGACTCCGGCTTCGAAGGACCAATTAATGTTGGGTCTAAACTCAGACCCCGCTGTATCTAAGACTTATTCCCATGAAAGAAAAGCAAGGCAACAACGTTCGATTTCTTGCGCAAGGGAGGCCTCTCGTCTGTGACCAGCACGTTGAAATGACCACACTGGTGGCCTCCTCTCGCTGCCTTTTATTGACAAACTTCAAACAATAGTTTACAAAACACCTCCCCTTGCAACCCCCCTTTGGTTACAAAGACAAGGCACTGTATGTAAATGTATACACTGAGTGTGTGTGTGTGTGTGTGAGAATGTGTGTGTGTGTGTGTGTTATGTGAGAATGTGTGTGTGTGTGTGTGTTATGTGAGAATGTGTGTGTGTGTGTTTGTTGGTCAAAGGGTCATAAAACCTAAAAGCAGGAACAACATCCTTGGTCATAAAGAGGGTAGTCTTCCCCCACACCCAATGTATGGTTTACCAAAGATAACACAGTGAAACCATACAAAGGGTAGGAAGCTCTACCAAACATCAAACAGATCTTCAAGTTAGGATGTATCTACAATAAAACCTCCCCCAGCACAGAGTGGCTGGAGAGGTGGTCAGGATCAAAGGAATGGCTTTGATCCTACTGCTTAAACTAAGACTATACAAATTTAAGAAACACAATGGCGACATTCAACAATTAGACTTAACACATGTTTTTGTTATTCCATGTTTGAGATTATTATGTTTTGGTTTTAGTTTGCATCAGGGATTGTTTTCTTGTTCTCTTGTTGTGTTTATGATGATGATTATGATGTTTATTATTTGAGTTTCATGTTTAAGGATTTGTTCTCGGTTGTATCTCACGTTTAGTTTAGTTCAGGTTCCATGTGTCATTCTGTCTGTCTCTCAGTGTCAGGTCTGCGTCTTGGTGTGGTGTTCTTATTTCCTGTTTTATTGTGAAGGTCTGGGTCTCATGTGAGTGTGTTCAGTTTTACCTCTGTCTCGTCTTGTTGATTATTCCCAGCTGTGTCCACCACCTGTGTGTAATTCCCCTGTGTTTCTCTGGGTGTATTTACGTCATGTCCTCCGTTATTGTAGTTGCTGGTCCGTCTGTGTATTCCACCCTGCCTCATCTGCGTTTCTACCATGTCTCACCCGTGTGTTCTCCCTGCTGTCCGCCGTTAGTCTCTTCTGGTCGTTCTCGTTAAGGTTTGTGCTCTGTAGTTTAGTTGATCCCAGTATAGTTTAGTTCTAGCTCCATTTGCCGTTTGTATTTACTTTCATGTTCAATAAACCACCTTTACACCTTCACGACTGCCTGCATTTGGATCCTCCTTCATTTCCTCCACACGGCTCACCTCACTCGCCGTGACACAATATTATTTTCATGATTTTGATGGTCACTGTAGTTGCTATATTAGTTCTCTCTTTCTCTTATACTTACAATAACCACACTATGGACGGACAAGTGACTGTTTTTACGCGTACTTTCGTTACCAACAATGACGGTAAAACCATTGTTTGGCTCCGCCGTCCGCTTGTTTATTTTCCACATAAACCTTTCACAATAAAGCTCAAGTTTCTGTTGAGACTTTTCAAAATAAACTGAAACGATATACATTATTCTCAAACATAAAATTTCAGAATATTCATCAAACAAATGACCTCAAATAAAAACATCAAGTAACTATAAATGGCGCTTACAGTCACCACGCAGATGAAGGCACAGAGAATACCAGCATGGCCAGCAAGGATGAGGCAGAACCACCTAGCTCCAAACAGAAGGACCAGTCAAAAGAAATCGAGGACCTTATTGTTTGGTCCATCTGTAGCATGGGCATGGTTAGGTTATGAAAAGTCTGACATGCCCCAGAAAACTGTACTATGCAAATTATGCCACAAACTGGTCCCCACCACCACTCAAACACGACAAACCTCTTTAACCACCTACACAAGAATCACATGAGTTTTGAGAGAGTTTACGAATGAAAAGCAAAAAAGAGCCATCAGGTGCTCAAAATAATCCTTAGACTCAAACGTTAGAACAGGCTTTTCCTCGCAGCACACTGTGTAATAAATACTCAGAAAGAAAATGGCGGCCGTTTAAACTCATGTCTAAAAATGTAGTTTCATGTGACTCCAGGTACACAACGCCCAACTGAAAACACTTCACATAAGTCGAATTGCCCGAGAATCACAGAATTTACAGAAAATGTACTATTTTGTGATATATATCGTTATCAGGAGAGATATGTCTTATATTGGGATATGAGATTTTGGTCATATCACACAGCCCTACAAAGGATTATAATTCACGTAGAGTTGCTGTTACACCCCGGCCTAGGCTACCGGCGTGCAACACAAGAAAAATAATAAAAAGAAGTAAATCACACAGCCACAGCGTTACAATGAGTCGTTTTATTAACTTGACAGGCAGCGAGCGTCAGGGTGGGCATGGCCAAAACAACAAACAAAACACACTGGAAATAAATCAGAACTAACTTACCTATAGTGAGTCAACCCCAAAAGAAAATACAAACCTCTGACCTGCCTCCCTACCCGAAACAGGAGAAAAAGGTAATAAAAGAAACGGCTTCCCACCCCTACAGCTACCATGTCCAGATACGACTCTCTAAACTGTTTTCACTGCAGCCCGACTCTGTCACACGCCACGAAGGAGCCCCAAACGCGCAGCTCGCTGAAAGCAGGAAGTAGAAGGCTGCTGCCGGCCCCGTCAGGTCCCAATTTGTAGCTGGCCTCATTCCCTCTTCCACCAATGGTTAGCCTCCACCTGGAAACAGACATCACAGAGCACAGCACCACACAGCAACAATGACCTGGGTCATAACACCCCCCCATCTAAAATCAAGCATCTCCACCTTTTAAGAGATGCTGAATCTAGGTCTCTACTCGGGATAGTGCATCGGCCACAATATTATCAGCCCCTCGGAGATGCTGAATGTCAATGTTAAAATCCTGCAGCATCAAGGACCATCGCATGAGGCGCTGGTTGTTATTTCGCATGCGAGAAAGGAAAACCAGAGGATTGTGGTCAGTGTAGACAACCGTTGGTGGGGGGCTGGAACTGACGTACACTTCAAAATGTTGGAGGGCCAAAAGCAACGCTAAGGTCTCCTTCTCAATGGTGCTGTAATTCAACTGATGCTTATTGAACTTCCTCGAGAAGTAGCACACTGGGTGATCAATTCCCCGATCATCCTCCTGCAAAAGTACAGCACCGGCACCATACGCACTGGCATCCACCTCTAACTTGAACGCACAAGTAAAATCAGGGGTAGCTAACACTGGGGCACTGCATAACAGGGCTTTGGCTGAGTCAAATGCTTCCTGACAGTCAGAGTTCCACAAAAAGAGGTGTGACGGACTTGTCAACGCAGTCAAGGGAGTAACCACTGTGGCAAAATTTTTACAGAACCCACGGTAGTAGCCACACATCCCCAGAAAACGGCAAAGTTGACGGCGTGTTGTTGGTACGGGGAAATCCAAAATGGCCTGGACTTTGGCTGTGAGAGGGCGTACCTGCCCCTGTCCCACCTGCTTCCCCAGATAGGTAACCACAGCTTTGCCGAACTCGCACTTGGCAAGATTCACGGTCAAACAGGCACCCTTCAACCGGGCAAAAACTTCCCGCAGCGTGTCCATGTGCTCGGGCCATGTTGGGGAGTAAACTACAATATCATCTAAGTAAACCTCACAGCCATGGACACCCAATAGCACCGTATTCATCAGTCTTTGGAATGTGGCATTTCTTAACCCAAACGGCATTTCTTAACCCAAACGGCATCACCGTATATTGCAGGAAGTGGTCTGGGGTCACAAAAGCAGAGATCTCAGCCGCCCGTTGTGAAAGGGGCACCTGCCAATAACCTTTCAAGAGATCCAGCTTTGTGACAAATCTGGCTGAGCCCACCCGATCTACGCAGTCGTCTATGCGTGGGAGCGGAAAAGACTCCGGTTTAGTGACGGCATTTACTTTGCGGTAGTCATTACAGAAGCGTGGAGTTTGGTCAGATTTAGGCACCAAAAGGGTAGGTGAACTCCAGGGGCTGAAACTAGGGACCGCAAAACCATTCTTCAGCAAGTATTCCACCTCCCTTTTCATAACAGCCCGCTTTACTGGGTTCACCCGGTAGGCATGCTGCTTGATGGGCCTGTGGTCACCAACATCTATATCATGCTCAAGCATGGTAGTTTGAGTTGGTTGGTCACTGAAAAGCACGGTATGGCCACAGATCAGACTATGTATGTCCTGCTTGTGGGGCTCATCCAAATAAAACAAATGAGCCTCAAGGTTTTCCAGGATTTTAGAATTCTCTAAGCGTGCCCCCAAACTTGGGCCTTGGGGCTCAAGCAACCCGTCCACCTCAGGTTGGTAGGAGGGGGATCCCACCGTCACAATAGGAGAACCTATGTCGACATGGCTCTTTTCACGGTCCACATATTTCTTTAACATGTTGATGTGACAGACCCGGGACTTTTTCCGCCTATCTGGGGTTTTAATCAGATAATCTGTATCACTGATTTGGCGCTCAACCTCATAAGGACCACTAAAGCGAGCCTGAAGACATGAACCCCCGATTGGTAGGAAAACCAAAACATGCTCACCAGGCAGAAAGGTACGCTTGAGGGCTTTCCTATCGTACCTCTCCTTCATATTACTCTGGGCATTAGAAAGCAAGCTGCGTGCCAACTCACACGCAGCGTGCAACCTCTCCCTAAACGAACTCACATAATCAAGTACATTGTGCGCGGGTTTCGGCTGGTCTGCCAGCCACCTCTCCTGGAGCAGACGTAAGGGTCCACGCATAGTGTGTCCAAAAACCAACTCTGCCGGGCTAAAACCCAGGGACTCTTGTGTGGCTTCTCGAATGGCGAACAGCAACAATGGCAGGCCCACATCCCATTCTGAATCAGTTTCAACACAGTACTTCCGCAACATGGCCTTTAGAGTCTGATGGAACCGCTCCAATGCCCCCTGAGTTTCTGGGTGATAAGCACTGGACACCCGGTGCTTAACAGACAGTTCAGACATAACTTGAGCAAAAACTCTAGACAGGAAATTAGATCGCTGATCGGTTTGAATGTATTTCGGTAACCCAAATGTAGAAAAAAACTGCACAAGTGCTTTCACAACGACCTTCGCCCTGAGTGATCGCAAAGGAATAGCTTCTGGGAACCGTGTGGCTGCACACATTATGGTAAGTACATACTGGTAACCTGCCTTGGTCTTCGGCAAGGGCCCTACACAGTCCACTATGACGTGTTCAAAAGGCTCACCTATTGCAGGGATAGGATGTAAAGGGGCAGGAGGGATGACCTGATTAGTGTCACGTTCTGGTACAGGGATTCAAACGCAGAGCGGTAAGGTATCTCCAAGGTGTAGTTTATTTACAGTGCCAGTGCAATATATGTACAGTGAAGGGATCCAAAACTCCGGGGGAATCACAGGGTAACTCGCTCATGTCTTCTTCGCTCACACTCACACACGTTCCCACAGCAGGGAGGTCGCAGGTCCGGGGGGGGGGGAGATCTGAGGCAGATGAGAAGGCAGGTCACCAACTAATCACAAATCACGAATATGAAGCACAAGAGCTGTGAGAACACTAACGTTAGAGGTACAATCATTCAGCGACGAGAGGATCTGTGTTCCAGCCTCAAATAGTGCTCCCGGTGATGATGGGTGAGTGTTGTCAGGTGTGTGTGTGGGCCAAGGGCGGGAGCCCACAGTGAGCTCCGCCCAGGCAGAGAGGGAGAGAACAGAAACAGCAATTGTAGCCTTGTGGGGCCGACCGGGCAGGCACGGAGACCATGACAATTAGGCTTGCCAGACACCTGACAAACATGACAGGACCGACAGTAAAGAGCTACATCAGATTTAAGCCCTGGCCAAAAAAAATAGCGGAGCACCCTGTCATACGTCTTTCTAATCCCTAGGTGGCCCGACAGGTGATGCTCATGGGCAAGACTCAAGACCTGGGGTCGGTACTCCGTCGGCACCACAACCTGAGTGACCACCTCACCCTCTAACCCAGTCGCCAGAGTCCACTTGCGCAACAGGACCCCGTGGTCAAATTGGTAGGACGCAGGACCAGGTACAGCCACCTGCTGCAGGGCAGCAGATCGGCAGGCAGACAACGTATCATCAGACTGTTGAGCCTCAACGAGCTGCTCCCTGTTCACTGCCAAACACAAGTCCTCTGATACTACATTAAAAACCCTAGGTTTCTCACCGTCAACCTCCGGGGAATGGCTATTATGTGCGTCAGACCCATTCAAGAACGTCTCGGATATGTCCACCTCGTCACCCAGGAGATGAGCCTGAGCACGTGTAACCACGCATGCTGGAAAAACCGTAGAGTCACCAAGTCCAGAAGAGGTATGACACAAAAAATCCGGAGTAGGACAATCAGTGACTTCAGGAGTGGCTGGAAACACCTTTCCCCCGGCCAAGTCGTTTCCCAGAATAAGATCAATACCTTCAATTGGCAGCTGATCTTGCACCCCCACCCGCACTGCGCCCGATACGAAGGGGGAGGTCAAGGTAACAGTGTGAAGCAGCATGCGCAAAATACTCATCTTAATTCCCCACACCAACAAATCAGAGCCACAATACGACTGCTGAGAGAAAGGCACAACTCCACGCCGCGCTACAGAATGCTTTGCCCCCGTATCCCTTAATATGGTTGTGCTGCCCCTTTAAGGCAGGCATGATCATCTGGGTGTGTGTTTTTTGTACCAGCAGACTTGCCGTAGTATCTCACCAGTGAAAAACAGTCCTTTAGACAAACTGTCGTCTGTTCCACTTTTTGTTCACTTTTTCTTGCTGAGCCTGAGAGAGCACATGCCTGTAAGTAGTTGCTATCTGTTTTGTAAGCTTTCCCGCGATAGTTTTGTGTAGCAGTTTAGAGGTTTGTGTGGAAAACTTCCTTTTGTGAGGAAAAACGGCAGCGATGCTAACACGTTAGCCCGTCTATGGGATTTCCCATGTAATGTTAGCATTAAGCTAATCGCTAAATGCGTGAGCCTGATAACTAGTGATGGTGAGATGAAGCCTCATGATGAACTGAAGCTTTCCATCCAATTGGTCGACTCATGGTTCGAAGCATTGTGATGATTCATTTGCTCTACTGCGCCATCAAGTGGACAATTCAAGTGAAGCGGGCTCTTTGATTATAATGATGTGTAAACCTTATGTACATCTGGATAATGACAAAAACTAGTGTTTGGTGCTTCACTTTTTAATAAACTAAAAGACAGAAATCAGATTATAGGATGTGTAGTGTTGTTTATTTATATTTTGGTGTTTATCATTTGTGATATTTATTACTGTGTGCATACTTTATTAGGAGAGACAAAATTTAAAAAAAACAAAACATCTCTTCCTTGCTGGTTCCATCGAAGAAGAAATGCACAAGTAACTATGTAGCACGTACGTAATCCAATTCCACAACACGGTGTGATGGGGAATCAGCTGTTTTCCTGCCCATGTTATTTCAAATCTGGCGCGAACCGGTGAACCAGTCCCTGAATCAGTCACGTGGTACGGACTGCCCGCGAGGCCTCGAACGTCACTGCCTACGTAATCAAAGCAAGCCTCGATACGCGCTTCAGAAAAACGCCCCCGCGATTACCCGACGCACGATTCGAAGCTTCGACACACAGGACACATCACTACTGATAACCAGTGAAAGGGTTTGGATAAGTTTGTGTTTATGTGTTATATACATTGTAGTGCATGGCTTAATGTTTGATGTTGTAAAGAAAATGCAATTACAGCAGAAATGTAATATTTTATTTTTGTTTCTGTACCAGTTTTACAGTGCTTCAACAGTAAACATCTAAAATGTATCCGCTGACTCCTGGATGTTTATTGTGGACCTGTTAGCTATCTGCCAAGCTAGAAACCAGCTTTACACCCTAGTGAGGGCAGAATAGTAAAAAGGCATCGTCCCAACACGGCTACCTACAGAAAAGTGGATCTGCGTTGAACACAGTTTCTTCTGTTTCTTCTAAGCTACGATGGATAGTAATGACGACACGCTTGAGACGCGGTCAATATGCTCCAACACCTCACGTGCCAGTCAGCGCTCTTCAGCCAGTGCCATTGCAGCCAGAGCACGGGCAAAAGCAGAGGCTGCACGTGCTCAAGCACTATTTGCACAAAAAGAGGCAGATATGTTAAAAGCACAAGCATATATTGAGGAAGAACAACAAAAAGCAGCAGCTGAGGCTGCTAGGAAGAGAGCAGAGCTGCAAGCCAGTTTGCATACCTTGAGGCTTGAGAGCGCGGCTGCAGCTGCCATTGCTGAAGCGAATGTTCTTGAAGCAGCTGTTGAAAACGAATTTGGGGAGTTAGATCGGGTTAGCCTGAAAAGTGAATACGTTGAGCGTAACCCAAGTCCTGAACCTCACCAAAACACACAGCTACCAGAACTCATGCCAACTCTGATGCACCAACTACCAGTCGACAGTGATGAGATCAGCAAATACAACTTGCCTGTTCAGAGAACATCCAAATTGAGTCAAGATGCCACTCCCTATTACCCTCGTACTCAAAGCCCCTGCAGGACAGCCCCGTTCAAGCAAGAACATTCACGCAGCTTAAATCCATCCAGGGATACCTACAGACACCAGACACAGTCACATGATATGAGACCATACAGCAGTAGCTACCAACCGCCTCAGTCTCATACAGGTGCTGCCAGGACTGACGAGCCCACTTCATCATCGACCACAGACTTGGCCAAGTATCTAATACGGCGAGAGATGATAAGCTCTGGGCTGTTAAGGTTCGACGATCAGCCAGAAAATTATTGGGCCTGGAAGCAATCTTTCCACAGTTCTACAGAGGACTTAAAACTGACGTCAAGAGAGGAGCTTGATCTGCTATGTAAATGGCTGGGACCAAAGTCATCAGAGCATGCTAAGAGGATACGAGCAGTCCACATACGGTTTTATTCCGTTCAGTTGTTAGTTCACCTGTAGTTTTTTAGAGTGGCCATTAGAGGTCACCCCACCGCTTTGTATGAGAGAGACTATGGGCAGGGAGAAACGTGGGCAAGGCACCTGAGCTTTTCTGCTCCAGATTACCAGCAGAGAAGTTGTCATTCCGTGAGAAGTGTGCGTTAATGAGCAACAGAACACACACACACACACACACACACACACACACACACACACACACACACACATGCCCACGCACCTAAGCCTGTATGCAATACCTGCTCCTCTGACAATCCCTGTTACCTTCAACTGTGTAAATGTAGCTGTTGCTGTTCTGAGAGTCTATTGTGCAAGTGGTGTGATATGCCCATGTAGAAAGGACGGCACTGCAACGCTGGACTTGCCCTTACTCTGGGCTCCCTCTTTATTCTGGCAACTGGTACAAAGAAAACAGCACACAGTCTTCATTAACAATGTGCAAAGCAACTGCAACATTCAGTTCACCAGCTTGGGAGTTTTTTTCCTTTTCTTTCCAAACATAACACTTAACAAATGACTAAGATATATTTATACAACACAACATCAACAAAGTCTTTCTTTTAAAAGTTCTAGCTGAAACCAAACCTGTGATCGTATAGTAGCAATATTATTTATTTATTTTTCTCCTTTTTCCTAACCAACAACAACAATAACATATAAAAACAGCTTTTCTATTATAAAACAATCATCATTGTTCATCTTTTTTTTTTTCCTATACAACAGCATCAATTAAAACTTATACTTAACAGCGCCTACCTGGTACAAAGAAAACAGCACACAGTCTTCATTAACAATGTGCAAAGCAACTGCAACATTCAGTTCTGTTAAAAAGAATTAGAGCAATTACAATCTCATAGAGAAGCATTAGAGCTAAGTGCAAGTCAAAAAGCACCCAACTAGCTAACGAGTATTAGCTTAGCATGCTAACTAAAAATGCTACTCGTGAATAAAGTTACTACCCATGCATCAAAATGCCTGTAACTTTCAGGATACATGCTAGTACTGCTTACAATCAAAATACATGTTGACAATTACCACTATGAGAGTGTTTTCATTAATACAATTACAAAATTGACAACAGTATCGCTCACTAGCACCTACCACCAGCTTGGGAGTTTTTTTCCTTTGCTGAGGCATGCGCTGTGCAGCAATTTGGAACCTTAACAGTTGCAGTTGCTGTGTTTGTCCACCAGGTGGCTCCAACTATTCACAAAGCACATCAATTTTGAGGAAATTCATTAAGCTATTTTCTAACTCTGTTACATCAAGTCAATACAAAAGTCTGCACTATCCTCAGTGTCTTCATTGTCTCCCTTCTGAACATTCATCCGGGCCTTGAGCAGTGTTCTGGCCGACACTCCGGGGAGTGGTAGCGGCAAATCTGAACTAGCACCTTACAGTCCTCCCAGTCCAAGCTATCTACCCAACATAGATATTGACATTTTCATATCGGAATTTATCCTGCAACATGAACCATGGGTAATGGAAGTATCGATATTTCAGGATCGCTCTGCACATCACTACTCCTCAGTTTTAGAATAAGACAGTAGACAGCGGTGAGGAGGAGAGTGCAAGTGCGTCACAAAAACACGCAAATATGACTGACACCCGTAAATGAAGCAGCACCTGACTGCAGTTTAAAGAAGAAGCAGGTGCTAACTGAGAAGAGATTCAGCCAATCCAAGCTGAGGCATTTGATTTTTCTGAATGTCAACCTGCACTGAGGACATACAGTTTGGCTACTAAGTTTGGTTCTGTGGATTTCTGTTTTGTTTTTGTGTTAAATCAAAATTAAAAGTTTAATTAAAATATTACACAAATGTAAGAATGCCTGCTTTTGTAACAGAACAAATACACAAAATAAGGGAATTATAAGGCTTCTCATAAAAACGCTAAATGCAAAAGGTTTTATCAACACACAAATCATTCATATTTGCCAAGTAAAGATAAAATATGAGGCTACAGATGATAATAAATTAAGAGCCAATTGGTAGCCAAAAGAACCGGCTCTTCTTTGGGAGCCATGCCACAAGAGCCGGCTCCCATCACTAGTTTATACAGTTTGTAATTGAGAGACTGCTCCATTCATTTTGGGCATATCATTTTTGAGCTGGAAGCCCAGAAAGCTCCTTGGTGCTTAACAGGCTAAGCTCCAGTTTTTAACCTCAAACAAATGGTCAGACTTAAAGACTCAATCAAAAGCTAGAAATCGCTCCCCGTTTTGTTATCTCCCATAACCCACCCACCTGTCCCGAAAGCTATCTCGGATCTAGTACCCTCATAACTCTCTTACCTCTTCTGCTACATGCCTTTCCTCTTTTGAATTTACTCTAGGGTACCAATTTCCACTGTTCTTTAAGAATGAGATTGAGCTGGCAGTTTAAATCATTCAAAGCACATGCAGCATGCCCAACGGGTTTAGATCCATACGCAGGTTGCTTTGTGCCACAGCCGGTAGTGGCAATATGTTGACCGGTGTATTGCCACTGCTGACCACGACAGAGACGTGGTTCAAGGATAAAATAAATAGCAGTTTATTAACAACTATTTAAAACATCCCATAAAAGCATTAACAGGTGGATCAATATACATATATTCTAAAAAGTTCAGAGCAGAGGCTTACCAGTGGGTGACAGAGATGCCAAATGAGGACGAATAAAAAAAAAGAGAAAATCCACCGATAAATGTGCAGCACACTGTCACACACTCACACTCTAGTGCAGCTCAAACAAAGGTGTGTAGTACACCAAGGGTCCCACCACCAAGACACCCCAGTCACTTCCACTTCAGGCCCTCTGCATCTAAATAAAAGAAACAAAAGAAAACTATAATGGATTCAAAACAAACTCGATATACACCCCCTGTGGCTAGCCCAACCACAGAACACACTGGTGATAGAAAAGTAGCTAGAAAACGGGCCTCCTTCCAGTGGTGCAAAGCAAAAACAAAAGGTTACAAATCAAAACATTCAAAAACCAAATATACATTGGAATGAATTAACCCTGTGCTCGAAGCAGACGGCATCACAATATCACTCCAAATCGTCATCCGTCCGACAATTCTAATTGGATACTTCGGTCAATTAACATGCACGTCCGCAGGCTTCCATATCTGGCATGTATGGCGCCACTGTTCTCTGAATTATCCACTTCTATAAAACTGGCAGCAACAGGGAAAAGAAAATCCCAAACAGGAAAAGGAAGGCAAAGCAGCAGCACTTCTGTTCTGTTAGCTGAGCGTAGAATAGAAAAGGCGTAGCGGCCCTGCTGTAAAGCTACTGGCCGCCCACTAAGGCCCACACTTCCTGCAATACATAATGAGTGTTTACTAGAAAAGAAAACAATAAAAGACAGATTGTGAAAAATCAGAGTTACGTACCAATTAAACGGCGTCACCCGATTTATTAACACAGTGGATCATAGGAGGCTTCTGCACCTACGACCTATAAACAACATTGGTTTACCACTGAGTGAAATAATGTACGCCCTGCACCGAATAAACACATACCAGCCACGATGGAGGCTTCAGGAAGGTAATCCACGGGTGATCTCTGTAACACAAACAACAACCAACATGAGTACTGCCAATTCAGGCTGAGGCAACAACAACATGTACGCAGCTCCTACCTGTAACACCGGGAGAAGTCAGGTGACCGAAAGGAGATAACAGGTACACGATTCGGGGATGCTCAGATGGCCACTATTTATACTAGTGCCCCCTAATGCGCCTGACTAAAAGTGGGATCAACCAGAACATTTAATATTCCTTCTGCCACATTAGCAAGGCCTGCGGGCATGATGGGTTGTAACAGCACTTTTATTTCTTCTATCTCATGCATGAGAAGGGACGTCAGACACGGGGCACTGAGAGTGTCTCTGACAATGAACAGTCCAGCTCCTCTTTTAAACACAGTTGCAATACACAAGGCCTTTCACCGTTGTTGTTCACAACTTAGATCTAAAAAAGGATTCCACTTTCCACTACCTGTTCTCCCCCACTCTGGCTTCTTCCTGTGTGAATGCCCCCCCCCCCACAAGAAAATTAAACATAAGTCGCTCAGAAAATATAAATAAACTTAGAATATAATTTTAAGGAGATTCAAACTGTCCAAAAATATAAACCCTGAGCTTGAAAATAAAAAGCATCTGGACTTCTTTAAGTTGTTTGAAGTTGCTAAGGTCAAATGGTGGAGAGTCCCAGATTTAAATGCTGTGGGAGTGTTCCCCCAACAGGGACAAAAGGACACCCTAATGATCCTCTACCTAATCACATGAACCAAGGTGTGAAAACGGGTGTAGGTAGGTCACAATCAGCCAAGGTTTCGGGTGAGCTCATTGTGAAACCTAGCCCCACCCTATCATATGATTTCCTGAGATCAGATGGCCCAAGATGTGAGTGGGCATTAAGTGAATAGTAACCTCATAAATTGCAAAAAAAGTGCAATAAACTACAGAAAAATTGAAAATTGTTTATGGTTTTTTGCATATAGTTCTAGTTAGAGAAATTTAAGAGGTTTGTCCCTCAAAACTGTAAATACAAAAAAGTTGCACAAAATAGTTTCCAACCACAGGAAATTTATTTTGAGTGTCTTAATAGTTTTATTTTTGAGATACACCAATTTTTATATACTGCAGGAAAAACAAAAGTAAATATTATAATGCAAATTTGCAAAGAAAAACCAGCATGTGTATCAAAATAAACTATTTCCAGCAGTGCAATTTGAGTTCTAAGCATCCCAGAAACTATACAGAAAAGCATAAAGTTGAACATGACTTTTAAAAACACCGGTATAAGCTTATAAGGCCCTGAAGGTTAAAAAAAAAAAAAAAAGCCTACATTGATGTCACTTCTGGTTTTGGGTAAGTAATGGTGGACATGCGATAGTTGTGATGATGCCTATTCCAACGTAGGAAGTGTTATGAACAGCTGATCGGATTGGCAAAGCGTGTTTCTGGAATATTATGTTTTTGTTGCTGCAAGTGTTTTTTGTGCAGTTGTTGCAACACTATATGTGTAAGAAACCGTGACCTAGGACTTTTGTTTTATTTTCACTTGCTAAATACGGGACAGATTTGACTGGGGAAAAGAAAGGGGAGAAAGAAAGAGGGAAAGAAAAACAGTGGGGAAGAGGGACGGGGATAAAGGGCAAAAAACAAAAACCAACAAAATAAGCAGACAAAAAATACACATATCAATCACCTGGATCACCTGTTGAGAAAGAAAAAAGAAAACAAGCATTTAACAAGGGATAAACAACATCACGATGATCTATGGGAATATAATAGTAAATACTAAGTGTTAAACATTATTGTGCAGCACGTAAGATCGACAGCGCACAGTGTGCTTTGAGGTAGGAGCCAAAAAGGGTGTAGTTTGTGTGTGTGAGCACCCGTGTGTACACCTGTGAGCATGAGCGCGCTTGTATTAAAAGGTTCCTTCATGTAATGATCTGCTAGAGGGTGTGGGGAGCCACAGCCCCGTCCTCCAGGGTATGAAGCAGGTATGGAGGAGATCAAAACTCCAGACATCCAGAGGCCCCCAGAACACAGGAGACCAAGGAAGACCAACAGAGGGGCAGCCGCGCCACCATCCCAGAAAGAGCTGAGGAGAGTCCCAGATGAGGGGTCACTCAGCAGTTGCCGAGCAGAAGCCAGGGGGGGTTGCAGGTTCTAACCAAACTTAGAATATAATTTTTACCAGATTCACACTGTCCAAAACATAAACCCTGGGTCAGAGATCAAGGATGGATGATAAAGTTTGTAATGGTAAATGTCCTGTATTTGTATAGCGCTTTTCTTAGTCCCTAAGGACCCCGAAGCGCTTTACAATACTTTCAGTCATTCACCCATTCACACACACATTCACACACTGGTGATGGCAAGCTACAATATAGCCACAGCCGCCCTGGGGCGCACTGACAGAGGCGTAATCCCTCCAAAACCGTAACAACTTAATTTGTTACAGCTAATAAATATAAGGAATTCTTCTTTCTACAAGAACAAAGTTTCTATAGAGATAATATCTTAGTGTCTGAAATGAATTTATTTAGCATTGTCTTACATTCTGATCAGTTACATATGCCTGATTTTCATATTCTCACGTGTAAATCATGAAGATCTAGATTAGATTAGATTAGATTAGATTAGATTAGATTAGATGAAACTTTATTAATCCCTCGGGTGGGTTCCTCC
This sequence comes from Aulonocara sp. 'chitande type north' Nkhata Bay, assembly GCF_057382095.1. NCBI lineage: Eukaryota > Metazoa > Chordata > Actinopteri > Cichliformes > Cichlidae > Aulonocara > Aulonocara sp. 'chitande type north' Nkhata Bay. Next base: position 30,855,480 of record NC_141357.1, read on the forward strand.
GGGAAATTCAGTTTCCAGTAGCAAAGCACCGAAAGAAGTTGCATGTTACAGATACATTAAGCGGAATGAGAGTAAGGATATAAGCATAAATACACCATATATACACATATACACATATATAGATACAGAATATACAATATGGATAAATAGGATTGCTCATTTGAGTGAGTATATTGCACAGTGATTATTGCACAGTCGAATATAAGAAAAAAAAGACAAAACAAAAAACAAATATTGCAAATATTGCACAGTGTATCTGGCAGAAGTCATTAATTAGTTTCCCACCTGTTTACTTGACTCCATCCTTACCAAACTATTCAAATGTGTCTTGTGTTTACAAGCTTTTGTACACTGAATCTGAATGTTATGTGTTTTTATGGTTGCAATTTATCTCAGAATTTATCTCAGAATCTAGTAGAGAGATCAATCAGAATAAAAATCAGAATCTCTGAATTTGAAAAGGGCCAAAGCTTTGATTCGAACCCGGGCGGCTTCTCTCAGCCAGCTTATCCCAGTGAGCTAAACCGGCGCCTTTGTATATGTGAAATTTTCTTTAAACGAACTATTAAAATACTACATAGAATGTAGTTAATCTTAATCAAGTACAAAACTATTTGTTATTTTGTCGTTGCTTCATCTGTGATGGATCTACTGTCAGTTTTAATAATTACCATTAGTTAAGTTAATATTTTCAAAGGTGCAATTTCCTTATGGTGATAGCTTCTGTGTTATAGCAACTCTAAAGAGCCAAAGTAAAAGTAAATTAAAGTATCCAGCCATCCTCATCTTACCTTTGGGTGGATGGGAGCATGGTTCTGCAATCTCTGGGGATATGTAAATAGAAAATTGTCTATGCCACAATGCAGTGTCACTGGATGACGGAAGTGCAGAGTGAGAATGTACGGTTCTTATGAGGCTTAAAATGCGAAAGCACAGGTGCTTTGTCATCAAAGCCAAACTGTCTGTTTAGCTGGGCTATTATTTTTTTATAATCACTGTCTACTACTGCTAAAGATTTGAAATATCTTTAACCACCTTTTGCTTTGAGAGGTGTTTTTTATTTTTGTCTTTTTACTTTATCAATTCCAATTTGAAACTTATTGTAATTAAATTTTTTTAATATGTCTTTACAGAATGCGTCAACCAAACTAACACATTTTATTATAGGTGGGTTTGACACAGTCAAAAGGCCTGTAGCAGTTGGTGTGGTTATGCTGATAACTTATTTACTAGCTGTTACTGGCAGTTTGGTCAATATCATCTTCATTGTTTCTGACAAGCAGTTACATAAACCAATGTATCTTCTGATTTGCAATCTTGCCGTTGTTGACATACTGTATACCTCTAGTGCCACTCCAACAATGATCGGGGTTCTTCTTGCTGGTTTTAATACCATATCATATGTGGAGTGTTTAATTCAAATGTGTGTTTTCCAGCTGGGATCAACAATGGAGATGTTTTCTTTAACAATTATGGCATTTGATCGATTAATAGCTATAATTTATCCTCTTCGGTACCATAGTTATTTAACAAATACACGTATAATGGTACTTACATACATTCTGTGGATTGTTGCCTCTGGTTTTGTGGCTGCTTCACCTGCAATAGTTGTCCCTCTCCCTCACTGCACCTTGAGGCTTAGGTACACTTTCTGTGACGCTGCTGCTGTATTACGAACCACTTGTGTTGACCCAGAGAAATATTTCAATCAAGGTGCCAGTAGGTTATTTTTTCTGTTATTTTTCACATTCGTTTTCATTTGTCTTTCATACTGTGGGATCTTGTTTTTTGTGAAATTATCATCAAATAATGACAGAATGAAAATGGGAAGCACTCTTGTGAGTCACCTGATTTGTGTAATATGTTTATACTGTCCCATTTTTATCCTTGCTATTTTGACCAGGTTTGGTGTGGTATTAACTCTTGAAGAACGCCAAGGTTTATTAATTGGCACCATCCTCGGTCCATCTCTTGTAAATCCTTTTGTGTATTGTCTTAGGACAAAGGAAATTAAAAATAAGATTTTTAAGATACTTAGAAAGGCTAACACAGCTAGAGTCTTGTGAACTGTGAGTACACTTACTTTTAAAATGGGCAGAAATGTTGGAATATTCATATGCATTTTTTAAACTTTGTCCTGGTCAGATTTGTGAACTTTTGAGTCCTATTTATGTGAGAAGAATCAACCTGTAAATCATTACACTTACAGTCATATTTAAAAAGTAGATTGAAGATTATTTTCTTACACAACAAAATTTTGAAAGACAAAATGTTCCAATTCACTGTGGCACATTTGAGTTTTGGATTAAATGCACTGACGGCTCAAAGAGCTTACGATTCAAGTAGTGAACAGGCAATTTCTCTCATTTATTCTTTATCATGATTATTTGTTGTTGTTTGTGAGCGACACTGCTTGACACTAACAATTTATGAAGTAATTACTGTGTTGTTTTGAACCAAAATAATGTTTGTCATTAAATTCTGGAATGCCTGAGAAGAAAAGGTTAAATTGTTTTGTTTAGTTGTTTTAAATGTTTGTTTTGTTTTGTTTTTTATAAGTGGGTGAATGACAACATTCTTAAAACAGTAGGGAATTGACCAGATAACAGTGCGAGAATTATTATAGTGAGCACACATGGACTGAAGGGAATTTTTAAACAAAGATAAAGATAAAATGTGAAGAGAAATGGGATCTTTTTATTGATTCAACTACTTTGACCAGCTCAGATAAAAATGTTTCTTAAATAACAAACTCAGCTGGGGTAGGAACAGGTAACAAAATGAAAGTTGCCAAAAGGAGAAATATGAATTTTCATATGAAAATATGAAAAGAAATGTGTATAAAAAAAGTACAAACATTTTCATTTTCAAATATGGCAAGTTTTACTTATGGGCGGTCACCATTTAAGGTTGCACAGTTTTCATATAAACAACTGAACATTGTCTGGTGATACCTATTCTGTAATTTCAATAGCTTACAATAGATAGCTCATGCAGAATCAGGACATCTCAATCCGCTCTTCATCATTGCATAAGCCATTTATTTTTCTTATATTTCATGCATTCTAAAGTCTATACAACAAACACAAAAAAGAAGCTTTTATTTTCAATGACATCATTGCTATCAATAAATAGGACAATAAATAGGACTTTGTGCTTCTTACTTCTTACAGCTCACGCTGCCATTGCTCTTCCCGTTTGGAGCAGCAGTATCAGTCGGTGACCAAAATGGACTTTTTTCTTTCACCTCACCATAAACCAGAGACCGTTCGCCATAAATCTAACCCAAAGACTGTATTTTGTGATGACATTCTGGACTATCCCATTACCACTTGTTACCATGCTGCTTCTAAAAGGACTGCTTTGCCCTAGGAGGCTCAATTCAATTCAATTTAATTTTATTTATATAGCGCCAAATCACAACAAAAGTCGCCTCAAGGCGCTTCATAAATACAGAGAAAAACCCAACAATCATATGACCCCCTATGAGCAAGCACTTTGGCGACAGTGGGAAGGAAAAACTCCCTTTTAACAGGAAGAAACCTCCTGCAGAACCAGGCTCAGGGAGGGGCAGCCATCTGCTGCGACCGGTTGGGGTGAAAGAAGGAAGACAGGATAAAAGACATGCTGTGGAAGAGAGACAGAGGTTAATAACAGATATGATTCAATGCAGAGAGGTCTATTAATACAAAGTGAGTGAGAAAGGTGACTGGAAAGGAAAAACTCAATGCATCATGGGAATCCCCCAGCAGCCTACGTCTATTGCAGCATAACTAAGGGAGGATTCAGGGTCACCTGATCCAGCCCTAACTATATGCTTCAGCAAAAAGGAAAGTTTTAAGCCTAATCTTAAAAGTAGAGATAGTGTCTGTCTCCCGAATCCAAACTGGAAGCTGGTTCCACAGAAGAGGGGCCTGAAAACTGAAGGCTCTCCCTCCCATTCTACTTTTAAATACTCTAGGAACAACAAGTAAGCCTGCAGTGCGAGAGCGAAGTGCTCTAATAGGGTGACATGGTACTACAAGGTCATTAGGATAGGATGGGGCCTGATTATTTAAGACCTTGTATGTGAGGAGCAGGATTTTGAATTCAATTCTGGATTTAACAGGAAGCCAATGAAGGGAAGCCAAAACAGGAGAAATATGCTCTCTCTTTCTAGTCCCTGTCAGTACTCTTGCTGCAGCATTTTGGATTAACTGAAGGCTTTTCAGCGAGTTTTTTGGACATCCTGATAATAATGAATTACAGTAGTCCAGCCTGGAAGTAATAAATGCATGAACTAGTTTTTCAGCATCACTCTGAGACAGGATATTTCTAATTTTAGAGAGGTTGCGCAAATGGAAGAACGCAGACTTACATATTTGTTTAATATGTGCGTTGAAGGACATGTCCTGGTCAAAAATGACTCCAAGGTTCCTCACAGCGTTACTGGAGGCCAAGGTAATGCCATCCAGAGTGAGAATCTGGTTAGATACCATATTTCTAAGATTTTCAGGGCCGAGTACAATAACCTCAGTTTTATCTGAATTAAGAAGCAGAAAGTTAGCGGCCATCCAGGTCTTTATGTCTTTAAGACAGTCCTGCAGTTTAACTAATTGGTGTGTGTTATCTGGCTTCATGGACAGATAGAGCTGGGTGTTATCAGCATAGCAGTGAAAATGTATGCTATGTCTTCTAATGATGCTGCCTAAGGGAAGCATGTATAATGTAAACAGAATTGGTCCTAGCACTGAACCCTGTGGAACTCCATAATTAACCTCAGTGTGTGAAGAGGACTCCCCATTTACATGCACAAATTGGGGTCTATTCGATAGATATGATACAAACCACTGCAGCACAGTACCTGTAATACCTACAGCGTGTTCTGATCGCTCTAATAGGATATTATGGTCAACAGTATCGAACGCTGCACTGAGGTCTAGCAGGACAAGCACAGAGATGAGTCCACTGTCAGAGGCCATAAGAAGATCATTTGTAACCTTCACTAAAGCTGTTTCTGTGCTGTGATGAGCTCTGAAACCTGACTGAAACTCTTCAAATAAACCATTCCTCTGCAGATGATCTGTTAGCTGTTTGACAACTACTCTTTCAAGGATTTTTGATATGAAAGGAAGGTTGGAGATTGGCCTATAATTAGCTAAGACTGCTGGGTCTAGAGATGGCTTTTTGAGTAAAAGTTTAACTACAGCCAGCTTGAAGGCCTGTGGTACATAGCCGATTATTAGAGATAGGTTGATCATATTTAAGATCAAAGAATTAATTAATGGCAGGACTTCTTTGAGCAGTTTTGTAGGAATGGGGTCTAAAAGACACGTTGATGGTTTGGAGGAAGTAATTATTGAAGTTAACTCAGAATGACATATTGGAGAAAAAGAGTCTAACTTAACATCAATGGTACTAAGAGTAGCTGTAGATAATATTGCATCTGTGGGATGATTATTGGTAATTTTTTCTCTAATGATAAAAATTTTATTTGTGAAGAAGTTCATGAAGTCATTACTAGTTAACGTTAAAGGGATGGTTGGCTCAAAAGAGCTCTGACTTTTTGTCAGCCTACAGTGCTGAAGAGAAACCTGAGGTTGTTCTTATTTTCTTCAATCAGTGACGAATAATAGGATGTTCTGGCTTTGCGGAGGGCTTTCTTGTAAAGCAACAAACTATTTCTCCAGGCTAAATGATGATCCTCTAAATTTGTGACACGCTATTTCCTCTCCAGCTTACGAGTCATCTGCTTTAGGGTACGTGTTTGAGAATTATACCATAGAGTCGGGTACTTCTGATTTGAGACCTTAGTTTTCACCGGAGCTACAGTATCCAGAGTCGTACCGTACGTAGTGAGGAGGTAAAATTATTAACAAGATAATCGACCTCTGTTGGAGTAGTATTCAGGTAGCTGCTCTGCTCTATGTTGGTACAGGGCATTGAAGATGATAACAGTGGGTGGATTATATTCTTAAACTTAGTTACAGCACTTTCAGAAAGACATCTACTTTGATAAAGTCTACTCTCCACTGCTGTGTAATCAATTATTGTAAATGTAAATGTTATCAGGAAATGATCAGACAGGAGAGGGTTTTCAGGAAACACTGTTAAATGTTCAGTTTCTATGCCATATGTTAAAACAAGATCTAGAGTGTGATTAAAGTGGTGGGTGGGTTCTTTTACATTTTGAGAGAAGCCAATTGAGTCTAATAACAGATTAAATGCCATGTTGAGGCTGTAATTTTTAGCATCTACATGGATGTTAAAATCACCCACAATAATTATTTTACCTGAGCTCAGAACTAAATTAGATATAAAGTCTGAGAAATCAGACAGAAACTCTGTGTAAGGCCCAGGTGGACGATAGATGATAACAAGCAAGACTGGTTTCTGAGTTTTACAGCTGGGGTGAACAAGGCTAAGCATCGGGCTTTCAAATGAATTAAAAGTCTGTCTTGGTTTTTCGTTGATTAATAGGCTGGTGTGAAAAATTGCTGCCACACCGCCCCCTCGGCCTGTGCTTCGAGATTTCTGGTAGTTAGAATGACTCGGGGGTGATGATTCATTTAAACTAACATAATCATCCTGCTGCAACCAGGTTTCTGTAAGGCAGAGTAAATCGATTTGTGGATCAATTATTAAGTCATGTACTAACAGAGACTTGGAGGAGAGAGACCTAATATTTAATAATCCACATTTCACTGTTTTACTCTTTGGTTCAGATGTGGATACTGTATTTTTCTTTCTTTGTAATTGTTTATGTTTAAGTTTTTTGTTGCTGGTTTTTAGTTTATTTTTTGTCTTTTTGGGAGCTGACACAGTCTCTATGGAGATGGGTTTTTTGGGGGGTAGCAGGAGGAGAGAAGCTGCAGAGAGGCGTGTAAGACTGCAACTCTGCTTCCTGGTCCAAACTCTGGATAGTCATATTTTGGGGGGTTTAATAAATTTGTCCATATTTCTAGAAATGAGAGCTGCTCCATCCAAAGTGGGATGGATGCCGTCTCTCCTAACAAGACCAGGTTTCCTCCAGAAGGTTTGCCAATTATCTATGAAGCCCACATCATTTTTTGGACACCACTCAGACAGCCAGCAATTTAAGGAGAACATGCGGCTAAGCATGTCACTCCTGGTTTGATTGGGGAGGGGACCAGAGAAAACTACAGAGTCCGACACTGTTTTGGCAATGTTGCACACCGATTCAATATTGATTTTAGTGACCTCCGATTGGCATAACCGGGTGTCATTACTGCCGATGTGAGTTATGATTTTACTGAATTTACGTTTACCCTTAGCCAGCAGAGTGTTGAGTAATTGCATATGAGAGCATGAGGGTGGGAATGGATGTTTGTATCTGTGTGTGCCTGTATGTCTGTGTTCATATGTCAGGTCGGGTATCAGACGCCACCTCTCTGGGGACATCTCAGGCCCTCCAAGGTATGGAGGCCTATCTCCACCCACCACTTCCCCTGCAAGTGGCAGACGCCCTCAGACATCGGTGCGTTGGTGGTTCTTTGTGTCCGGGGATGGGTGTCCAGGTATACACCGGCTCACTCCTTGGTGACTGCTTATCGGGGCCTGGAGCCTGGGGCTTGCTCGGGCCACTTCGGGGGTGGGGTGCCCTCGGCCTCTCAGCCTGGGGCTCGGTCACTGTGGCGCAGCTGGCTGCTGGCGGAGCTCCCGCGCAAGTCACTGCAACGCCCCATGGCTTATGCTCCGCGGCTGCTGAGTGACCCCTCATCTGGGACTCTCCTCAGCTCTTTCTGGGATAGTGGCGCGGCTGCCCTTCTGTTGGTCTTCCTTGGTGTCTTGTGTTCTGAGGGCCTCTGGATGTCTGGAGTTTTGATCTCCTCCATACCTGCTTCATGCCCTGGAGGATGGGGCTGTGGCTCCCCACACCCTCTAACAGATCATTACATGAAGGAACCTTTTAAAAACAAGCACGTTCATGCTCACAGGTGTACACACGGGTACTCACACACACAAACTACACCCTTTTTGGCTCCTACCTTAAAGCACACTGTGTCACGATCCTGGGTCTTTGACCCAGCGTTTTAAGTTTTAGGTAATGTTTGATGTTTATGGTTTATTTTCAAGTTCATTAGATTACCTAAGCTCATTTGTCAATTTCGATTCCTCTTGTATTTTCTTCCCCTGTATTTACGTTTCCCTCACCCTTTGTCTGTGAGGCTGTTTTGACTGCATGTCTTATGTTATCAAGTTTTTATTGTCATGTCTCCTTCACATGTTTCCTGTGTTATTTTGGAAGAGTCTGGTGTTCTTTGTTCATTGTAGTTAGTGTTACTCTCCCCTGTATTGTCATTATGTTTCATTCTAGTCAGCTGTGTTCTCATGTGTCTCCACTTCCCCTGATCACCTCATGTGTGTACAGGGAGTGCAGAATTATTAGGAAAGTGTTATTTTTGAGGAATAATTTTATTATTGAACAACAACCATGTTCTCAATGAACCCAGAAAACTCATTAATATCAAAGCTGAATGTTTTTGGAAGTAGTTTTTAGTTTGTTTTTAGTTTTAGCTATTTTAGGGGGATATCTGTGTGTGCAGGTTGTCACGGTCTGGCTGGGGCAGACCGTATGTGTTGCAGGGGAGGACTCAAACGCAGACCAAAACGTAGTGTGGATAAACAAAACAAGCCGTTTATTGAGGCTAGCAATGAGGGTAAAAATAATCGGGAATCGGTGAAAACTAAACAATAACCTAAACATCAGAAACAAGGCCACAAAAACAAAATGTCCATCAAAAACACAGGAGCGCAGGGAACAGTTCATAACTCCTCAGGGGGCCGACCTGGAGGGTGACGGTCCAGAAGTCCATAGTTCATTTGATCAGGGGGCCGGCCCGGAGGCCGACGGCACAGGAGTTCATGGTCAAATAGTTCCGGGGGCCGACCGTGCGGACGGCAACGGCGGCGACGTGGAAACTGTTCAGGGGGCCGACCGTGCGGACAGCAACGGTGTGGAAACTGTTCAGGGGGCCGACCTCGACGGCGGTGACGTCCAGCTGGTGGCCCAGAAAGCGGCTGGCGATTCAGGCGATGGCGATCCGGGGGCCGACCGCGCGGAAGGCAGCGGCGGCGGCGAAGGAGACGACGGAGTAGTTCAGGGGGCCGGCCGCGCGGAAGGCAGCGGCGGCTCCCTGAGTCTGGTGTTCTTTGTTCATTGTAGTTAGTGTTACTCTCCCCTGTATTGTCATTATGTTTCATTCTAGTCAGCTGTGTTCTCATGTGTCTCCACTTCCCCTGATCACCTCATGTGTGTATTAAGTCCTCAGTCCTCTTTTGTTTGTCGTCAGGTCGTCTGTTTTTCTCGCCATAGTCAGAGTCACAGCCATTGCCATAGTTAGCTTTCATAGTTTGTTCCCAGTTTAGGTTTCTGTTTAGTTATTGCTCTTCTGCTGCCCTCATTCTCGTTTGGTTCTTTGGTGATCATCAGCTACAATAAAAGGCTCGCTTTTGTTTAAGTTCACTCCCATATCCTCACTTGTGTTCGCACCTAGGTCAACCACACACATCTCCGCAAGGTTTGTCTCCACAAACCGTGACAGTACGACCTGACCATGCCGGACCCAGCGACACAAGAGAGGGAGATCATCCAGACGGTGGAGTCGCTATGTAGTAAATGGTTGCAGTGTTCAGGAGGGGAGGAATGAGAAGAGTTAGCTTGCCAAGTAGGGGTATGCGCATCTGTATTTCCCTGGTTATGGGGGGCACTACATCCACTGATCATTGACTTTCTCGTCAACTCCGTCCGCCGCAGCAGCTGCCCACTGTGCGTACTGCGCCGCCTGAGCCCTGCTGTTGTGCTGTTTCCCCGCTGCTTCGTGAGCCAGAAGCACTCAGGGTCGGAACGGTGAGGTTCACCACCGACACACCATCCGCTCGTGCTTCCGCGTCTTCACCACAGTCTAGCCGCAGGGTGCGGCGCACGGAGACGACGGAAGCCATAGACTTTGGTGAGGAAGAGCAGCAGCAGGTGTTACGGGCTTATCGGGAGGAAGAGCTCCATTGGAAGCCCTGGCTCCTTCCCGACAGGGAGCGCTCACCTGTTGCTTCGCCTTGGACCGGCTGCTCGCCCTCACCTCCCCGCTCAGACTTCACTTCCCCTGCCTCATCTTTAGCGAGGATGTGGGCAGAAGATGAGATTGCCACCACGTCACCCTCTGCTTTGGTGGCATCAGCGTCCATCGCACCTGCTACCAGAATGAAGCGGAGCCACGCGAACTCCGGTGAGTGACTGTGTTTTTGTGCCTCACGATCTTTCTGTGGAGAAGAGTGAGATGAGCATTGATTTGCCGGGGCCGGAAACTATAGTGGAATTGTGCTCTGAAGCTGACAGAACTGTGTTTAGTTGTTCAGAGGGATCTACTATGGGTGTCAAGGATCCCGACCTCTATGAGCGGCAGGAAGCAGCTTGTGCCCAGCTAGAGGAGGAGCTCCGGGGAGAGCCGTGGCTCAACCCCGATTATCAGCACCTTTTCCAGGGAACTCGTCTGGCTCTCAGGGGCCCCCTGAGTCGCCAGAGACTCACACCACCAGCGCCTAGCTCTCCAGCCTCAGGAACGCCATCCAGCACGCAGGAGGCTCCACAGTTGGGCTCACGGGTTCCTACTGGAAGGAAACGACGTCCGCATTGTCGTCACCCCTTGCAACAGCTGGAGGTGAGTGATGGTGTTTCTTCATCCTAAACTTCCACCGAGGAGAGGAAGAATGGTACTGTGTTACCAGCGTTTGAAAAGCACAGAGAGACTCATAGTTTGGAAGTGACCGATGTTAGCAATGAATCCAACTATCTGTGTGCCGCGGTTTGCATGAATAAAGACACTGTTTCTGAGCTAGCCGGACAAAATGTGGGTTTTGTAAAGCACAGCCATGGTTACAAAATTCAGTTGCAGAGGCTACCATAGACAAGTGTAGCGGTCCTGCAGGCATCTTAGATTCCACAGTTAAATTTAATGAGTCGTCCATGATCCATGGTGTTCATAATGTGGGTAATGATGGGGATTCTCACTCTCTGGAAAGGCTTATGTCTATGCACGTCACTCATAATAAAGGTGCCTCTGTACCTGAGTTGTTCAGTCCCCAAGTCATGCCCCCTGTTAATGAACTAGCCATGGTGAGTGTTTCCGAGCCTGTTGTCAAGAACTGTGGCATCCTTCCTCCTGTTCCTTCTGGAATCTCGGTGAGTGTCTGTGGTTCCAGAGTAGCAATTCATGATCTAAAAAGTGAAGAGACTGTGTTTGAGTTTACTGGGGACCATGTTTTGCCAGCAGTACCTGTGCTCAGTGAGTTAAAAGTTAAATGAGCAAATCATGAACCCATCCTGAATATTGACAATGAGAAAATGAATGTGGCTTATAGCAATTTGGATTTTGAAACCCCAATGACTGGTTTCTGTTTCTCTCAAGATGTTGAGCATCATGGTTTTGAACTATTTAGCCCTAGCACAGCCACTGCTCTCAATCTCAATTCCGAGTCTCCCAGCAAGGAGACTAACACCTGTTTCAGACCCATTAACAATGCACTCAAAGACTATGATCTTGAGAATAAAGTTCGGGGGGACAAGCCTGCCGCCCTAGAGGCTGGTACTGGGTGTGACTTTATAAATAATCCTTCTTTGGGCAAAGATGTGAGTGTTGTTTTTGTAGCTGGACTGTCTTCCTCAGAGGCTGAAGCACGGACAGAGTCATGTGAGTCAGAAGGAACTGTGCTCTGCCCCTTAGAAAGAGTGAATGAAGACTGCATGACTTGTGTTAAAGACTTAATAAACTCAAGGACTGTTTCATGCATTGCTGCCATGCTAACCCAAGAAACTAATGTTCCAGATTCATCTCCTACTCCCAGGGTGGCTGAGGCGCCGCGCAACCTTACCCACGTGCCTGAATTCCGGGTGGAGGCAGCGGTCACCCAGCCAGCACCTGTTCTAGTTCCAGCTACTAGGGTCAGGGCAGCTGTGGGTCCAGCCATCTCTTGCACCCTTTTCTACATCTCGGGTGGGAGTGGCTGGCATCTGGTCTGACCCTGCATCCACTGGACTTTAAAAACACGTCTTAAAACCGATTTTTACTCTTTGGCTTATAACACAGTCTGACCCTGATTTTATTGTTTTAATCTAATGTGCTGATTTTATTGTTTTAAATGTGGTTTTTTTGGGTTTTCTTGGGTTGTTTTTTTTTTATATATATATATATTTTACTTATATTATTATTATTATTTTTCTCATTTTTTTAACATGCTCAATGTATCATGTTTGGCATGTCAAGTGTACAGCACTTTGTGTTCAGCTGGTGGCTGATCTGAAAGCGCTATATAAATAAATTGCTTGCTTGCTTGCGGTGCCCAGGGTGAGGTCAGCCAGGGCGAAGCTAAGCTCCACACCCATACTAAGAACCCATGGGGGAGCGCTTGCTGCCTTGCAGGCGCCTGCACCTTCTTATGTTTCCGCTGGAGGGCCCGAGGAGCCCGTCCAGCCTCCTGCCACATTAGCTGGAGGGCCTGAGGAGCCCGTCCAGCCCTTCGCCTCGCCTGCTGGAGGGCCCGAGGAGCCCGTCTAGTCCCACGCATTGTCTGCTGGAGAGCCTGAGGAGCCAGTCCAGTCCCACGCCTCATCTGCTGGAGGGCCCGAGCAGCCCATCTGGCCTCCTGCCTTGTCGGGGCCCGCCAAGCCACACTCATGACTGTCCCGTCACCGGCCACTTTCTGGGCCGTCAGCTGGGCATCATTGCCGTCCTGGACAGCCTCCTGAACTGCACCGCCGCTGCCTTCTGCACAGCCGGCCTCCTAATAGGAGATGGCGCGGCCTGTTGAGTTGCCTACCTCGTGGCCGGCCCCCTGAACCATTGACCTATGGACTGTTGTGCCCTCGACCTCCAGGGCGACCCCCTGATCCGCCTGACTTTGGACTCTTGTGCCATCGGCCTCCAGGTCGGCCACCTGAACTACTTCGCCATGAACTCCTTTTCTGCCCAGATCATGGTCGCCCTCCTGAAACAGGGTCTCGGACTCTTATGCAATTGTGTTTGGACTGAGTGCTTCGGATTCTTTGTTTTTTGTGGTTTTGTTTCAGTTCACTTTAGGGGGTTGACCAGGAAACCAGAGGTGGAGATAAACCGGAATCAGAATCAGAGATTCTGATTTATCTCAGAATCTAGTAGAGAGATCAATCAGTATAAAAATCAGAATCTCTGAATTTGAAAAGGGCCAAAGCTTTGATTCGAACCCGGGCGGCTTCTCTCAGCCAGCTTATCCCAGTGAGCTAAACCGGCGCCTTTGTATATGTGAAATTTTCTTTAAACGAACTATTAAAATACTACATAGAATGTAGTTAATCTTAATCAAGTACAAAACTATTTGTTATTTTGTCGTTGCTTCATCCGTGATGGATCTACTGTCAGTTTTAATAATTGCCATTAGTTAAGTTAATATTTTCAAAGGTGCAATTTCCTTGTGGTGATAGCTTCTGTGTTATAGCAACTCTAAAGAGCCAAAGTAAAAGTAAATTAAAGTATCCAGCCGTCCTCATCCTACTTTTGTGTGGATGGGAGCATGGTTCTGCAATCTCTGCGGATATGTAAATAGAAAATTGTCTATGTCACAATGCAGTGTCACTGGATGACGGAAGTGCAGAGTGAGAATGAATCTTGTGAGGCTTAAAATGCGAAAGCACAGATGCTTTGTCATCAAAGCCAAACTGTCTGTTTAGCTGGGCTATTATTTTTTTGTTCTTAATCACTGTCTACTGCTGCTAAAGATTTGCAATATCTTTAACCACCTTTTGCTTTGAGAGGTGTTTTTTATTTTTGTCTTTTTACTTTATCAACTCCAATTTGAAACTTAATGTAATTTAATATTTTTTAATATGTCTTTACAGAATGCTTCAACCAAACTAACACATTTTATTATAGGTGGGTTTGACACAGTCAAAAGGCCTGTAGCAGTTGGTGTGGTTATGCTGATAACTTATTTACTAGCTGTTACTGGCAGTTTGGTCAATATCATCTTCATTGTTTCTGACAAGCAGTTACATAAACCAATGTATCTTCTGATTTGCAATCTTGCCGTTGTTGACATACTGTATACCTCTAGTGCCACTCCAACAATGATCGCGGTTCTACTTGCTGGTGTTAATACCATATCATATGTGGAGTGTTTAATTCAAATGTGTGTTTTCCAGCTGGGATCAACAATGGAGATGTTTTCTTTAACAATTATGGCATTTGATCGATTAATAGCTATAATTTATCCTCTTCGGTACCATAGTTATTTAACAAATACACGTATAATGGTACTTACATACATTCTGTGGATTGTTGCCTCTAGTTTTTCGGCTTCTTTACCTGCAACAGTTGTCCCTCTCCCTCACTGCACCTTAAGGCTTAGGTACGCTTTCTGTGACGCTGCGTCTGTATTACGAACCACTTGTGTTGACCCAGAGAAATATTTCAATCAAGGTGCCAGTAGGTTATTTTTTCTGTTATTTTTCACATTTGTTTTCATTTGTCTTTCATACTGTGGGATCTTGTTTTTTGTGAAATTATCATCAAATAATGACAGAATGAAAATGGGAAGCACTCTTGTGAGTCACCTGATTTGTGTAATATGTTTATACTGTCCCATTTTTATCTTTGCTATTTTGACCAGGTTTGGTGTGGTATTAACTCTTGAAGAACGCCAAGGTTTATCAATTGGCACCATCCTCGGTCCATCTCTTGTAAATCCTTTTGTGTATTGTCTTAGGACAAAGGAAATTAAAAATAAGATTTTTAAGATACTTAGAAAGGCTAACACAGCTCGTTAGAGTCTTGTGAACTGTGAGTACACTAACTTTTAAAATGGGCAGAAATGTTGGAATATTCATATGCATTTTTTAAACTTTGTCCTGGTCAGATTTGTGAACTTTTGAGTCCTATTACACTTACAGTCATATTTAAAAAGTAGATTGAAGATGATTTTCTTCCACAAAAAAATTTTGAAAGACAAAATGTTCCAATTCACTGTGGCACATTTGAGTTTTGGATTAAATGCACTGACAGCTCAAAGAGCTTACGATTCAAGTAGTGAACAGGCAATTTCTCTCATTTATTCTTTATCATGATTATTTGTTGTTGTTTGTGAGCGACACTGTTTGACACTAACAATTTATGAAGTAATTACTGTGTTATTTTGAAACAAAATAATGTTTGTCATTAAATTCTGGAATGCCTGAGAAGAAAAGGTTAAAATGTTTTGTTTGTTTTTTTTGTTTTTTTTATAAGTGGGTGAATGACAACATTCTTAAAATAGTAGGGAATTGACCAGATAACAAGCAAGCAAGCAATTTATTTATATAGCACTTTCAGATCAGCCCCCAGCTGAACACAAAGTGTTGCTCACTTGACATGCCAGAAATGATACATTGAACATGATAAAAAATAAGATCTAAAAAAATAATATAATTTTTTTTTTAAAAATAATAAAAAAAAATAAGATGATTATTAAAATGACATTTAAAATAATAAAATTTGCACAAATAGCAAAAACAATAATAAAATAGTATAAAAATGATGAAGAGAATAACATTTAAAACAATAAAAGCAGGGTCAGACTGTGTCATAGGCCAAGGAATAAAAATGGGTTTTAAGACTTGTTTTAAAAGTGGACAGTGAAGGGGCCTCTCTAATGTGACAGAAAAGATTGTTCCACAGATTAGGAGCAGCAATAGAGAAAGCCCTGTCCCCTCTGAGCTTTCTCTTGGACCTGGGTACCTCCAGGAGCAACTCGTCAGCTGACCTGAGAGACCTGGGGGGTGAGTAAGGATGCAGAAGCTCAGAGAGGTAAGTTGGGGCAAGACCGTTTAAACATTTAAAAACAAACATGAGAATTTTAAAATTAACTCGAAGATATACAGGCAGCCAATGGAGTGAAGCTGGGATGGGAGTTATGTGCTCTCTTTTACGAGTTCTGGTTAAAAGTCGTGCAGCAGCATTTTGGACCAGCTGCAGACGAGAGAGAAGATGCTGACTAACTCCAAAATACAGTGCATTACAGTAATCTAAACGAGACGAAATAAAAGCATGGATTACCGTTTCAATCTGCGGCCTGGATAAAATCGGTCTTATCTTTGCCAAGCGCCTTAAATGATAAAAACTGGACTTGACAGTAGCCCTAATTTGACCGTCTAATTTAAAATCACTGTCCATCTTAAAACCCAGGTTTGTAACAGATTTAAAATACTCTGCCAGGGGTCCCAAATCAATATCGGAGTGTTCACAAGGTCCACTAGGACCAAACAGAATCACCTCAGTTTTCCTTGAATTACATCTTAGAAAGTTTAGGGACATCCAAGATTTAATGTCTTCTAGACATGCTAGAAGTGGCTTGATAGAGAAGGCCTTTTTCTGCTTCAGAGGCAGATAAATCTGACAGTTTCTTCCCTCCCCATCCTCAGCTGCCTCCCTATTCCCGCTCTACCGCACCCACCCACACACGCAGGGCTTGGGGTGCAGGGGAGGCACTCCCCCTCTGTCCCCTTCTGGCCGCCTGTGCCTCAATTTGATTCTGCAATCTAGACATCCACATTACTCACACTCTCACATAACACATACATACATATAGGGCCTTGGGGGTGGGCACGTTTTACAGCATCCAGAGGATGGTCGGTGTATTCCAACCCACCTCTGGCGCTGGTGCCCTACCCTCAATTTTAAATGCATATAGACACTAAGGGTTTTGGCAAGGAGCCTTGATGCTCTCTGAGAGGAAGCAAGTACCATGCTCTCCTGAGTTTTAAATGCACTTTAGAACAGCACACAGCAACACTACATATGAGAGGGCGTAGGGAGGTTTGAGGTCTTCACTCACCCCGGTTCTGTTAGCCGTCAGGGCTGGGGGGCTGGGAGAAGGTGCTGGCCGTCAGATAGGCAAGGCAAGGCAAGTTTATTTGTATAGCACAATTCAACAACAAGGTAATTCAAAGTGCTTTACAGAGACATTAGAAACAAAAACAAATAAAAAGCATGATTTAAAATTGATTAAGACAAGCAAACAAACTAATTAACAAACAAACAAACAAAACAGTATATAAAATCAAAACAGATAAAATCAGAACAGTAGATAAAATCAGTAGTTAAAATGTAAGTTTTGAAATTTAAGCTTAAAAGTGTGGATTTGGTGCTTTATTCAAATGCAGCTGAGAATAGGTGAGTCTTCAACCTGGATTTAAATAAACTGAGTGTTTCAGCTGATCTGAGGCTTTCTGGGAGTTTGTTCCAGATATAAGGAGCATAAAAGCTGAATGCAGCTTCTCCGTGTCTGGTTCTGACTCTGTGAACTGTTGAAATCTCCCAATTCTTTGAATATTGGGCTGAAGGAAGGACAATACTCGGTGTATTTATGCTCAATCAACAATCATTTATTTCCATACAATTCAACACTTAAGAGCATAAGGACCATCATGATGGGGAGACATGCCTGAAGAGGGTCACAGCAAGTCTCAAAATGGTGACGGGTTGCTCAGCTTTTTATAGTCTCTAGTGGCCCCCATCTAGTCGTAAAAGCCAAAACATCACATTCTTTCTCTGTTACAGCGCCTAAGTTATGACCTCGGCAGTTGTTTCTCTGCTTTCTGTAAGGTGGGGGTATGGAATGTGGTCTGTCTATCTCCCCTGTCTTAGACACAGAGTCTCCTTCTCTTCATGATTCAACAATAGAACATGTCAAGAAAACAGTGTAACACATTCCCAGCAGATCAAGGATACAGAGTGATGCACATTTATCTAATGAACTAATATGTGAATATGTTCTGTTAACTCAAAAGTATAATGAGAACTAAACTACATACAGCTCACACACTCTATATTAAAGGGTATGATATGATCTACAGCAGTATTCTAATTCAACTACTTTGATTACATATATAAGGTAACATATGATAACAGAATAATATCACAGAACTGATAAAAGACCGGATCCAGATGACCTGAGGGATCTGGAAGGTTCATACTGGGTCAGGAGGTCACCGATGTATTTTGGTCCTAAACCATTCAGAGCTTTATAGACCAGCATCAGAACTTTAAAGTCTATCCTCTGACGGACAGGCAGCCAGTGTAAAGACCTCAGAGCTGGACTGATGTGGTCCACTCTTTTGGTCTTAGTGAGGACTCGAGCAGCAGAGTTCTGAATGAGCTGTAGTTGTCTGACTGATTTTTTAGGTAGACCTGTAAAGATGCTGTTACAGTAATCGAGCCTACTAAAGATGAATGCATGGACTAGTTTTTCCAGGTCCTGTTGAGACATCAGATCTTTTATCCTTGAAATATTCTTGAGGTGATAGTAAGCTGACTTTGTTATTGTCTTAATGTGTTTTTCTAAGTTTAGGTCTGCATCCATCACTACACCCAAATTTCTCGCCTGGTTTGTGGTTTTTAGATGTATAGATTGAAGTTCTCTGGTGACCTGTAATCGTTTTTCTTTGGCGCCAAAGACTATTACCTCAGTTTTGTTTTTGTTTAGCTGGAGAAAATTGTGGCACAACCAGTCATTCATTTCCTCAATGCATTTACCAAGAGCCTGTACAGGGCCTCGGTCTCCTGGTGACATTGTGATATAGATAGGGGTCTGGGATGCGGGGCCTCCCTGCTACTGCAGATAAGGAGGTGGTCCGCTTGCCTCCACCCCAGAGAAAAGTGTTACATCTCCTGGGTCTAGGTGCGGCTTGCCCCTCTGAGGGCGGGGGTACCTGGACCTGGGATATAGAGTATGTTTGGGGAGTGCAACTGTCTGTGCAGTGTCTATTTGTGTCTGTCTACACGTTGGGTGAGTGCCGAGCCGAGTATTTGGTTGTGCATATGGGATGGGAATGCACGTTTGTGTCCGCGTGCGCCTGTTCGTCTGTGTCTATATGTCAGGTTGGGTCTTAGACTCAACCTCTCTGGGTACATCTCAGGCCCTCCTTAGTATGGAGGCCTATCTCCCCTCACCACACTACCTGCCGGTGGCTGATGCCCTCAGACGTTGGTGTGTTGGTGGTCCTTGTCGTCTGGGGCTGGGCGCTCATGTATGTACCGGCTCACTCCTGGTGGCCGATTGGCGGGGCCTGGCACCTGTGGCCCGGCTGGGCCCCTTCCGGGGGGTGGAATGCCCTCAGGCCTCTGGGCCTGAAGCTCGGTCCTTTCTGGCATAGCTGGCTGCCGGCAGAGCCTGCGGGCACGCCACTGCAACCCCCTCTGGCCTCTGCTCCGTAGCTGCTGGGTGACCTCTTGTTTGGGGCGCTACTCAGCTCTTCCCAGGAGGGTGGCACGGTTCCCCCCATTTTGGTGGTCCTCCTCGGGTCCTTGTACTCTGGGGCCTGGATCTCCTCCATACCTGCTTCATACCCTGGTGGACGGGGCTATGGCTCCCCACACTCCCTAGCAGATCGTTACATGGAGAAACCTTTGTAATACAAGCATGCTGATCCACACAGGTGTGCACACAGGTGTACACACGGGTGTTCACAGACGCGGACTACACCTTTCTTGGCTGCTGCCTCAAAGCACATTGTGTGCTGTCTATCTTGCGTGCTGCACAATATCGTTTAATACTTAGTATCTACTGTTATCTACTGCTAGCTAGTTTATTGTGATGGTGCTGTTTTTTATTATGTTGCTCTTTTTTTTTTGTTTCCTTTCTCTTCTGTTTCTTTTTTTTTTCTCCATACAGTTATCCAGGTGTTTTGTTTATTTTTCTTTCTTTCTTCCCCCCTTTCTCACCGTCTCTTCTCCCCTTTGGTTTTCTTTCTCTCCCTCTCTTTCTTTCATTCTTTCTCCCTGTCCTATCCCCCAGTCATGTCTGTACCGTTTGTAGCAACCGAAAATAAAATAAATACATAATTATAATAAAGGTCAATCAAATGGACCAATATGGCAAGGCCATGATGATCCACTTGGTAAAATAAATCCACTTGGCATCTTTCTTGGACTTAAGACAAACAATTCTGATGGCTAAAGATCCAAACGGGACACACAAAAAACATATGATAACAGAATAATATCACAATTCCCCCTTTGATCTCTTTTCTTCAAAGAGATCACTTACAACATACACTCCAGCATTGGAAGGTCCAGTTCTTCTTGGTCCTGAGGCCCTCTGTCCCCCTTTAACGGGTGGACCATATGTGGGATGACCTCTGTGTTCACGCAGTTCAGATGCAAGCAAAGTTAGATTTACGACCATAACAGCAGTTACAGATGACACTCCCATCACTCCCCAATTCTCCCACAGCTTTATTTTGGTGCTCCAGTTTTCCACCCCCTTTTTTAATGCCCCCTTATACCTTTCAAATGTACTTAGACTAGAACCTCTGTCTAAGGAGCTTTTAACCTTTATTTTTATTGCTGCAGCTACCAGTGTCTTCCAGTTGGGTGATTCTCAGCTTCTTTCTTCGACCTCCGGGGTTAGACCACCCTTTAGTCATTGCACAGTTCTGGGGATTATTCTGCCCCGATTTCAAACAAAGATCTGTGTGTTTTGGGATCACTGCCGTGTCCCCCTTTTTGCCAAGAGCCTCTTGAACCTCGTTGGTCTGGTGTCCCTGGTTTTCGCCAACCCCTTCATGGTTATTGCTGTGTTTATGGGATCCATCTTCTCAAGGAGCTCAAACGCCATGACACTTGACCCCAGTTGCTGTCTCGGCAGTCCCTACATCTGTCTCTGCTGTGAAGGGTCCTCACATCTCCGTGTCCCCGTCTGGTGTCTGTTCCTTTCTCTGCAAGAGACAGAAAACCAAAACACCTCTCTCCCTAGCCTTGATAATCTAATATTGTTATCCATTATTGTTCTAATGATTCAAATTTGGTTTAAAATATTATGTTCAGGACTCTCTGACCCAGGGACTTATTCTAATCATAATCTATGTGTGTGTAAAAGAAATCACAAATTAATGAACCATTTCTAAGTCTAACACATTATATGCTTAAGTTTTGCCATACCTAAATTATTAAACACACAAATAAAGTCATCAGATGTTCATAAAACCATTGTTTGATGTTCGGACTCAACTTCCCCCTTTTTGACACACTCCCATGTGTCAATTCATTGGAGCTAGACAATTAAAAGAGAAGGTTAGTGACATCATATCTCAGAAAGTATCAGAAATTCTTCTCTCGAGTACCGTTGCTCCAGCCTTGTCATCCCAGAGGATCCTCAATCCCGGAAATTTCCCTTCTCCTCATGTAATGAAGTCTGTCATCCTTCCATGCCCTGGTAACTGTCACGGCCGGGCGGATCGCACACAGTAATTCGGCGTGCCCGTGTGGCGTGCTGGCTAGACCCAAGCGCGGCGAAGGCTAGCGGTGGGTTTGGAGCAGACACGCAGTTATTCTAGTAATGACCTGAGCACGAAGCGTGGCTTCGGAACGGTCGTTACAGACAGAGAGCGAGCGGAGCCGGGAAGAGAAAAAGGATTGAAAGGGATTGTAACTCACAGTTGCTGAATCAGGCGGAGACTGACGTCGGCAGAGTTTCGGAGCTCGTGACACGAGGATACTGATGTCTGAGCGGCGAACAGGTGGGTGGCGTCTCTCTTTTAACCCCGGCCCCGTGATCAGCTGATCACAGCCGATCACCGGCTGACAGTAACTGGTCCATCCAGAGCTGTAACATTTTGAAATGTACATACAACAAGCCAAACCACACCTTGGTCACACCAACCCTTTTCTGCCCTGAAGATGTCCAACGCCATCTTAGTCTGGACCAGGATTGTAATAGTTTTGCAATTTTCATTAGTTTTTATTTTTTTTTAGCTTCGACTTCAGATTTTCAATTTTATATCAGTTTTAATCAGTTTTTACCAATTGTTTGCTAGTTTAGTTTGGTTTTGATTAGTTTCAGTTATAGTTTTAGTTGTGTCTGCAATAATTAAGTGTAGCAAAATCCCAGTCCCATCATATCAGTCATGCTCTTGTGCTTATCCTTGGGTATTGTGACTATTAACTCTTGCAGCACCGGGTGCTCCTAATTTTGGTTCAAGTGAATTTATAAACTTTGTGAAGGGAATTGACTCCTCTGCACACTGGAATAAACATAATCAACATGATTCACATTTTACTGCGTGTTATTTCACCATCTTATTGATTCAAATGCTCCATCCTTATGTGGTTTGCGACATTATGTTTATCCACTCTGTCTCTAAATGTTTGAAGAATCTTCAAGTTTGGGGTCAAATTTTAAGAATTTGACCATAAGTGAAAGTTATGGTGTCATCACCCCCTTCGGGGCTTACCTTTCCCAGTTTTGATGATATTCCTCCCTATTCTTTGCAAATACCCCCTGTTGGTGGCGAGAAACTGTTGCTGTGGTCAAGTGGGTGCTGTAAAAACAAAAGCTCAGGACAGAACAGTTATCAGTCATGTACTTCATACAAAATTAGCATATATTGAATTCCATATTGATCCTCTGGGTGTAATGGTACATTTTAATTTGAATTTATCCAAACTAAACACAATAGGTTTTTCTTTCTTTACTTTGCTCTTGTTCTTTTTCAGTACCACATCCTATCAAATGTCCCTGTCAATTATATTCTACATTTAATAACTCACTATTTCAAGTGAGAACCTAAATCACGTGGACCAATGTTTGTTATTGCATATCTCTATTCTGAACGTGGCAAGCCATTCATAGGTATTGTTAAAGTTTTTGGCGATTTTCCTCTATACGATTTAATTGACTTTTTTACAGTGGCCTGCTATGGTTAATAGTAACATATTCCAGTCATGAGTGATATCAATAATTTTCTCCACTGTAGCATTTGGCATTCCCAATAATATAACATGATACCTTAATCAAAACACAGCTAATATAGCACAGTTTTCTTAATGCAAACATCAGTAACTCAGACTCAGCAACCAAAGTGTTAAGTCTGCAGTTCATACTTATGTGAAGCTACAGTCTCCTCCTCCAGTCTCTCTTATCCTCCTGCTCCTGCAAAAACAAAACAAAGCGAAGCATCCACCCTTCTCTTGTCCGCTGGGTGAATTGTTTATTGGCATTTACTTATCCGAAAGTGGGTGCAGTCATTGTCTCAGTATCAAGTCAGTCAAAACTTTTAGTCTTCAGTCCATCACAGTCCAGTCACATGCATACCTCCACACACATTCATACCAGATGTTGCTGCTAATGGAGTCTCCCGCGCGACTTATTCGAGCCTCCATCACCAGCAAGATGACGTCATCATTTTAAAGGAAAACAATTCCTTGTTGTTTTTTGGGCCGGATTGACTCGGTGCAATCCTTTTAGACTCAGAACTTCTCAGTGTTCCCTATAAGTGAATTTCTCCCAAGCCAATTACAATCATGGAGAAGCACACTTTGCAACTGTTTACAGTAATAATATTTTATAGCGCTTTAAATCTCAATCTTTCAGGCCTGGTTTAAAGAGCTGATTGTTAAATCATGAACTCACAAAATATCACCATATCACCACCGGTGGATCACACCTCTCATTTGTTTTTCCTCAGTGCACTGTAACAAAAACGAAAACATCACACCTCTCATTTGTTTTTCCTCAGTGCACTGTAACAAAAATGAAAACAGACATAACCAAAAAAATACTACTCAAATAACACAACCTAGGGCCCGTTGCAGACATGTCCAAGCATAAAAATATCCCCCTCTCGCTTACGAGAAAGAACACAAGCCAAAGCTCACTGATAACATCAAGCTAGCGCTAAGCAAAGCCACTAAATCAACCAGAAATTCACAGGAACGTTTTGCTTCCTGCCGGGACAATATTGTGTGGGAATGAGAAACTCAGGTGCCGTAACACCTTTTGTTCCTCCTTGAATTAAATCTCAATCACAGAAAATGCCGTACTCCAACCTAAACTTACACTATTAATTCATCATTTTTCACTCTGTGCCACTGTTCCTCATCAGGGCTGTGTGAGGCACAGCAAAGAATTCAGTCAAGGCCTTGAGCCATAAACAGACATCACGCACAGACATTGTTTTCATAACCAAACCGTTTTAGACCTTATTCCTAAAATCTACATAAATGCTCTCTGGGTGACATATAACACATTCTACGTAATCAATGGTAATCAATGGCTCCTCATAAAAATTATGCATTGGGATGTTTGTGTGCAGCATTTTGCATATCAGCATAAGCAAAGCATTCTTCATTGCACCAGCGTGTATGTGTGTGCGTGCATCACTCTTCATTGCACAAGCGTGTGCATGTGTATGTGTGGATCACTTCTCAGTGAATCAGCATTCCAATGTGTGTGTGTGTGTGTATGTGTGTGTGTGTCATTTCTCACTCACTCAACGAGTGCACGTGTTCATGTGTGTATTTCACTTCATTCTGAATCTGTGTGTTTGTAGACGTGTGTGTGTGTGTGTGTGTGTGTGTGTGTGTGGGTGTTTGTGTTCATCACTTTCCTGTTCTGGTGTTCTGGGTAAACCACGGCCTGAAGCGTGCCCTGGGGTCCTGCCCTCCTCCTTTTCAGTTTGTTTGCGACCATTGCTGCTGCTGCTGCTCAAAGTTCAGTCCGTCCTGGTTCTGACCCCAATTGGGGCAGTCCTTTCTCCAGTGTCCATGCTCACTGGAGGTGAAACCTGCATCTTCTCCTGTGTTTTTTGTCCATTCTGAGGTGCCTTCTGACCTCAGTTACTCCTCCTGTCTCGGTCACGCCCTTTTTCGCCGCCCGATCAGCCGTGTTGGTCCATCACTGTCCTGCACAGTGTGAATGCAAAGTTATCAAGGTCAGCATTCTTTCGCTCGGCCTTACTTTTCATTCGGGCTTGGCGGGCGTCTCATCACAGCTCTGTCAGCTGACGCAGTTTGGGAATTTCCCCCCGTGTAGTGAAACGGGCTTTAGGTTTAGTGCTCTCCGTCTCTGCTGCATGAGATCGCATTCCTGCAGCACTGTTGACTTTTCAGGTCGTTGTTGTGGGTCCAGCTGTTGCAGCATTTGGTCAGTGTCACGTATGGGGGAGAGCAGGAGTCCAGTCCGCCTCGGCTTTCAGGGCGGCAAAGCAGCCTGTAATTAAACATAAAGAGAAAAAACAAAAACAAAACAAAACAAAAACAAACGAACAGGAAAATGATGTTGTGTTGGCTGTTCTTCAGAGAGGGGAGAAACAACGGGGCCAAGCCCTGTGTCAGCCTTCTCTCCCCCCTTTTTTTGTTTTTTCTCTCCCGATATAATCAACTCATAACCCACCAAGCTGACAGGACAACACAGGTACATGTTAAAATTCTTAAGATCATGTTTAAAAGCCCAAAGAGAATTTTTCTTTCATTCAGTAATCACTTGTATCAATCAATCAGCAGAAAACATGTCACAATTTGAATCTTTTAACCACTAAATTTGTCGTGTCTTCACTGGTTGGTCAGACCAGTGTCTTTTTCTTTGAAGTTAAATTATTGTTCTGCAACCCAGAGAGTTTATTTGTCAGTAATGTATTTATCCTTTAATAACAGGTGTATGTTAAGTTTCGCTGCTTTAGCCTTGCTGGAAAATCTTCACGTGTTCATGAATGTAAGCTGTTTCTTCATTGCGTGTGTGTGGATTTGTAGGCAGGCAGGTTAATTTTATCTTTTTCTCAAACTAGGCGTTACCTTAAAAGGAGCCTTTCTCTCAGATTTCTCTGCTTGTGTGTGTTTTTGTTTCACCTTTTTGTTGTGATGCTCCGGACGCCTTCCCAACCTCCACAAGTCCGTTGGCCCCAATTTTATGTGTTAAAACTTCTCTTAATTCCTCCTCTAATTCTCTCCTTGCTGCTGTGTTTTTCACAGCTGCTGATTCTTACTGAGTGTGGCTCCCATTACTTATAATTTTGCTTCGGCCGCTGTGCTTGTGGGGGCAGTTGGTCCAGGTCCGCAGCTTCCTGTATTAACACACTAAGAGATTTATTTAATTTCATTTTCATCACTGTTAAACAGATAAGCAGGCAACACGCCTACCTTGACAACGTCATAATTCTCCACTACACACCTCTTACTATCTCTCTTTTTTATTTTTTTATTTTTATTACACCACAGAGTAATACACCCAATTATGCCCGTCTATCTCTATGTGGCTCCAAATTCCCTCTTTATTTAATTTCACACTCGTCAGGGGACAGGCACACAACAATTTCAAACCACTGAAACGAGGAATTCAACCTTTTTATATTTCTTTACTAATCTAGACTCAACCTTTGTTCGCAAAATGTGTCTTGTTCTAGTCCGGAATAAATGTGAACCCGTGATTACGCGGTCGTTCCAGGGTTATTCCGTAGCTAAGCGGGAGTCCTAAGTTCCCAAGTCGCCACCTCGGCACTTAACCTGCCTGCACGTCTACAGACAGGGGGGTTGCCAAACCATGAACAAAATTAGTTTCCACAGGTACACTAGACATCAACCTTTGATCCTAAAATGTGTCTTTGCTCTAATGTCCTCCTATTCAAACACATCAACCGTCACTGTCACTGTGTTCACACTTCACACTCACTGAAAACACACTCAGAGCGCGCCTCACCCACAGCCAGAGCGCGCCTTACACACACAGCGCGTTTCGCCATCAGTGAGACACACAGAGAGCGTTCCTCATCAGCGGAAGATTACACAGAAACTTCTGAGCTCAACTGTTAAAATTCTTTTGAAGCACAATCAAAGCCCAAATACCCCTGTCTCTGCGTTTATGACCGCCACAACGGGGCAAAGTCGCATCATAAAAGTGATGCCTGCGTCCCCAGAAGTTATACCCGACACCATAAACCAGGTTTTTGCTCTATGTACTTCTTGGCAAGTAAAATTTTACTTTGTTTTATGACCGCAGCCCTTAAAACTCGACTGACGCCACAAACCACCGTCAAACCTCTATTCAATGTACTAAAACTAGCACCAACCACTACTGCACTTCACGGCCGCACCACCGGAACACGGCCGTATCATAAACCAAACCTACGGACGTGTTTCGCTCTCGCGTTGCCAGCGTTTAACCGCACCGTGAGCCAGCATCTGCTTTTCCTTAAATCAACTTCTATTTCATAGCCGGCAAGAGCCAGGACGTAACCGACACCATAAACAAACTTCAAACCTCGACTTCAATGTACTGAACTAATGGCCGCGTCTTCAGAAGAAATTCTAATGTATTATTGCTACAGAAGCCAGTTTTAGACAAAATTAAATGTGGAAGGTAAAGTGGCTGCAACTAGTCCAACGTAGTATGTTATTAGTATCTCGGTAGAAGCAGTTTACTGCAACTAGTCCAACGTAGTATGTTATTAGTATCTCTGTAGAAGCAGTTTATTTAACACACTGGAATTCAGCCTCAACTTATGTTGTTAGTATCTTGCGCCAAAAACCAGACACCGACAAATTTAATGTGAAAATACGTGTAACTCAGTGAACAGATTAATTTGGAAAGCCCAATATGCACATTTGGTATTTATAATACAACAGCCTGTGCTTACCTTTTTATATTTGGACCGGTCCTCTGTTCACCTCGCCTTACGATCTCACCAAAGGCCAAATCTGCACCTCCTCAGCACACCAAAGATCCGGGTCACACGGCACCAAGTTGTTGAAATCTCCCAATTCTTTGAATATTGGGCTGAAGGAAGGACAATACTCGGTGTATTTATGCTCAATCAACAATCATTTATTTCCATACAATTCAACACTTAAGAGCATAAGGACCATCATGATGGGGAGACATGCCTGAAGAGGGTCACAGCAAGTCTCAAAATGGTGACGGGTTGCTCAGCTTTTTATAGTCTCTAGTGGCCCCCATCTAGTCGTAAAAGCCAAAACATCACATTCTTTCTCTGTTACAGCGCCTAAGTTATGACCTCGGCAGTTGTTTCTCTGCTTTCTGTAAGGTGGGGGTATGGAATGTGGTCTGTCTATCTCCCCTGTCTTAGACACAGAGTCTCCTTCTCTTCATGATTCAACAATAGAACATGTCAAGAAAACAGTGTAACACATTCCCAGCAGATCAAGGATACAGAGTGATGCACATTTATCTAATGAACTAATATGTGAATATGTTCTGTTAACTCAAAAGTATAATGAGAACTAAACTACATACAGCTCACACACTCTATATTAAAGGGTATAATATGATCTACAGCAGTATTCTAATTCAACTACTTTGATTACATATATAAGGTAACATATGATAACAGAATAATATCACAGAACTGATAAAAGACCGGATCCAGATGACCTGAGGGATCTGGAAGGTTCATACTGGGTCAGGAGGTCACCGATGTATTTTGGTCCTAAACCATTCAGAGCTTTATAGACCAGCATCAGAACTTTAAAGTCTATCCTCTGACGGACAGGCAGCCAGTGTAAAGACCTCAGAGCTGGACTGATGTGGTCCACTCTTTTGGTCTTAGTGAGGACTCGAGCAGCAGAGTTCTGAATGAGCTGTAGTTGTCTGACTGATTTTTTAGGTAGACCTGTAAAGATGCTGTTACAGTAATCAAGCCTACTAAAGATGAATGCATGGACTAGTTTTTCCAGGTCCTGTTGAGACATCAGATCTTTTATCCTTGAAATATTCTTGAGGTGATAGTAAGCTGACTTTGTTATTGTCTTAATGTGTTTTTCTAAGTTTAGGTCTGCATCCATCACTACACCCAAATTTCTCGCCTGGTTTGTGGTTTTTAGATGTATAGATTGAAGTTCTCTGGTGACCTGTAATCGTTTTTCTTTGGCGCCAAAGACTATTACCTCAGTTTTGTTTTTGTTTAGCTGGAGAAAATTGTGGCACAACCAGTCATTCATTTCCTCAATGCATTTACCAAGAGCCTGTACAGGGCCTCGGTCTCCTGGTGACATTGTGATATAGATAGGGGTCTGGGATGCGGGGCCTCCCTGCTACTGCAGATAAGGAGGTGGTCCGCTTGCCTCCACCCCAGAGAAAAGTGTTACATCTCCTGGGTCTAGGTGCGGCTTGCCCCTCTGAGGGCGGGGGTACCTGGACCTGGGATATAGAGTATGTTTGGGGAGTGCAACTGTCTGTGCAGTGTCTATTTGTGTCTGTCTACACGTTGGGTGAGTGCCGAACCGAGTATTTGGTTGTGCATATGGGATGGGAATGCACGTTTGTGTCCGCGTGCGCCTGTTCGTCTGTGTCTATATGTCAGGTTGGGTCTTAGACTCAACCTCTCTGGGTACATCTCAGGCCCTCCTTAGTATGGAGGCCTATCTCCCCTCACCACACTACCTGCCGGTGGCTGATGCCCTCAGACGTTGGTGTGTTGGTGGTCCTTGTCGTCTGGGGCTGGGCGCTCATGTATGTACCGGCTCACTCCTGGTGGCCGATTGGCGGGGCCTGGCGCCTGTGGCCCGGCTGGGCCCCTTCCGGGGGGTGGAATGCCCTCAGGCCCCTGGGCCTGAAGCTCGGTCCTCTCTGGCATAGCTGGCTGCCGGCAGAGCCCGCGGGCACGCCACTGCAACCCCCTCTGGCCTCTGCTCCGTAGCTGCTGGGTGACCTCTTGTTTGGGGCGCTACTCAGCTCTTCCCAGGAGGGTGGCACGGTTCCCCCCCTTTTGGTGGTCCTCCTCGGGTCCTTGTACTCTGGGGCCTGGATCTCCTCCATACCTGCTTCATACCCTGGTGGACGGGGCTATGGCTCCCCACACTCCCTAGCAGATCGTTACATGGAGAAACCTTTGTAATACAAGCATGCTGATCCACACAGGTGTGCACACAGGTGTACACACGGGTGTTCACAGACGCGGACTACACCTTTCTTGGCTGCTGCCTCAAAGCACATTGTGTGCTGTCTATCTTGCGTGCTGCACAATATCGTTTAATACTTAGTATCTACTGTTATCTACTGCTAGCTAGTTTATTGTGATGGTGCTGTTTTTTATTATGTTGCTCTTTTTTTTTTGTTTCCTTTCTCTTCTGTTTCTTTTTTTTTTCTCCATACAGTTATCCAGGTGTTTTGTTTATTTTTCTTTCTTTCTTCCCCCCTTTCTCACCGTCTCTTCTCCCCTTTGGTTTTCTTTCTCTCCCTCTCTTTCTTTCATTCTTTCTCCCTGTCCTATCCCCCAGTCATGTCTGTACCGTTTGTAGCAACCGAAAATAAAATAAATACATAATTATAATAAAGGTCAATCAAATGGACCAATATGGCAAGGCCATGATGATCCACTTGGTAAAATAAATCCGCTTGGCATCTTTCTTGGACTTAAGACAAACAATTCTGATGGCTAAAGATCCAAACGGGACACACACAAAAAAAAAAAGATAAATCTGACAGTCGTCAGCATAGCAGTGGAAGGATATTCCATGCCTTCTGAGGATGGTTCCCAGGGGCTGTAAATATAATGAAAAATTCTTCAGTTGATCTGTTAGCTCTGTATGCGAACTGGAGCGGGTCGAGGTTGGGTGGCAAGCAGGACATGATGTGACGTCGGACCAGTTTCTCGAAGCACTTCATTATAACAGGTGTTAGAGCAACTGGTCGGTAGTTGTTGAGGCTGCTAATGTTAGTACACTTTGGCAGTGGGACAATTGTGGCTGACTTTAGGCACAGTGGGATGCAGGACTGGGACAGTTAAGTGTTGAAGATCTTAGTGAAGACCCCAGCCAGCTGGTCTGCACACTCTTTAAGGACCCTTGCGGTTACCCCATCTGGTCCGGCGGCCTTCCTGGGGTTCACTGCCCTCAGTGTGTGCCTCACCTCATATTCCTGCACTATGAGGCTTGGGCTGCTGCTGCTGTCCAATGTTTTTGCTGCTGCTGCCTCTGGTCCCTTCACCTCAAAGTGTGCGAAGACGTGGTTCAGCTCCTCCGCAAGCGCCGCGTTACCCTCAGTCAACGTGGTATTGCAAGGTCTGTAGTTGGTTAAGTGCTGAACTTCCTGCCATACCTGTTGTTGCTGAAGTGGTCTTCGATCCTTCTCTTGTACGCTGCCTTGGCTTCTCTGATGCCTCTTTTCAACTCAGATCTGGCTGCACTGTAATGCATACCATCACCGGATCTAAAAGGGGTGTCACATTGCTTCAGCTAGGGTCAGTTTTAGCCTTGGGCTTCCTGGTTTTTAATGGTGCCACAGAGTCCAGAATTGTAAGGCAAGAATATTGAAACCAGGAGCTGAGGTCCTCTGTGTCCAAGGGAGTACGATCGGCGGGGATAGACTGCTGGCTAAAAGAAGCAGAGAACTGGGCAGCAGTGGAAGGGTTAATAATCCGACAGCGGCGAACAGGAGCGCTGGTTTGAACTGTAGTGCGTGAAAACACAGCATCAAAAAATACAGCCATATGGTCAGAGAAAGCAGTGTCGGTCACTTCCACGTTAGACACAGGTAGACTGTGTGACAAGACCAGGTCTAGTGTGTGTCCGTGTTCATGTGTGGGACCAGGTATGGACTGGACCAGATTAAAAGAGTCAATGAGACTTACAAACTCCTTCACCAGAAGTTTATCAGGGCAGCAGACATGGATATTAAAATCTCCCACAATAAGAACATGATCGTAGTTCGCCAGGGGAGGTAGCATGACAGCATTGCATAGGCAAGTCAGGATATGTGACAGCAGCGGACACTAGGAATTCTGTCCTCCATTAGAAAATGAAGCTGTATTTTG
Organism: Aulonocara sp. 'chitande type north' Nkhata Bay; assembly: GCF_057382095.1. Classification (NCBI taxonomy): domain Eukaryota; kingdom Metazoa; phylum Chordata; class Actinopteri; order Cichliformes; family Cichlidae; genus Aulonocara; species Aulonocara sp. 'chitande type north' Nkhata Bay. Next base: position 30,887,023 of record NC_141357.1, read on the forward strand.
TCCAGAACTTCGGAGGTTCAGAAGCGATTAGCAATCGTACACCAGTAACGATCCGATTTCTTGAGTGACACATGACAGGAGCAATATAAAAACAAACAAAAACTGACAGCGACAGACAAGCAGCCAGGTACACCGGCGCCATCTTGTATCGTTAGTATCAGTAGTAACAGTGCGAGAATTATTATAGTGAGCACACATGGACTGAAGGAAATTTTTAAACAAAGATAAAGATAAAATGTGAAGAGAAATGGGATCTTTTTATTGATTCAACTACTTTGACCAGCTCAGATAAAAATGTTTCTTAAATAACAAGCTCAGCTGGGGTAGGAACAGATAGCAAAATGAAAGTTGCCAAAAGGAGAAATATGAATTTTCTTTAAAAAAAAAAAAATTGTATAAAAGAAAAGTACAAATATTTTTCATCTTCGAATGTGGCAAATTTTACTTATGGGCAGTCACCATTTAAGGTTGCACAGTTTGCATATAAACAACTGAACATTGTCTGGTGATACCTATTCTGTAATTTCAATAGCTTACAATAGATAGCTCATGCAGAATCAGGACATCTCAATCCGCTCTTCATCATTGCATAAGCCATCTATTTTTTCATGCTTTCTAAAGTTTATACAACAAACACAAAAAAGAAGCTTTTATTTTCAATGACATCATTGCTATCAATAAATAGGACTTTGTGCTTCTTACTCAAACATGGCTCGATGACACGGGCAACACAAAGCTGATTGCAACATCACCTACTAACTATAGTTTTGAACTTTGCACCCATACAAACAGGAGAGTGTTAACGTCTGCAGAATGAACAGACCAAGTGTAGAGGTGGGGAACCCAAAAAGAGACTATTGGATACAGGATAATCTTAACAACAGGCAAGCCATTTATTTGGCTGATCCCAATACCAAAAACTCAACATGGAATGGAAAAAGAAACTAAACCTTTCAAATTGCCAGAACTAAACTAAGCAAAAACATTGGAGACACAGAGAGTTAGGAAACACTGGGGAGAATACACTGACAATCTGACAGAGGACAAAGTGAGACTGTCACAATAATTACACAGGGGGGGTGATTAAGGAAGTGAAGGCAGCTGGGAAACACAGCAGGGACAAATTAGACGTAATGAGACAGGGGAAGCAAAACTGAACATAAAGCACGAGGGACTATCAAGATAGAACAAGAAAAACACAGGAAACTAAAACAAGGAGTAAAACACACAAACTTAGAGAAGAGAAAACAGTAACTAAATACAAAGAGAAGACTGACATGGGAGACAAAAATAACAAAACACAAGAGGCTGGGCAACACTGAAAATACAAAACTTTGAGATAACTAAAAACTAAATGGTAGAGTAAACATACTAAGAATACACAAGCGCAATACAAACATTCAACAAATCAAGAATCAGCACAGAATATACAAAACCACTAAAAAGCCCCCAAATTCTAAAACATTAGGTAAAATGACTGACTCGTATGACAATGTGGTGGTGGGATTGCTACGATATAAAAAAAAAACATAATTGCAAGTCTTTGCTTTTTGACAGCTATTTTACTGTTGCATTTTAAAGTTTAGTAATTAATTCTATATATCCTCCTGTATTAGTATTCACTATATATCATCCTCTTAGACTGAGACATGGCTTCCTCTAAGAATTAGTTGTTACTTGTTATTTTTTATTATTAGTTTTGGAACTACCCTAATCAAAATGAAAGATGTTATAAAAACAAATGAAGTTGTAAGATAAGTTGTAATTTCTGATTTATAATAATTATGGGGGATCAGAGCAATATAGCTGCTGAGGTATGGTCTGAAAATTATTAGTTCATTGTTTCACATGTGGTAAATGGCAGATATAGAACCACCAACTTTACAAATAGTAGACAACCTGCTGTACCTCCTGTGCTATAGAAACTCCTTAAGAGCCAAAGTAAAAGTAAATAAAAGCATCCAGCCATCGTCATCCCACCTTTGAGGGGATGGCAGTATGTTTCTGCAATCTCTAGGGATATGTAAATAGAAGATCGTCCATCCCTACATGCGGTGTCACTGGATGTCATTAGATGCCGAGTGAAAATGTACTGTTCTTGTGAAGCTTAAAATGTGAAAGCACACGTGTTTTGTTGTTAACCCCAAACTATCTGTGTTTAGCTGTGTTATTATTTTTGTTCTTAACCACTGTCTATTGCTGCTAAAGATTTGAAATATCTCTAACCACCTATTGTTAGAGTTTTTTTTGTTTTTCCTTTTTGTCTTATTACGTTATCAACTGAAATTTGAAACTTATTGTAATTTAATTCAATTCAATTCAATTTTATTTATATAGCGCCAAATCACAACAAAAGTCGCCTCAAGACGCTTCATAGGTACAGAGAAAAACCCAACAATCATATGACCCCCTATGAGCAAGCACTTTGGCGACAGTGGGAAGGAAAAACTCCCTTTTAACAGGAAGAAACCTCCGGCAGAACCAGGCTCAGGGAGGGGCGGCCATCTGCTGCGACCGGTTGAGGTGAGAGAAGGAAGACAGGATAAAAGACATGCTGTGGAAGAGAGACAGAGGTTAATAACAGATATGATTCAATGCAGAGAGGTCTGTTAATTTTTCCATTCCAGTCACCTTTCTCACTCACTATGTATTAAAGTGTACTTTATTTCCCCACGGGGACCAATAAAGTACACTTTAATACATAGTGAGTGAGAAAGGTGACTGGAAAGGAAAAACTCAATGCATCATGGGAATCC